>NW_024537438.1:0-320865 GCF_016647745.1 Suillus plorans
ATCTTCATTGGCCGACCTCAAGGCATCCACTGCTCAACTTGTGGGCGTCATTGCCGGCGCCGGCACGTCCCGGCCGGCTCAGTGCACGTCCACATTGCTCTGGCAAGGCAGGTCACCAATCGTTGGTAAGTTGCACTTATTAAATTAGTTTACCATTGATGTTTCTAATATCCGGGTAGGCTGACATCATCCGGGTGCATGAGAAAGGGGATTACATCCCTGGCATTGTGGCTTCCTGTTCTAAGGAGCTGATGAGGGTGCGTTCCATGACTCCCCAGGTGTTGCCCAACTGGCACAGCATTGGCCATGATGATCCCCGGGTGGCTAGACACGCCTGGCGCAAGCAGGTCCGTGCCTGGGAGGCGTTGGGTGACAATTCCTGTGATCTCCCTGTTGTTTCTAATCCTTCCACTGGCCCACTGACTGTCAATCTTCCGTCTCCACCTGTCCCTTCCCCCGCACCTGTCCCTTCCCCGCCACTGTCATTCACTCCCCTCCCGTCGTCGCCGGCAATGTCGCCGGACCTTCCGGCAAGACGACCTCCGAGTTCCGGGACAAAGGAAAGGTAAGGCCATTTCTGTTGACTTGGAGCCGGAAGTCGGAGGGAGCAACAAGAGGAAGTCCCCCATGATTTCTGGACACTCCTCCCAACCTCCGAAGTCGGCGATGAAGGGTCACAAGCGTGTCAAGTCAACTGGACCCCCAAGTCAAAGCCGTTTGTGGAGTCGAAGATGATGAAGACCCAATTGTTCAGGTATGTGTTCTGGCTCATTTGTGACATGCTCTCAATTTGTTGTAGCCGATTTCGCGTGGAGTGCCGGAGGTCGTCCTTCCCAGCTCTCCACCATTGTTGTAAGCCCCAGTTGCCTCGTTCACCTGGTTCCCCCAAGAAGCAATCATTTGGGCCTGCTTCGGTAAGTCTGATTTAGTCGTCCGGAACTCATATATATGCTCATGTGTCCACAGCTGACTGCCGCAAGCATCTGGAGGTCATGGTGAGTCTTCCGGACAGGTCCGGAACTCGCATGTATCATTCTTACTCATGCCCATCGCATTAGGAATCTCCCATCAGTCGTCCGAGGCTCGGGTAAGTCTTACAAGCTCGCCCGGAACTCACATGTGTACTTACAATTTATCAGGCAACCTCCGGCAGTCGTCCGGAAGTTGAGGAGTCCACTGGTGATACTTCCAGCGCTTCGGACGGTGACCCTCCGGCCACTACCACATTTGATATCACCATTCCCGGCCCAGTGAGTGCTCAATTAATTCCCCTAGTCCATCTACTAACGGATACCACAGAACAACCCCTGCCATTATTGCGTCAAGGAGAATTGGCCCTGTGCGACTCGTTTGGACAAGAGGTCCAGCCTCCCCTGCTTGTCTTGCATCCGCTGCTCCACCAAGAAGATCAAATGCAACCCGGCATCTCTGGGATCCCCGCCCAAACGGACCCGAGGGAAGTCTACCACGGGACGGACGTGTTCCAAGACACCTGCCCCTGCTCCATCCACTGCTCCGTCTCCCTCCCGGTCAAGGGCCCGGACTCGTAGTCAATCTCGTGGCCCGTCCCGAACTCCGGCCATCCCTGCTGCAAGTACACCCCAGGTGCAGTCACGTGGTCGCAGCAAGACCATCACTACCAAGAAGACACCTGCACCTGCACCTGCACCTGCACCTGCGCCAGCTCGTAAGTCACCCACACTTTTGATGACCGGCTGACCTTATTTTTACTTAGCTGTTCGGTCTTCCCATGCCGTGCATCTCCATTCCATGGCAATCGCGATTCGGGATGGTGCAGCTCGCATCGCTATTCTTGAGGCTCGGGTGCAGGAGCAGGATGCTAAGATTGATACCCTGCAACGCCTCCATGAGAGCCCCGGCGCACGATGGTCGACCCGCACCCTTCATTTTCACTTCCGGACACACCGGCCGATGCAACAATCTTGCTTGATCAATCTGGTCCCCCCCGTCCATTTCACCCCTCCCCTCCACACTTTCCAACCTCATTGATTTGGACATGTCAGTCATGGAACCCACACCCTTGATGGTTGAGGATGGATCTGCTATGGTAGGTCTCATGGTTGAGCCCACCCAAGTTCAGCCTGAGGGTCCACAATCCTCCGGCGAAATTGTGCTCCCGGATGAACCAGGCAACCTCTTGCCAGAATCCTCCGGCGATATTGTGGTCCCTAATGAACCAGGTAACCTCCTGCCAGAATATGATTCCTCTGATGAGGATATGGATGTTGAGGGGAAGGTTGATCTTCCTGGTGAGGAGGTTGCAATGGCTACATAATTGCTCAGTGATAGATGTACATAAATCTTTTTCAATGCATGTTACCTATGCCACAATTGAATGATTCAATAATCAGTCCCGATATCCAGAACTCGAAACTGTAGATTGAGGTAGATATCACCCTACACCCTAACACCCGAATGTCAAATTTTCAGTGCCAACCCCGAGTGCCGGGTGCCGGGTGCCGAGTCCCAAAGCCCGGAACTCAGATTTGACATTTGAGACGAACATCATTTTTCAAACATGTTTCTATCAACCTCCGTATATCTATAAACATTTTACTAACCTCCAAACCCCGAAATATATTTTTGTTGTCTCATACCGAGTTCCGAGTTCCGGGACCCCCGAACCCCGAAACCCGGCAGTCCACAATTTTGGGGTTCGGGTGATTGACGGACACATTGACTTTGTTAAGACCATGCACAAAGGGTAGGACTGATTCCAAGGGGCTTGGCTTCAGCTCGTGCGCTGCGCCCCTTACCCGAGTATGTGCCCTTAACTTCAGAATGAAGTCCGGAGAAAGTCCAGTGAAGTCCGAAGGACTTCCGGAGAAGCGTGGGAAACTTCGGAAAGACTTTCCGGACGAGTGCGAGAAACTTCCGGATGAGTGCGGGAAAGTTCCGGAGGAACTTCCGGAAATTACGATGGAGTTTCGTCCTGACGGGGATATGTGTAATGGCTACTCAGGACAAGTCCTGAGTAGAAGCAAACAGAGGAAAGGCTGTGTCATATCCCGCATTCCGGACCAACATCTGACGACGTTCCCACGCCTCATCCGGACCTCCGGACCTCCTGTCCATGTCTCCAGACCCAATCCTCTATCCGTCCGGATCCCTGTACTCCTGCATCTGATATCCGGATGCCAGATCTGATATCCACATCTCCGGATCTCCGGATCCGACCTATCTGTCATGTCCGAACCCAAACCTTAAATCAGCGCCCATCCCCTTATGGTAATCACCTGTCTCCGGACTTCCGAACATCCGGATCCGACCCACGTCTATCTTCCTTGCGTTCCGGACCCAGACCTATCACGCATTCATCTCCGGACATCCGGATCCGACCCGCGTCTATCTTCCGTGCCTTATCCCTTTGTATGTTCCTTCTTGAGTTAGACTTCCTCATTTTCCGTACCTCATTTCATCTCCGAGTTCATTTCCTATGATCCGTCTTATTTTCTAATACATTTCCACATGCTCGTACATAGCCTTACCCCTCTGCTTACTGATCTGCACAGACTTGCCTCTAGTATATAAACCCCAGTAGATACTCCTGTATTTCCTCAGTCTGAATATCATACACATATTAGTCCTCGCACTAGTCTTCACACTAAGTCCTCGTAACAGTTCTATTCCTCCGACTTAGTAATCATCCATCTCAGGCCTAGGGAGGAATTCCCTAGGCCGGAGCTCCGCTCCTCCGCTCCTCCGCTCCTCCGCTCCTCCGCTCCTCCGCTCCTCCGATCCTCCACTCATCCACTCATCCGATCCTCCATTCCTCCGAGTTTCCGGAAGTTCCTCCGGAACTTTCCCGCGGTCCTCCGGACCTATTCTGCTTCGGACTTTGTCCTTGCAGCCTTTCCTCTGTTTCCTTCTACTCAGGACGAGTCCTGAGTAGCCATTATACATATCCCCGTCAGGACGAAACTCCATCGTAATTTCCGGAAG
The DNA here is from genome assembly GCF_016647745.1 of Suillus plorans. NCBI lineage: Eukaryota > Fungi > Basidiomycota > Agaricomycetes > Boletales > Suillaceae > Suillus > Suillus plorans. The sequence goes on from NW_024537438.1 coordinate 3,964, forward strand.
TTCCTCCGGAACTTTCCCGCGCTCATCCGGAAGTTTCTCGCACTCGTCCGGAAAGTCCTTCCGAAGTTTCCCACGCTCCTCCGGAAGTCCTTCGGACTTCACTGGACTTTCTCCGGACTTCATTCTGAAGTTAAGGGCACATACTCGGGTAAGGGGCGCAGCGCACGAGCTGAAGCCAAGCCCCTTGGAATCAGTCCTACCCTTTGTGCATGGTCTTAACAGTATATTCAGACTCACACCTTACCGAGTATACTGAATCCTTAGATCATACCTGAAATCGGATCCGACACCGTCCCTTGGAAACTGTGTATTCCTCCTCCGAACCCTCCATTTTCCTGTATCCCATTTCCGATGAAAACTCCGGATTTTCCGGAGCTCATTCTCCATTCCCTGCATCTGTAAACATCCGCCGGAATGCTCAATTTCCACCCTTCATGCTCTGCTGTCATTTCCACTTCAGTATCATGACACTCCGGTCCTGAAACCAAACAGGATTGTCACCTCCGTGGCAGAACAAATAGGTTTTCGGACTTGATGTCCTGTAATTCCCTGATCCAATCCTATCTTTCCGACGCCCCACAGTTCCCTGTAACTCCGATGTTTTCCGTTTCCGAACTATTTCCTGAACTGGCAAAGTCAACTCCGGAATGTCCCAAACATTCAACTCATTTGGATTCTCCTCGTACCACCTAGAATATACTTGCTCACCCACCATGATCCGTTGATCAATAGGGTATTTTGCAGACCTCCTTTCCGATTGGTACTACAGGAAATGCCTTAGACCTCCGACGTCAAATCCGCTTTTTTGCGGAACCCCTATCTTCGGACTAGCCATGTTTTCCTTCCACTGGTTGATTTCCAGTCCGCCTCCATGTTGGATGGCACCTCCTCCGGTCAAAGTCCGGACCCCTATCTACCATTCCTATCCGCAACCTGATTAGCATTCACCTTGTATTGGTCTCCACTACCCTCCTTGTAGAGGAACTCCGTCTTTCATGATGATTTTCCTGCCAAGTGTTCGGGTTTTGATTCCTCTGACAAAGGCCCGCTCAGGTTCCTGCCTCCGAATCCGGATGGCACTCTTTCCTCCGCTCTAGCCCCTATTTTCCCTTCCACCGCCCGGAAATTCTTTGTTGATTCTCCTCCGACATTGGGAATGTCTCCTGAAAGGGAAAATAGGAATTTTGCTTCCGTTACATCCTATGCAAATTCCTGACCATTTCCTGGCTTCATTATCCACCTCCGGACCTTCGAACCAAAACTCCGGAGCTCCTCCGATTCATTCTCCGGAAGTAGGTCCTGGAAAACCATCTGTTCCTCTCCAGAAGCCTGTCAGTTCTTACATCCGACATCCCGTCCGAATCAACAACTTTCCGAACGTCTCCGCGTTTTACCCCTATTTTCCGGAAGTTTGTAACTCCGGATCTCTATTGGCTTTCTTGATGAAGGTCTCTGCCCCTCCGATCTATAACTCCGGTTTGCTCCTTGTCATCTCTGAACTTTTCCGGATCAGAATAAACATGCTTTGCGATTGTTCTTTACTGTTACTGATACCACGTCCACTCCAATAGCTTCGGATAAGCTCCGGATAGCTTCGGATATCTTCGGACATCCGGACTTTTCAGTATCAAAGTATTCCTTCGTGTTATGGCTCCGGATAGCTTTGGATAGCTTTGGATAAGCTCTGGATATCTTTGGATATCTTCGGACGTCCGGACTTTTCAGTACCAAAGCATTCCTTCGCGTTATAGCTCATCCGTACATTCCATTGTCAAATCTCCATGTTTCCAAAAGATCTGTTCACTCCTCCGCTCCAGGACAAGTTACACCTGCTCCGGATCCGAAACACTCCTATGGGTATTCCATGCCATAGCCCGGACATGTTTTATACAATTGTCCATCCTCCGTCCTCACTTTTCCACTCTGCAATCCTTCCATCTGTCCTCCCGTCCTTTTTTCTCCGGATACCAATGTCCGACCTTTACCCCTATTTCCGGAGCTCAATACTCCGGATTTCCGGTGGCTTTCTTCATGGAAGCTCCTACTCCTACCTCCAATGCACCCCTTGTCTCTGGACCGCCTCCATTTGGAATGGATATACTTTGCAATAGCTTGGAGTTGCTTCGGACCCGCTTCCGCTCCTGTCTTAAAATCCCTCACCATTCAATAGTGTCTTCTCTGGAATCTGTTTCGGATCCGGAAAAGCACTGGTGATACCTCCGAAGTTTTTAGCACTACAGTCCTGCGTTGCATTGTATCTTCCGTTCCATTCTGTTCACTCTTGTGACTCACGTCCAGTTTCCTCCGAAAATCCGAAGCTCCTGCCGGAACCCTGTGCCCATTTTTCCTCCATTGATGTTTGGAAACATCTTCCAAAAGGGGGGATAGGGACTCCGCTTGAGTATTCACTTCACCCTCTTCAGCTTGTGTTCCACCCGGAATTTACTTGCTCCGTCCCATAAAGGAACAATTTCCACTGTCTTGCACAATCATCCATGCATGTGCAGCTTTCCTATCCGACCCATAACCTATCCGGACCATTCAGTCGTATTTCCGGCCGGATCAGCTCCGGAAAACCGCGGGAAAAGCGCACATTACATTGCATATCATTGGAATACATCCGGAACTATTCATCCATGATCTTTCTAGGCCATTGATAGTCATCCGATGCATTTGACTTCACTGCCTAGTGTACCATCGTGTTTGACTGCACTTCCACCTCACTTCCTCTATGTTCCGATCCACCTCCTATGGGTTTCCACGCCATAGCCCCTATCATCCGGAACTCCGGAATTCCGAACCACTTGCAAACACCTCTGTCATATCACATACATCTCCTCCGATGATCTGTTCTCTTCCTCCGCTTTTCCGACTCAATATCCGTTCTGACTCCCATCGGATATTTCACCATAGACCCTGGCATTGCCAAACACTTACGTCCGGACCTCCTATCATGTTTTCCGACCACATCCGACCCTAATCTGACAAACCCACTTCCAAGTCCACTGTGTCACCTCCACCGATAAAACCGACTATATATCCCTAGTTAACGCAGTCGCCTGTTGCAGGACTTGCGAGCTAGAAGGAGCCGGCCCATTTCAGTATCCACCTCCACCTGACCAGTGTTGACCTCCGGACCATTGATTTCCGGTCTGTTGCATCCCTTCCGAAACCTCCTGGAAAGCATTTCCGGAGTTCCATCGGAAAATCGCGTCTTTGCAGATGTTGTCAATTCACGCAATCTCCGGCCCATCAAACAGCTTGCTCCGTCCTTTATGAGCCTATACACTAGCTATCCTTTTGCTCTAGCAGCTGTACCAATGGATATCGAATATTCCGGAAAGACATCCTCTCTGCACTCCCATCCTTCCTCTGCATTTCCGACCCTCCGCGTTTTTGACCCTTTGTGTTTCTGATCTCCGTGTTTCCGACCCATTCCTCTGCTATCATCATCCTTCCGTCCGACTCCTGTTGGTTCCCACGCCATAGCCCTACTCCGAACCATTCGGATCCATCCGCCCCATCATCAGGATTTCCATCCACCATGCGTGTTTATCAAAAAGCCTCACACCGTGTGCAAAATCCTGCTATTTGCATTAACTTTCAGTGCACCTGGAAACTCCGCCCATGACCTCTCGCAGTGTGCAACCAAAGCTCCGGAACATTTCCGGTCTTAGGGGCTAATTTCCGGAAGCTCACAGTCATATCCAGCAGATTCCTCTGACGCACTTCCGGCTCGAGTGATAGCACACATCGCAGATCGAAATCCATTCAACCTCAGACCTCCGTACAAAGGAAATCATGCCTCATAGCACTCCTTTCTCACTTCCTGCACTCCGGAAGTTCATCAGTCATCATGCGATTACATCTCCGATCATTTTCCGGTCATAGGGGCTAATTTCCGGATTTCCGATGATGCACTTATCCTTAGCTGTACCTCAGTACAAGCTCTGCTTCATGGAGAAAGATATGTCTCACAGGACTCCTCCGTCACATCAGAAAGAGGCCTGCATCGCATCCACTCTTGCCCTCTTGTCCTGCACTCGCTGCATTTCCACTGTCCTGATACAACCTCCTCCGCTCTGAAAGCTTCCTCCGATTTTCCCACGCATTTTCCGGACTTCCAGTCACCTTCGGAATTATCCTCAAAGTGTTCCAGACTTCCACTCCGGAAACCTATTTGTCCTCACATCACATCACCATTCTTCACCACCGTCTATGACGTCCAGTTTCCAGATGAAGTACTAGGCATCATAATGAACCATGTGTGTGTCAGGAACATTTCCGAAACCTCCGGAGATTTTCAGCTCATAGGAACCAATCCTCCGGAATCCATCCATCATTGTCCTCTGCCATATACCAGCAATCTCCGTTCGGGACTTCCTGAGTCTTCAGCCTCGAGGGCTCGGCCTTAAAGGGGGGATACTGTCATATCCCGCATTCCGGACCAACATCTGACGACGTTCCCACGCCTCATCCGGACCTCCGGACCTCCTGTCCATGTCTCCAGACCCAATCCTCTATCCGTCCGGATCCCTGTACTCCTGCATCTGATATCCGGATGCCAGATCTGATATCCACATCTCCGGATCTCCGGATCCGACCTATCTGTCATGTCCGAACCCAAACCTTAAATCAGCGCCCATCCCCTTATGGTAATCACCTGTCTCCGGACTTCCGAACATCCGGATCCGACCCACGTCTATCTTCCTTGCGTTCCGGACCCAGACCTATCACGCATTCATCTCCGGACATCCGGATCCGACCCGCGTCTATCTTCCGTGCCTTATCCCTTTGTATGTTCCTTCTTGAGTTAGACTTCCTCATTTTCCGTACCTCATTTCATCTCCGAGTTCATTTCCTATGATCCGTCTTATTTTCTAATACATTTCCACATGCTCGTACATAGCCTTACCCCTCTGCTTACTGATCTGCACAGACTTGCCTCTAGTATATAAACCCCAGTAGATACTCCTGTATTTCCTCAGTCTGAATATCATACACATATTAGTCCTCGCACTAGTCTTCACACTAAGTCCTCGTAACAGTTCTATTCCTCCGACTTAGTAATCATCCATCTCAGGCCTAGGGAGGAATTCCCTAGGCCGGAGCTCCGCTCCTCCGCTCCTCCGCTCCTCCGCTCCTCCGCTCCTCCGCTCCTCCGATCCTCCACTCATCCACTCATCCGATCCTCCATTCCTCCGAGTTTCCGGAAGTTCCTCCGGAACTTTCCCGCGGTCCTCCGGACCTATTCTGCTTCGGACTTTGTCCTTGCAGCCTTTCCTCTGTTTCCTTCTACTCAGGACGAGTCCTGAGTAGCCATTATACATATCCCCGTCAGGACGAAACTCCATCGTAATTTCCGGAAGTTCCTCCGGAACTTTCCCGCGCTCATCCGGAAGTTTCTCGCACTCGTCCGGAAAGTCCTTCCGAAGTTTCCCACGCTCCTCCGGAAGTCCTTCGGACTTCACTGGACTTTCTCCGGACTTCATTCTGAAGTTAAGGGCACATACTCGGGTAAGGGGCGCAGCGCACGAGCTGAAGCCAAGCCCCTTGGAATCAGTCCTACCCTTTGTGCATGGTCTTAACACTTTCCTAGGATTCTGCAATTTCTACCGGACGTTCATCGCTCACTACTCGGATATCGCTCGACCCCTTATCGACCTCACGAAGAAAGACCACCCTTTCGTTTGGACTGACAAATGTCAGAACGCCTTTGACCACCTTAAAAACGCCTTTTTATCGCAACCAGTACTAAGAAACCCGGACCCAACTCGTCAGTTCGCAATTGCTACCGATGCATCATTAGCAGCAACCGGAGCAGTATTGCTGCAGACTGATGACAATGGAATGTACCACCCATGCGGTTACCTATCCCAATCTCTCAACCCCGCAGAACGAAACTATGAAATCTTTGACAGAGAATTGCTAGTGGTCATTCGGGCACTCTCGGAATGGCGCCATTATTTGGAAGGAAGCCCCCACACCGTGATAGTATTCACGGATCATATGAACCTCCTATACTTCCGCTCAGCCCAAAAGCTGACACGAAGACAGGCACGTTGGCAACTCGTCCTTTCCAATTATCAGTTGGAATTGCATCACGTCGCAGGAACCAAATTAGCCGCTCCTGATGCCCTATCTCGACGTCCGGACCATTCACTCGGAAAAGATGATAACGAGAATCGCGTTCTCCTCCCCGATACCATGTTCGTACGACTCATTGACAATGATTTGTCAGGAAGTATTGCACGCAACTCCGCCGAAGACCCTGTGTACCAGAAAGCCCTAGAAGCATTGGACGGAGTATGCCTTCCCCCAATGAAATCCGCCCTCTCCGACTGGACGTGCATCAATGGCGTCCTCTTTTATAAAAATAGAGCTTACGTGCCAGCAGCCCAATGGCATGATGTGTTATTTAAACACCATGATCATCCCATGGCGGGACATCCCGGCCGATTCAAGACGGAAGAACTCGTCAAACGAGATTTTTGGTGGCCAGCCATGGGGACTTACATCCGTAAATACGTCGACGGATGCGCTTTATGTCAGCAGATGAAGGCTGACACACACCCTGTCACCCCGCCATTGCGCCCGATCCCCTCCGTCGCCACTCGCCCCTTCTCCCAAGTCTCCGTCGACCTCATCACTGACCTGCCTGTGTCGGGAGGTTTTGACTCTATCATGATCGTGGTAGACCATGGGCTTACGAAGGGGGTAATTATTTCACCCTGTAACAAAAACATCACCTCTGAAGGAGTGGCTAAACTATTTCTCAAAAACGTATTCAAGAGATTCGGTCTCCACGAGAAAGTAATCTCAGATAGAGGACCACAGTTCATTTCGAAATTCTCTCGAGAACTTGCCCGGCTCCTCGGATATCAGATTGCCGCATCAACCGCTTACCACCCTCAAACAGACGGACAAACAGAACGACTCAACCAAGAACTAGAAACCTATCTACGGATCTATTGCAGGAATAACCCGTTAGAATGGTCTAACCATCTTCCTATTGCCGAATTCGTCCACAATCATCGGAAACATGACGCCAGGAACACATCCCCGTTCTTTCTCATGATGGGCTACGAACCACGTGGGATCCCTCACATCTTATCGGTATCAGACACGCCAGCAGCAGAAGAAAGACTCAGAAACCTCCAAAAGATACGTGAAGAAGCACTCGCCTGCCATAACATCGCTATGCAACGAATGGCGGAAAGATCTCGCCATGAGAAGTACCGACCATGGAAGATAGGAGATAAGGTATGGCTCACAGCCGCCAATCTCCTGACATCTTTACCTTCTAGGAAACTTGCGCCCAAACAATACGGCCCATTCGTTATCACCGCAGTCTTATCTCCCATCACGTTTACCCTGAAACTCCCAGATCAGTGGAAAGTTCACCCCACGTTCCATGCTTCTGAACTATCGTCCTATCGCGAAACAGAGATACACGGACCGAACTACACCGAACCTCTGCCTGACATTATCAATGGCGAAGAAGAATATGAAATAAAAGCTATTCTTAGCCATAAGGGCACGGGTAAACGAAGACGCTATCTGGTATCATGGATAGGCTACTCCTCCGGAAGCAACGAATGGATACCCGAGGAGAACTTGCGGAGTTCGAAAGAACTTCTGACAACATATAAAAAGAGGCACAAGCTGAACTGAACGAACCATTCCCCTGCAAACGAAACCCAAGTAACATGACTCCTCCATTGACACCTTCCCCTACTGGATCCTCTTCATCCTCGCACTCTCTCGGAAACTCCACGTATAAAAAGAATATCCTTGACCTTGACGACGACGCCATCGTCGAGACAACCTTGTTGTCCCTCCCCCACGCAGTTGAATTAGAGAAACAACTCGCTGAAGCACCCGCATTTGTTGCCGCCCCCATCATTTCCCAAATCCACGTCATACGCGCCACCGCCGCCCTTGAACTTAGGTTCAAAGAAATCGAAGACGATGCCCTCAGACTCGCCTGCCAACACCTTCAGAGACAGATACGCAGCCTTGAGATTCAGCTGCTTCCTTCTGCTTTTAGCACTGTCTGCAAATCAGTTATACGGACTGTTGAAGAGCGAAGCAAGACCGAAGTCGGTCGCCCGCCAAGCCCTTCTACTAGCGCTCCCCTCAGCAATGTACTTGTTACAGATACAGCTGGAGAAGAAGCTCAGCCTGCTGCTCAGCCAGCACCTGCTGAAGAACCACTCCCCATCCCCGAACCCGCCGTCGTCTTCAAACGAAAGACCCGCAGAGGAGCCACCGTGCACGGAGTGTCAAAGACTAGAGCTTCTAAGGGAAAGAAGCGTGAAGTCATTGACCTCACCGAAACCCCCGACGTCATCACAGTAAAACAACCCCAGTTTTCCGCAGACAACTTCGTTTGCCGAGTCTGCAAGAAACTCGGGCATCGTCACAAGAACTGCCCCGAATACTATTGCCGCGTATGCCAGGCCCAAAAGCCTGGCCATCTCTCTATCTACTGCCCTTACGCTGCGAAGAAAGAACTATTCCCATTGGTTTATACCGATGACGGCTTCTATGAAGCACTAGCGGCATGGGAAGCCAGGAAAGATGAAGAACTTCTGGAAGAAATAGAAAGGGCGAACCGGGATTACGCCACCAGGTATAATGAACCAGAGTTCTGCAACGCTGACGCGGATCCCATCCACTACGACTACATGAACGAATACTGCGACACCGAAGAATAATTGAAGTCGGAGACTTCAACCGTAACAGGGGGGTAATGTTACAGTAACATTTAAACCCCTATAACCATTTCTTTCTTTGTCCTACAAACGGGCCGTCCGTACCTTGCTTATCGCTTATCATGCTTATCTCTTATCTCCACCAAGCGGGCTGTCCGCCTTATCTCCATCCCTTATCACGCTTCCTTCTTGATAACACATTTACAAGCTCCGCTTGAATACTTGTATATAAACCTAGCTACCTACGGTTGTATTCTTTACTTTAATCTACTGGGTTTTACCTGGAACATTGTCCTTCAGCAAGGTCTCCAACCTTGCTGTCTAAGAACTACTATTCTAAGGGAGTCAGCGACACTCGCCTTAGCCAGAAACACTTGATCTCTCAATCGAGAGCAGACTTACGTCTATCTGGCATCCTGCCGATTGTCTACTCAGACAGAGATAGCTCGACTCATCCCAGTCGTAACACTTGCAGGGAAGCCGCTTCTGCGTGAATCATTCGAAGTTCGGATTCGGCTGCCATCCTGGGCTGGGAGAACTGACAATGACAGTAAGTACAGGACTAGTACTTGGGTATTTATATGCACACACCTGACCACCGCGATCCTATGTCCGCCAAGTTGGACAACTGATGTGGCCAATAGAATTTGCAAACGGACATTCTTTCAGGGCGAACCGATAGTCAGCTCTGAAAAAAAGAAGGCCTTATAAGAGCTAGCGCTGGTCCAACTTGAACGGGACGTAGTCCATGGCGAACACGATCCTGCCATGGCGAGTGAAAGCTGACGTTCATGGACATCCGGAAGTAACAGACATGTCTGTGAAGGTGGTTCGAGATGTTTACACGTAACTTAGTAGGTGGTGTATGTGGTGCATACGACTGCTATACTTAATCCTGTTAGGGCGTATGCTCGAGTGTTTTTATAGATTCAGATCAGACGTACTATACATATTGATGGCACTCAGATATGTGCCAAAGTGGGAGATATCTTGGTACTCATCACAAAGATACCTCACACATCACCACCACATATCGAATATGACTCGGAGGTCCGTGCTCTTGTGCTCCTGCCAGCGTGCGTTACTATACTTTCGGAATACCTAAATAGGGATACCAGGTGGAACTTGGAAATACTCCAACTAGGAAGTATGGGATACTCGCCACCTCCAATACTACTTTTGAGTCCGACATGTAGCTTGCGGAGAGCTGCTTGCATGAGTCGAAGTCCCTCAGTCCTGTCCGGTGCTTGAGGCATCAAACGTCAAATTGTGTGTGCAGTGATTTACACCTTGACGCCAAAGGTGGCGCTACAAGCAAGTGCCACGTCTCTCCGAGTGCCACACGGAAGTTGATGTGTCATGCTGGCTCGGTGCATTGATGTGAAATTGACAGGCTCGTCGAGTGATGGTGAAAATAAGTGTTGAAGCTGAAGTGCTGGTGAGGACCGTGGGGTGAGTGCAAGGTGTGTATAGAGTGCGAAAATTTAATAACAATAGCATCACCTGATCAATTAAATTTAAGCTTTAAGTTTTCAACAGCATCTCTGCGGAGGCTCAGCCTTGGCCTAATCAGGGGGAGGCCCAGCTGATTATCATTACTAAGCGGGACCACGTGATCCAAAAGTAGATATGATTCACTGATTGCACTTGTTCGTTTTCTCTTCTCGTGTTTGCTCGTTGTCATTTTTCTTAGTAGAGAACCCAACATACTTACCCCATTTTCCGTCGATTAGTATCTGTCAGTGCACGTAGCATCTAACACGTCGAGTTCTAGGCTGCCCGCCGGTATTGGGGAAGAAGACACCTCAATGTTGCCCAGTGAGATTTGAGAATTGGCTGTGCTCGAATAGGGCTTTCAGGAATATGTTCAACCGTTTTAGCACTGCCAGGGTTTTGTTCTGTAATGGGACAGATACTTGGCACAGCTTCTTTCGGTTGAAATCGATACCCGTCCATTGTAACACATTGTAATTGCATCTTTTGTTCTGTTCTGCTTTCTTGCTTGTCGGAACGAGATCTGATGATGTTGATCCACGCAGCGTCCCATGTTGCGGTCAACATGCCAGATGCTGTTGAGATTTCGGATGGGATGATAGAGACGCTAGTGATTGATGTAAGTACCTGTTCTGCGCTGCTTCTAGTTTTGACCTTTGTGCCTGTGGTGTCGGACGTTGATACGCTGGGTGAGAGTAATACTGACAGGTTTTTATGAAAGCATGAGGATTTTGAATACATCCGGGTCACTGAACGGTATCATACTCTCATCCTTCCCCTTGATACAGTGTTCACTCGACCGCTAGGCAGGGAAAAGTAGGACAGGACACGTGCAGCAAAATCTATCATTCGTGTTCCTGGATCACAGAAAGAGTCAGAGACGGGATGTGATTTGTGATGCATGTAGGAGCTGGCGGCGATAGTGGAGACAACATATTGTACAGCTGTGCTTTAGTACGAGACGAAGTGAACTGAATGAGCTCTGGCCAAGATGAACACGCATGGTACTAATCATGTGTAGTGCGTGGCGCGACATACAAGGGTATCATAACGAAGACAGGGCAGCCTGCTGTTCCCGACACGTGTGCCAAGACGTGCCATGCGCAAAACAACTCAAGTCGATTTGTGAGGGACTATCGTGTTGCCTGAGGCATACACCGCTGGGTGCAAAATGGGTGAGATCCAGAGAAGATGTCCGTCAGGACCTACAACCCATCCATCCTTGTTTGTAGCAACAGAGACTGGGGTTGAGAAATCCTGGAGAAAGGAGGAGGCGGAATGAAGAGCGTGGAATGGGTTATGTGAAAAGCACATCACAGCTGGCACTTTGGAAGGGTGGGGTTGGTTGAGAAATTCTATATCCCAGACCCGGATGGTTGTCTTCTGAACCAGATACAAGGTGCTTGCCGTCAGATGAGATTGTGACAGACAGAACGCATCCGGATTCCGGTGTGCCCTTGGAAAGTGGGACCCACTCCCTGGCCAGTCTTCATATCCCACACCCGGATCGACTTGTCATCTGAACCGGACACAATGTGGTGCCCATTTCGTGAGAATGCAGCAGAGCGAACATAGTCGGTGTGCCCTTGCAGAGGGGCACCTAGTGCCCTGCCACTGCCTATATCCCACACCTGGACGGTTGTGTCAGTTGAACCAGACACAATGTGTTTCCCGTCCTGAGAGATTGCAACACACAAAACCGAGGCAGAATGGCCTTTGAGAGGGTCACCCACTGCCTCGCTACTCTCCATATCCCACACCCTGGTTGTCCTATCACTTGAACCAGATACTATGCGATTGCCATCCAGCGAGATGGCAATGGACTGAACCCAGCCAGTATGACCTTTGAGAAGAGTACCGAATGCGTCACGAGGGTGTATATCCCGCACCCTAATGGTTCTGTCGTGTGAACCAAACACAACATGAGTTCCATCGGGGAGATTGCAGCAGAGTAGACCGACCGTGCTAGTGTGGCCTTGGAGGGGCGCACCCAAAACCTCGCCAGTGCCAATATCCCACACCCGAATGCTTTCATCAACTGAACCAGACACAAGGGCTGTTGAGGAGGTTATTGAGCATGACCGGATGGATGATAGCACCTAGCGATGAGCCTGTAACAAAGAACGTCATGATCAGTGTGCGCCTCTGTCGGAAGTGATGCGAGATGATAGCCACACTAGGAATATACAAGAGCCTCGTCGCGATACCCAACCCTAATCCTTGAGAGAGAAATATCTGACTGAGTCAGAAACAGAGATTTAAAAATTGGGGAATATTACCTGGTAGTACTGATCCGGTTTCGACAAAAATAACATGAATAGAGATAAACACTCCAGAAACGATCCGGCAATCATGAGATGGTAACTAGCGAAGCTTCCTGAGTATCGTCAAGAACTTCCAACAGAACTACATTCACAAATACCCTCGGTCGTGCAGTGAACCTGCCACGAGGCCCACAAGCATGAGTAAAGACGTGCTAGTGCTCCCGATCCATCTACAAGTCTTGAGGATACTCGCCATGAAAATGTAGATAGAAACTCACGATATAGCAGACGACGTCTCATTTGTCAGGTAATGTTGGGTATAGAAGTCTGGAGGGCAATATCTGCCATCCTGGGCTGGGAGAACTGACAATGACAGTAAGTACAGTACTAGTATTTGGGTATTTATATGCACACACCTGACCACCGTGACTCCATGTCTGCCGAGTCGAACAACTGATGTGGCAAATAGAATTTGCAGATGGAACATTCTTTCGGGCCGAACCGATGGTAAACTCTGAAGAAAAGAAGGCAATAAGAGCTGATCCAAAACGGGGACGTACTAGTCCATGGCGGCGAACACCGTGACGATCTTGCAAGATGATGAGTGCTAGTGAGAGCTGACGTTCATGGACATCCGGAAGTAAAGACATGTCTATGAAGGTGGTTCGAGGTGTTCACCGTGACACGTAACTTAGTAGATCTTAATCCTGTTAGGGTGTAGCTATTTTGACGCGCGCCTCATCAGCAAAAACAGCGCTTGCAATATCGAGCTATGGGGCCTACATTGCCCTTGTTGTCTGGTTGCAACCCCCCCCCTCAGTGTAGCACAACATACCCCCCATTGTTTAGTATTTTGCAGGATATTGCATCCCATATCTCACAGGCCATCCACGTTGCAATGCTATGTAGTTCACCATAGTACCATAGTTTACGGAGTGTCAATCAATAGGATCAATGCGGCAACAATGCCATGCCATTAACACGGAAAAACTCGCTGACTATTCTACTTGACCTCCATCATCTGATATCTCCCCATCAGGCTGCTCGTCACTCACATACCCTTGCTCACTATCATTGTCCTCGCTACCCCTCTGAAACTCCTCAATCGCATGTTGAATATCGTCATCGGATAAGCAGTCGTCATCTGCAACGTCAATCGGCTCTGCTTTGGCATGTCTACTGCAGAATCGGGTGAAAATTGAGTAAATAACATCAACAACGAGCAAGCCACTTACCGGCCAACATCATTGATCTCCTTCTGAATGGTGTCGAGTATTCCATGGTCCTTAGTACGCGAATTGAACTTGTTGAGGTTAGCAAGGTGTTTGGCGTAAACTTCCTTGTATTCGTCACCCGAAAAACTGATGTCGACACGTTCCCCATCAGCCCACTCATCGATACAGCATTCGGCCTGCAATACATGTTGTGAGGTGTAATCAGAACACAAATAGCAAAACTCACCGCTGTGTAGCATAAGGCTATGGCCGGAATGGCGAACGGAGTAAAATACTTTGCGAAGACGATACCTTCGTCCTTTTTGTTGCAGTACCAGACTAGATTGGCGGCCTTCTGGGTTAACTTGGTTTGAAACAGCCCGCTGCGAGGGAGGTTCTTCTTTTTATCCCCGAGGCTCTTCCATGAAGACATTAGGATATTTTAATAAACAGAACTTTGATTACTCACGCGGTAGCACAAGCCGAACTTGTGTTTGAGCTGTTGAGCGAGCTGGCGGTTACGAGATTTGACTGATTCTCTCGCACTTGACTCAAACCCGTAAATGCTCTCGACGAGCGGTCGGACCTTGGCTTTCACCTCGCTAGTGAGATGGGACGTGCGACGTGTGATCTTGAATAAAATAATAGCAGTGGTGCCCATACAACAATAGCAAAGATTTACGTACCATTTGTATAATGTCGTTGTTGAACGCCATCTCGGTCTCATGATATTCACATGCTTCCTTCCATGCTTCCTTCGCCCATGAGACTTGGGTGACACGATCAGGATAAGCATCATCCGATGCAAGTCGACTGCGAAAGTCACCGATCGTGTATTTAATCAGTTATTGCACCGCATCCTCGTAGTCATGGGCTGCAACTCGGCCCTTGCTGTCGCGAACCTTGCGGGGAAGTCGTTGGTCTCTTTGATGTGGGGATGGCTGATCGTCATGGCGGGCACGCTTATGATAGCGCGTGCCGTCGCTCTCTTCTAACGATGTTGAACGACTGTGTTTGAGAGAATCTATTAAAAAAATAAGAAGCAGCTTGGCTACATATATGAGACTTACACTTATTGTCAGAAAGGCACTCGACCTCATCGTCATCGGCCGCTTCATTGTCATGACTTACAAAGACTTGAGTGTCATTCTCGTGTCCATCAGCAAGAGCTTCATCGTCATAGGCATTCTGATCCTCATCTCCATTGTCCTTCTCGTCCAAGGTATTGTTGAGTGATGATCTCGCGTGTCGGAGCTCAACAAGTTCTTGGACCCGGCCTGCTGTCAGTCGATGCAAGGGTGATTTCGGCTGAAAGCACATTAGCATCCCAAACTAATAGTACTTGAAGAGCCCGCAAACTTACACTGTTCACAGGGACCTGCCACTGGTCACGTTTGACGGGTGCTTGCAACTGACTGCGTCGGGCATTGGTGGTGGTCTTATTGATGAACCCCGATTCCTCGAATATTGGTATATCAGCCCATGCAGCGTTGTGTATAACGAGACAAACAACATTACCTTACTGAGTCCATCTTCTTGCCAGCCATGAGATGGCCTCTGCGCATTGGGTGTATTTAACTTTCAGTCATATGGTAAGCCAGCGCTTTGAAACAAAAAAAAAACTTGCCGGTTGTGGTCCTCTAGTAGACCACGGTATTTGCTTCCTAGTCCCTTCAAGTGAACTGTCCGATGACCGAAGTTCTCTGATCGCTTCTCACGAGGTGGGATCTTGCTGAACCGGGCCTTTAAAGATCCATCAACAGCTGGCGCACTGAAAAGATTGATGTCCTCTGTAGTGAACTGTGAGTGCATGTCAGTCACACCATTCCTCCCATCTGAAAGAGGCGCATACCTGTGTTCCATCATCGCGCGCTAGATCAGATTTCTTGCGAGATGAGTTGCTTTTGGGTTGTCGTCGAACCTCTCGAACTTGTTCTTCCTCAGCTGAATGGTACAAAGCTGTGAGTCGCAGAACTGTGTATACAATAGACGCATACCTTGATATAAAGCTCTCTCAGACGGACGACGCTCACGGCGTTCACGCTGTGAGAGTCCAGCATGGCCTTGGTTGATAATCCTGTTGAGGGCTTCTCGAGTTGGTCCTTTGGATGACATGTTGAATAAAAAAGAAGTCAAGATAGTGGTCACGGTATTAAGTAGATAAGATCGCGAGAGACGCACCAGGTTTTATATGTTGGGTGAACGCAAACACGTCCACATGAGAAAACAAATCAACAAATCAACGAACGCCTGAAGACATAAACGCGTCCACCAAGTCAGCAGCTAACAAGAGAAAACAGATCAACAGAGATCGGACGTCAGATAAATGTGGTTGTCACGCCATCAAGTGCAAACGACTCATGAAAAAAATTTCTAACCCAGCCATGGCGGCACAAGGACAGTTGACGGCGTGACAGAAATTCGGACATGTCGGGTTCAATGCACGCACCTTCGAACACCACCGCAATCCAGTGATACATCAGTGAACACCATGTCCTATCGCTGTGATTTCTGCCTTAAGGGCAATTTCCGAACCACGCGAGCAGTCAGCGCTCACATAACAAACGCTCCTGAATGCAGGCACCAGATGGAAATGTTTCGTGAGCAAGTGAACGCGAGCCCAACCGATAACTCACGATATAAAGAAAACATCGATTTTGAGGCCTTCAATGCCTTTCAACAAGAAGCACCACAGCCATCGACGTCACCCACGCCTGATCGTGATCGGGCACGTGCTCAAGAAGTTGTAGAATCGGATCAGCGGGCCCGCGTTGAAGACGTTGAGGATGAGGAACAAGTCTGGATGTGATTCATTCAATCGTATCCAGGCCAAGTTGCCAAAACACTTGGCGAGGCTCAAACAATGTTCCATGGGATACGAGCTGAGCAAGAGGCCCTAGGGCTGGACCCATGGGCACCCTTCGCGGACGAAGAAGAATGGGCCCTTGTCAAGTGGTTGATATCACGGGTGGGACAGACCGCAATAGACGAGTTCCTCAAACTACCAATTGTGAGTTGTCCTGCTAGTGGCGCTTCAATCGTAGACTTACAATAGGAATCCGATGTCCTGCCAGGCACAACACATGCGCACTTCTTTCACCAGCAAATACACATTGATGAAATCTGTGGATAAGCTTCCACACGGCACTGAGTGGAAATTGAAGAGAATCAACGTCGAGGGGAACTTACTCAGAAATGGCCAGTGTGAGCGCGAGGAACTCGAGTTGTGGTTGCGCAATCCTGTCGACTGCATACGGGAGCTCATGGCGAATGCGGAGTTCAATGGTGTGGTGTCATACACACCAGAGAGGGTGTTTGCAGATGTGGAGGGCAAGGTACGACAGTTTGATGAAATGTGGACGGGAGACTGGTGGTGGGAGATGCAGGTAAGTGTCTACTTGTGCCGTAAGGGATCAGACGTACTAAGACCATTGCGCCAGGGAAGATTGCCTGAAGGGGCTACAGTTGCTCCAGTTATCCTCGCTTCAGACAAGACCTCACTGTCTCAATTCCGAGGTGATCAAGAAGTCTGGCCGGTCTATTTGACCCTCGGCAATATTTCCAAGGACATCCGTCGTCAGCCCTCCAAACACGCCTCGATACTCATTGCCTACCTACCTATATCGAAGCTGGAGTGTTTCTCGCGCGACACTCGATCTCTTGAACGCTATCGTCTTTTCCACTACTGTATGACCCAACTTCTCGAGCCACTCGTCAGTGCGGGCAAGGACGGTGTTGACGTGATTTGCCCTGATAGCCGTGTCAGGCGGATGCACCCGATTCTTGCAGCCTACGTCGCGGATTTCCCAGAACAATGCCTGGTATCGTGTTGTATGGAAAATAGATGCCCCAAATGTGTCGTCGGACGCAACGACCGTGGTGACATGAGGCGATCAGCTCCCCGCGAACGAGACTCAATTATGGAGTACCTACGCCAGCACTCGCAGGGTGAATTGAGCATTGAACGCTTCGAGGGAGAGTTAGGGCTGCAAGCCATATACAAACCTTTCTGGGCCACACTGCCCCACAACGACATATTCCTGGGTATGACTCCTGACATCCTGCACCAGTTGCACAAGGGGGTCTTCAAGGATCATCTCGTTAATTGGTGTACAGACATCATCGGCGAGGAGGCACTCGACACCCATTTCAAGTTGATGACTTCATACGCCGGCCTTCATCACTTCCACAAGGGTATTTCGAAGCGGAAGCAGTGGACTGGCGCTGATTATAGAGAACTCCAGCGTGTATTCCTCGGCGTTATTGCAGGAGCAGTTGAGAACAGGGTGATATCAGCAGTACGTGCTGTGTTGGATTTTATCTACTATGCTCAATACCAATCGCACACGGAAAATTCGCTGGCTCGCATGCAAGCTGCGCTCGCCTCGTTCCATGCCAACAAGAACGTCTTTATCGAACTTGAAGTCCGCGAGCACTTCAACATACCCAAGATTCATTCCATGGTCCACTATATCGACTCGATTCGTTTATTTGGGAGCGCAGACGGATTTAATACCGAGCTTCCAGAATGTCTTCACATCGATCTCGCCAAACGTGCTTACCGTGCAAGCAACTGCCGCGACTACGTCATTCAGATGACGACGTGGCTACGTCGGCAAGAGTCACTTTCCATTAAAGATGCATACCTACATTGGTGGGCTTCTCAACGTCTTATCGACAAACCGTCGGACTCTGCAGCTGCACTGGATCTTGTTGAACAAGATTCGGATATCAGCAAATCAGATTCCGACGATGATATTCCCGACCACTCGCGCCAGCTTCACATCATGCCTCGCCAGATCCACCGCTTCACAATGTTGTCTGCCACACGTGGCTACTTTGTCCCCAAGATCTGCTCATTCCCCAACATACCGATTCAACGTCTCATCGAAAACCACGGCACCTCTCAGTTCGTTCCTGCGCTTCAAGCATTCGTAAACGAGCACTTTCCAGGTCAGTTGCATAGGCAGCTAAATGCACAGGACCGTGTCGACGTCTTCAAATATTTGTCAGTGCTCTCGCCAGCTCGACCCCACATTACGAACTCCAAGTGTTTTTTCAAGATACGCGCATCACCAGTGGTGGCTTCGAGGGATCCGCGTAAACTGCCAGCACCTGCTCGGTTTGACACCGCGCTTTTCATCGAAAACCGAGAACTTTACACGGCGAAGGGCATATCAGGTCAGCAATCTTGTTTCGCACTTATCTATGTCGCCTCACTCACCTGTGAGTCAGGGCTGCGAGTTGGTGAGGTGAAGGTTGTTTTTAATCTGCCGTCACGTCTTGGCAAATTTTCGCATCCACTTCTGTATGTTCACTGGTTCAGACCTCTACAGACCTTCGACGATAATTTGCAGACCTTCCGACTTGCTCGGTCATCACGACAGCACGGACCTCATGCAGCCATAGTGCCTGCCACAGAAGTCATTCGTGTGTGTCACGTTATTCCGCGTTTTAGTCGACAGCACGTTGTTGATGAGGAGCAGTTCTATCTTAACAAGTATATCGACTTAGATTTATTCGAGCGCTTGGTGTTGTAGTAGTATATAGCTGATGTATTCATGTTATTATCTATGGAGTATACAGAACGAGGTAACAAGTACATGGTAAGAATTTGCAAGGGGGAGTGATATGGGTTGGTATAGTGTGCTATGGATCGTGGCCCAAAGCTCGGTGGTGCTACGGAGGCTACGGGTAGGTATATGATGTTGTAGGTGGCAACTGCCACCCGAGCTTTTTTCTGATGCTGCCGCGGTCGTGACCAGCTGTGATGCCGCATGACGCGCATGTGACACCTCACATCATGATTTTAATTCACCCCCTTTCTTGCTGCAGCCTGATGGATGGATGATGGAGCCCAATCATCCGCTCCTTTTATGGGTACCTCCAGCTTCCCGATATGCATTTTATCCTCCTGACACTGCACTGGTGATCCCGACGGGATGGGTCGAGCTTGACTTGAGCCGCATGGCGCATGGGCATCGCTGGTCGAGTTGCCGAAATGTGAGTTCTTAGTCTTTACAGATCATCCTCGTAGTTGCTAACATCAACCCTGCTAGCTCCATGTAATGATGATTTTATTGTTGCAATATCGAGTGTACCACTTCATTTTTTGATTCTTTGTCAATGTTATACCTAGCATCGAGCCTGAATTTCCGGTTGTCGGGTAAAGCGGTGCAAGTGGTACTGTCACAGAAGCTATCGATATTTCAGGTTTCAACTATACCACACTGTGGATAGTGATTCCAATCAAAATCATTGGAAAAAGTACTGATGCTGAAATTTTCATTGGAACTTCTACTGAAATCGCAGGTAGTTAATTTTATTGGAGTGCTGAATCCATTTCAGCACCAAATTTCAGCACCATTTTCCAATGAATCCAATTCAGCACCACTTTCAGCGCTATTTTCCAATGAATCCAATTCTCCAGCATAGTCTGGCTTAGGAAGAGTCGGAGCTGGTCCGAGTGTTAGCTTGGGGAGAGACACAAGCAGGTGGAGCCACTGGGAGGGCGGGAAACTTGCTTGTGAATCTGGTCATGCACTGACTCTTGTGCGGCATGAATCAAGATAAGCATCTTTACACATTCTAACAATTATGATAACACTGGAATACGCTCAGGCTGCAGTAACAGTCTGCCGAGATAAATAAGAGAGTGTGCTGGGTGGGGGCAAGGAAGAGGAAATAACGAACGTCAAATTTGAAGAACGAATGTCGTAGGTAGTAGGTCGAAAAATGTAGGAGAAGGGTGGTATATATTAGGGGTTATAGCTAAACCTACTAAAGATACCATGGCTTACTGGTAATGATGCTATGTACGATGGTCCAGGTCATCCATTCAATCCTTGCCCTTGGTGAATTCTCAATGGGTAATAAGTGACACAGTATGTCATGTCACTAGTGACATAATGTCACCATAGTCAGCACCATTTATTTTTGTCATTCTTGAGCAGAATTTCAGCGCATTATTTCAGAGTAAAAATTCAGCGCAATATCACTGAAATTTCAGAGTAAAAATCGGAACTTTCAGCACCTCGATTTCAGCACCTTGTACTGTGAATTTCATTACATTATCAACTGATTTGGCCTAATGAATTTCATTGGATTTACTACCCACAGTGACCAGATATCTAAAACCAATCGGGTCTCGAAGCTCATTGATATCCCTTACATCCTGTTCGTTCCTCTCAATCTACTGATTCAAATGCTTCAAATACAAATACATACCACCAAACATGCCTGTCGACACTTCATGTGCAGCGATGCGATTCAGATGTCATAGGAATAACGATGTATCGGGCTCCAGTTCGACGGCCATACATACCTAAGCGTCGTGAATAGTCAGCGAGAGCAAGAGATCGATGATGATGTCACTGACGATCCAAAAACATTGTTTGTCTGCCCCAGTGTGTCCACCAGAGTAATAGCAACGGCGCGCTTCGCAGGTTCTCTTGAGAAAGTGTCGCTGATCCACTTCAAGAGCAACAAGTATCGAGCGGTAACTCGAGCTGCATCAGGAACCTGTATATTTCTGAGTATAGGAGTGACGTATCTATGGACACTGGGATCTGTGCGGGAAGTCCATGCATCTTTCACGCTCTCAGCGACCAACTTTAAATGGGTGCGAGTGCCGGCGCAGCATGCAAAACATCGGAATTTGACTTCGGCAGCATTCCGAGGCTCGGAAGTACCATAAAAGCTGAAGTACGTTGACCCGCGATATCAAACAGTTGGTGCAGGCCATCGGCTACTGTGGGAAGAGCACCAACCCTTCTGATTCAGGGAAAGAAGGCTGAACTAAACTCCGGCAAATCAGACACGGCCTCTCTGATTCCAGTGGACGACGGTTAGTAAAGAGTAATGCGGGAGGGAACCACGCGGAATGTAGGACACGACCTTTGATATGAAACAACGTACATGCGTGATGCATCAGTATTGTAATTTTAATGTGCCATAGAATATTAGCATTTCGCTGAAGAAGATTTACACTGACGTACGGAATCGTAAACGTCTCTAGGGATCAGACTTGCTGAGGTGATTGCACAGTCATTCCTCTAGGGACTCCGAGTATTGGAAAATGCGATGCCATTTCTGTCATGCTATGTTCTACATTGTTATTGTGAGCTCCAGCGCATATCTAGTGTCAATAAGCAAGAATAGCTTCTAAATAATTCATACCAATCCGGGGTCTAAAGCTGAAGAAACTTGATGCGAGTGTGAAACTTCATACCAGATCGAAGAGACCATCTATCACAGCCAAACACCATATCTGGCAAATCACTTCAGGTCGCCTCTTCTCGCGTATCGGAATCCGAATCGGAAGAAATTGCACAACACGCCTCTTTATCATCCTGATAGCAATCAAGCGAGGGATGAACCTTGATGGAAAGGACCTGCTGCCGTTCCCTAGTGTTGTTGGCCAAGTACAAGAAGAGAGCTAAGTCTTCATCTCCGGAAGCCATGAACCAGATGAAGACCTACCTAGGACACGCGCCTTTTGAGAAACATGTGTCGCATTATGACAAATGTCATGGCACCAGCCAGTGAAACGATCTGTTATGTAGTCGATTTAATTGCACTCAGCATGAACTCTGGATAAAATGACTGTAAGGGTCGACTTACCCCGGAGAACAGACCCGGTATCCACCACGTATAATTAGATGTTAGCAGAGCGCCAGATATGGGTGTTCCTGGACAAAGAATTATAATCTGAAGCTAGAACCGACACCATTGCGCCCACCAATCAAACCTCCGATTCCTATACAGTGATCGCGACAAGTTTGAATAACATGGAAATAATAGTAATGATAATATTCACCAGCAGTAAAGAGACAGATGCCCATCCGTGCGCTACGATCCACGTCAGATGGTTCGTACGTTCAAACATAAATGATCACTTGCCCAAGCTCAGAGACGTCAGGCGTTAAAGTAGCCATGAGTGGAGTCAACATCGCAACGTCTACATGCAGCGATGAACCCGTGTTAATGATAGCTGAAAATTTACTTACTCAGCCCTGAAAGATAGCCATAAATCACGCCAAGCACAACGACGCTTGCCAAGCTACTCAGCCCAATCATGGCAAAAATGAGGACACTGCACAAAATTGCCGTCACTGTGGTTAAATTCACAACCCCCGTGAACCCTGCAATAAACCCTGACGTGAATCGCCCTAAGCAATTGGACCCATTCAAGATCACTAACTAGAGATTCTGTCAGCAGACGCCGCGGATGACTTGCACATTGCTGGAACCCACAGAGTAAAACGAAAAATGAACACTGATACCGTGCTTGATAGAGTCTAGTTGAAAGAAGAATAATGGGTAGTAGAAACCGATCTGGCAAAGAAAGCTCCTGCAGGATGGTTATTTGGAGAAAGTCAAGAATGTGCGTTGCAGGTCTCACCCTATGACCATGAGCATAAATGGTAGATCACGAATACATTTTCTAGCCGCCACGATATAGTTCACCGGTATCGCCGGCGGATCAAGGCGAGTTCGCATGCACAAACATGCAGTTAAGAGAAACAAGGTGATCAACCCTGCGCTTATACGGACGCCGTTGGCAAAACCAAGAGGGCCGTTGATGAGGTTGTTGAGCATGATCGGATGGATGATGGCACCTAGCGATGAGCCTGTAACGACGAACGTCATGACCAGCGTGCGCCTCTGTCGGAAGTGATGCGAGATGACAGCCACGCTAGGAATATACAAGAGCCCCGTCGCGATGCCCAAGCCTAATCCTTGAGAGAGAAATATCTGACTGAGTCAGAAACCGAGATTTGAAAATTGGGGAACATTACCTGGTAGTACTGATCCGGTTTCGACAAAGATAACATGAACAGAGATAAACACTCCAGAAACGATCCGACAATTAGGAGATGGTAACTAGTGAAGCTTGTTGAGTATCGTCGAGAACTTCCAATAGATCTACACTCACAAATACCCCCGGTCGTGCAGTGAACCTGCCACGAGGCCCACGAGCATGAGTAAAGATCCGCTAGTGCTCCCGATCAATCTACAAGTCTTGAGGATACCCGCCATGAAAACGTAAATAGAAACTCACGATATAGCAGACGACGTCTCATTTGTGAGGTAATGTTGGGTATAGAAGTCTGGAGGGCAATATATCAAATGGTCCATGCTCGCTTTTGTCTGCAGCAATACCTTGATAGACACCAAATGAAGTGATATAACTATTAAATTAAATCAGCCATAGAGCTATTTCCTGCCAACACCTCCACCAGACTCACCCGAACCCGCAAAACTGTACCAGAAACCTGTGTGAACTGAGTAGGAGCCAGCTCAAATATTTTGCCTTCTTACGCTCCAAAAGCAGTTGCCCAACCTGCCAAACCACCTTCGGAAAACTCGTGCGGGCTTGAGGGAGAGTCCCAACTCTTGGAGACTCGACATGCTTCCAATATCTCTGGGCCCTCTTTGTCGTCTTGCAGGGAAGCCACTTCTGCATGAACCATTCGAAGTTCTGATTCGGCTGCCATCCTGGGCTGGGGGAACTGACACGGACAGTAAGTACAGTACTTGAGTATTTATATGCATACACCTGACCACCACGACTCCATGTCCGCCGAGTCGGACAACTGATGCTGCAACTAGAATTTGCAAAAGGACATTCTTTCGGGCCGAACCGATGGTCAACGTTAACAACTCTGAAAAAAAGAAGGCCTGATAAGAGCTGATCCAAAATGGGACGTAGTACATGGCGAACACGGTCCTGCAATGGCGAGTGAGAGCTGACGTTCATGGACATCCGGAAGTAACAGACATGTTCGTGAAGGTGGTTCGAGGTGTTCACACGTAACTTAGTAGGTGATCTGTGTGGTGCAACTGTCGAAGGGACTGGCATCCGTCAAGTAGCAGGTTGAATAGGGCAAGCAGAATAAATATACATGAAGTGATGGAACGAGTCTGATATGAACGTTATGTAATGCAAATGTGTCGAACAGCATGCACATTGCAAAGTCAAGTTGCACGAGATCTTTCACCTACACGTATTGGAGCCGATGTCCGTGCAGGCTGGGAAGGAACTGATGCCTGTCTGCAGGCGGTTTGAGGTAGGCTGTTGATACCTACATACGTAGCTTAGGTGTTGTCTATTATAATTTTCATCTTTTTGGACTATGCTCGAGTGTTTTTACAGAGACGTACTATACATATACATATATGACATTGACGGCACTCAGATATGTGCCGAAGTGGGAGATATCTTGGTACTCATCACAAAGATACCTCACACATCAGCACATATCGAATATGACCTGGAGGTCCGTGCTCCTGTCCATCTGCCAGCGTGCATAGCTATACTCTCGAAATTCCTAAGTAAGCAGTGATACAGGTGGAACTTGGAAATACTCCAACTAGGAAGTATGGGACGCTCGCCACCTCCAAAACTACTTTTGAGTCCAACATGTAGCTTGCGGATGGCTGCTTGCATGGGCCGAAGCCCCTCAGTCCCGTCCGGTGCTTGAGGCATCAAATGGTGCGTGCGGCGATTTGCACATTGACGCTAATGGTGGCGTTACGAGTGCCACGTCTCTCTGAGGTGAACTTCAATGGCCGAATACCCAGCAAGAATCATGCATGGAGGCGTCGTCAAGGTCGTAGTTCCCGACGAATAGAAAAGACGACAGCCTGCTGAGCTTGAGCAAAGGCCGGAAAATTTGGGAGGGAAGTGGTATGGGGAGCACAGGACGGACCATCCCCATTGCGTTTCGTCGACCATGCAGATGTGTTCCAAGGATCCTCAGACACAGCCTCAGATTCCAATCCGCAAAAGTTGGGGAACAACACTGCAGGTGGGAACCACACCAAACTCTGAAGGATACGACCACTGTCATGTGTCTTTGGTGGACGCGTGTAATGGGCTTCACTGATGTCGTGAAGAATTCTTGACACGCTCCCACTCCGTGGGTAGCGGCTCCTTGGAAAATCTCTGCGATTTAGAGTGAGAATTGTCCTGTTAAGACACAAATGTCATATATAACTCACAATGCTATGATCCATCGCGACCTTCCAGGTAGACACATGATGAGGGGTGCCAGATTTGACTGTTCGGACCAGAGTGTATTGAGGGTGGGAGGTACCAGCGTGGAATATGTCATTGCGATGTTTATCAACTCTGCCGTCGAGGGACATTCCATCATTGAGCCGGGAGAGGCGTGATTTGAGTTGAAGCGGAAGAGATAATACAGGTACAGTGCTAAATGTCGTGGATGGCAATGTCCAAGTTTGTGATTTTCTTTCAGGCTCAGTAAGCCTAATTGCGATGCGCAACAGGACCTAGTTCGAATGGGAGTATGACAGGGAGTGATGGATCTTCAAAGATGAGTGATTGGAGTCGATTCACTGCGATTTTATAGGCGACGAGGACAAAGCCAGGAGTGGCTCATTTATTTGATACAAAGGGAAGTCTGTTGCCAGCGGAGTAGCACCCTTTACAAAGGCTGAATGTCATGAGGCGGAACGACCACGTTAGTGCACGGTGTGAATCTGAAGATGGTAATGTAGCCTTCCGGTGTTTTGGGACCACGACTCACCAGTATCCATATACAAACCACTCAACGATTCGGACAACAACAGCGCAGGCAACACAGGTACATATAATTGCAGCTAGGAGTCAGTTTACAGCCTAGTTGTCCGCTGTCAATGTCAATGTCAACACGTTGCCTTCTGAAAAGCACAAATCGCATGATCATAAACGTCTTACCAGCAGCCAGTGCAACGATCTATCATCATTTGGTTAAATCGACTCCACATTCTAGAGACAGCTGACTCACCCCAGGGGCCAGAGAACAGAGCCGGTATCCAGCAGGTAGAATTAGATGTTAGCAAGGCTGGGTATTCCTACATGAAATCTTAGATATTTGAAGAGAAACGACACCACTGCACACATCAATTAAACTTGCAAATCCTGTACAACAAGTTAGAACATAAAAGTAATCATGATACTCCGAG
Organism: Suillus plorans; assembly: GCF_016647745.1. Classification (NCBI taxonomy): domain Eukaryota; kingdom Fungi; phylum Basidiomycota; class Agaricomycetes; order Boletales; family Suillaceae; genus Suillus; species Suillus plorans. The sequence continues at coordinate 30,625 of NW_024537438.1, forward strand.
CCAACAAGAAGGAAGAGATCTCAGGCTCCCATCCGTGCACTGTGATCTAGATCAGATTGTGTGAAGTTCAACTTGAAACGATCACTCACCCAAACTGAGAGGTCGGGCATTGGGAAGAACCATCGGTGGAGCCGCTATCTGAGTCGCAATGTCTACTAGTAGTGTTCAAACTTCAAATGAGTTCATCGTAGCCTTACACATAGTGATGAAGTCATATGGAATTTGAACACCGTGGTGGAAAGACGACAATCACAGTGTGTATCATACTGCGTCGGATGACCAGCGATATCAACTGTCAAAGTCTACTGTGAAATAGTAAGCCTACGCTGCCAGAGAGGCAGTAAATAAAAACGGCTACCTTCAACTCGATTCGGGCATGTCGGAACCTTCCGGCAGAAATTTGAACTGCCGTAAGGGCTAGGTCTTGACCCACGCAGCGACGCTACCTAGTAAGTACGACCATTATGATCAATCAGAGTCAAGTCAGCTCGTCCTGTCTCTTTTCCCTTGCCTTTATCACTTTCTTCCGCATGATAGTCATGGCAAGATCGAGAGGTCAGAGACTCAACGATCCTAACACGTTACTACAGACTTACAGAATTTCAGGAACAGCTCGAGGAGAAAGATGAGGCTCTTTCGACGAGGCAGAAACTGTTCTCTGGACCCATGTCCAACAGAGTATAGGCCCGTCGAAGATGAGCACTAAATTGAACGAATAGATACAAACCACATGCATAAATATTGTAAGTTTAATGTGCTATAGAATGTTATGCAGCAGCACCGTCTGCAGTGATGATCGATACGGACTCGAGGAATTTGATATCTGATGTTGCTGTTGCAACCGTCGCCGCTGACCGCTCAGATAGAGTAAGCTTCTCAAGAGCATCCTCGAACGTGTCGACATCGCTATCATCACCGTCCTCCTCACTCTCTTCACTTTTCTCCGACGCAGACCCCTCGGAGTCATCTGGAGGTTCGTCTTCAAAATCAAGCTGCCGCTCTTGTTTGTACATTTCACTGAAGAAGATTCACATGACGTACCGGATCGTAGACAACTCTGATGATCAGACTGCAGCTCGGACACGTCGCGATATCTTCGTAGTTGGCAAGCTGCTTGCGAGAGATCTCGAAGCGGTCTCCGCAGGGACAGGGATAGTGGTAGACGCCTTTTACCTCATCCCATACCATATCTTCAATTTCAATCTCGTCGTAATAAGCCCCCATATTGTGAGAGAAGGATTCGTGGCTGGAAATAGTTGATCGGGATCAACTCGGGATGATCAAAAAAGGAAAAAATTAGTAGACAAATTGGCGGGCATGGAGTGACTCAAACGTTGACTACTACCATGAACTTCCTCTAGGCTAAATATGACTCGAACAACGACCAGTATACCCAGTCTTTTGAACGATCACATTTTCAACCTTTCAATTCGGAACCTAACTGAGTCAAGTATTCGTGAGGTGGGTTACACTTCAAGTTCCCATGAGCTCTCATCAACACTACAAGAAACATATCGTTTGCTACTTGAACAAGAACGTGACTTCGTTGAAGTTCAGGTGCGTCATTAACTAAGATCCAAGAATGTAGTGGAGGAGATGTGATTGACGTGAAAAGGGAAATCGGCCATTCAGTGCGTACGGTAGGAATGTGGAGACTCGGTACTCAGATCTCAGATGCGAAGGAGACTCAAAGCCTGATGTTGTGAGCGCCTTCTTCACACCTCTCGAACCAAAGACACAATGCTAGTACAATAGGGCGAAATAAAGGTCACAGCTCGACAAAGACCTTCAGGTGTCGTCCACATAAGAAAACAAAAGGTCTCGGATGGCCAAGGAGTGCCGACCGACCATGTCGAAACCACCGGCGAGCGAGATCACTAGCACCCTTCCACATATTTTACAGGCATTCGCACTGACACCCTTTGCAACAATGCAGGATCTCTAGATATGGATAGCTGGTGTAACAGTGGTGTTGTACCTAAGACCCGCTATGAGAAACTACAATAGAAAGGTGTGTTTGTTGTGGACTTGTGGTTTGCGAAGCACTGTAATTTAAATAGGGACGCGACAGTTGGCCGAACGCTAGAATATCTCCAACCTCCATTTCCAACGTCTCAACCTCCTTCAAGTTCGCGTTAATATGCAGACGTTCAACTCAAACGCTGATTCATCAGCAGTCTCTGATACTATCAGTGCTATGCAAAACATTGTAAGTATTGTGTTTTAGTTGACGTCTGAACATAATAATAAACATTCACTTCAGCAGTTGGATGTAGTCATGCATAAGGCCTCAAGCCAAAAAGGTGTCAACTATCGAAAGAAAGCCAAGGTTGTGCAGTCAAACAAGTCTCACAGCACACTTACATCGCCTGTTTGGCGCTTGCCCACGGAAATCCTCGCTCAGATTTTCCTGTACTGCATCCCAGAAGACGGAAACTCGATTCCCGCGCCAGATCTGGCCCCCATGCTGTTGACCACAGTATGTCGACGATGGCGGGAGGTTGCTGTGGATATGCCGGATTTATGGCGCAGGCTCCGACTGGAAGTTGGGCACGGTGACTGGCAACAGAGAGCTTTCTGCTATGACACCTACCTCAAGCGATCGCGAGGACGTCAACTGTCGTTGACACTCGAGTGTCATGACAATAACTGGACGGAGCTACGAAGCCTGCTCCAGCCATACGTCGATCAAGTATCGTCGTTGTCTGTTGGGTTTTTCTCCGGTGCCGGCTCCTTGGCGATGACGGACTTTCGGGGACTTTCGGAGCTGGTCATATACACGGGCGGTTCTGATACTTTAACAGCTGTCATGCACTCCATCGCGCAATTGCCTCCCAACATGCGTAGTCTCAAGTTAATGGACCTGTGGCTTAACCTTAGGGTCTTACCTCACCTCAATTCTCTCAGATGGGCCGGTCTCACAAATCTTGACATCGTGGTAGACGGACTGGATTCCTTTGTCCGCTTGCTCCACCTGTGTCCCAACCTCTCGTCTTTGACGATGATTGGGATATTCACGACTATCGAGACCTCGGAGACATTCGTGCACCCCAAACTTCAATCTTTGCGCATGTCCGGGCATTTGCTTTTGGACTCGACCGTAAACCTTGGGCTATTCAATACCATCACGCTCCCCAATCTACGCACGGTCGAAGTCCGCAATATGGGCCAATGGCCTCACGAAGAGTTCAAGGCGTTTGTGACACGGTCGCAGTGTCCCCTGGAAAGTCTGATCTTCGGCGGTGGAGTGAGGAAAACGGATCAACAGTTAGCAGAATATGCTACGCTTTTTCCTTCCCTTGAACTAGTGACAGATCCTACGCGTTCCAGATTTTACTTTTAACTTTATCATGTAGTATATACACGGTGACAGGATCACTATATATTGTTTCATGCCATGTACATATGGAGTATGCTTGAATTTCAAATGTTTCAACAGCTGGAACGGCACAAATGCCACTGGCACTGCTACTGAATACCGTCAGGCTCAAAGAACGAAGAACGTGTGAACTCTGACAACGCCGGACCAAGTTGAAGGGACTGCTGTATAATTCAAGTTGTTCAACTCTGGAGTAGACCGAGCTCTCTCGACTTTTCCTAAACAGCGTCTCTCAATACTTCATTGCACTTGTGATGCGCAGTGCACACACATGGGCCCGCCCGCCGGAACCCGGGCCGGTGTGAATTGTGTTAGCGCTCAAAGTCAACGTGCTGGTCATCCGAGTCATGCTTCGAACGTTCTTTGGAGTTCTGCCAAAGAGCGGGACGCCCATTCCCTTCTCACACTACTTCTCAGCGTACCACACCGTTTCTTTCACAACGATCTAAATCTACAACCACTCGCGATGACTGAAGATCATAGGCCAGATATCGATCCTTCTCCACGAACTCTCAGATCCAATCAGGTAAATGTTGCTGAAAGCTCGGTACGTGGTCTCTTGAAATCTATCGTCGTCCTTACCCATTATTCGTCCAGAACCAGCCTCGTAGAGGATCTTGTCAGTTCCTGCGCAAATTGAAGAATGGGTTAACCAAAAAGCTTCCTGTGCGTAGACGTGAATACTGTTTGTTCTGAATACGCCGGCTAATATTGTACAGAAATGCTCCAAGCGAACACGCAACCGCACCACTGCGGTCCACGACGTCGGAATTGAAGAGGCTTCATCGAGTCAGCAAGTCGAGGTAAGTGCTCGAACTTGCTATCCCAGTCCTTCGGTATTCTTAGAGGCGCTCAGGACACGTTGCATCTCCATCCTTCCAACGACAACAAGCATCCCACCACATCTGAGATTCCCAGTGACTCCGTGAACCAAGGGCTGTCCGGAGAGCCTGCTCCGCAGGTATTTCCATCAACCTGTGATGGTACACAAAACATGCGATCACTCGGGAAACATGCGACTTCTATGACATCCGCCGTCGAGAATGCCCCAGCGGATCTTACTGCCGCAGATAATTTTGAGATGAAGTATCTCCAACGCCTCAAGATTATCGATGGTGCCCTCAAGAAGATCGCAGACGTATGGGTCATTTCTTGTTGATTGGAAGCGAACTAATTAAGTTGTATAGGTTCATCCGTACACAAAGATGGCGCTGGGTATGCTATCTGCTGCATCCAAAGTATGTTTAGTTTGGAGTCCAGTCTCCTATTCAAAAGTTCTAATTCCATGAAGATTATAATTGCGCAGGCACAGCGCGACAAATCGATTCTTCGTCTTCTCAAGAAATTGGCTGAAGTTTACCGCTTCATGGCTCAAGATGACAGTCTTGGAAAAATTGAATCGATGCGCGATATCGTTGCAAAGGTCGTTCACCAGACTCTTGAGTGTGCCCGTTTTATCAGGGACTACTCGGAGACGAAGAGCTTTTGTGAGTTACCAAGATATCGTACCTTGTACATGAATCTTATACCATATTATAGGGGAGAGACTCACGAAAAGCGCTATCTCGAAAATGATCAAACAGTACAGCGATACTTTGGACGGCCTTATGCAACAATTCCGGGACCAAGTCGATCGGGACGTGGCTGTCTTCGTCCAGGGGACGGGTAGGGATCCTGATACACTTCTGTCTTGAAGTTCACTCACACCGTTTCAGGCGAAACCCTGGATCTCGGGGATATCGCTTATGCGAAGGGCGCAGGTCTAGATACCATGAAACAGTGCCTACCAGGGACGCGCATGGAGATTCTTTCCCAGATTACGGACTGGATCAACGGCAGTGGAGATGCTGCTAAACGTGTGCTATGGCTATCTGGTCCTGCGGGCAAGGGAAAATCAGCCATCGCCCACACGATCGCCAACTGGTTCAAGGAATCGGGAGGCCTTGGTTCATGTTTTTGTTTCGATCGGCACAGAGAAGCAGAACGTCGCCATGAAAAGATTTTCTCCACCATCGCGCGCGATCTTGCTGACTGTGATTCGGAGATGAAGCGAGCGTTAGCGGATGCGGTCAAGGATGCAAATTCGCTCAAGAATACGACGGATGTTATCCAGCAGTGACGCGACCTTCTCATGAAACCGCTAAAGAAGTTCTCTGCGTCAAGCGTAGGGCCTGTCTTGATCGTGATCGATGCACTAGATGAGAGCGGTGGAAAGGAGACGCGGCGCAACCTCCTTCGCATACTTGCCGGTAGACTGCAGGACAAAGGTCTTCCCCAAATCACAGAACTTCCATCTAACTTTCGGATTCTCGTTACCTCTCGCCCGCTCCATGACATCGAAGATGCATTTCACGGCGCTAAGCATATTCTACGGTTGTCCATGGACGAGATACCAGCAGCAGTGGCAAAGCGCGACATCCACGCGTTCGTATCTGAGGAGCTGAAGAAGCTACCAGATTTTCGCGACAAAGAGTTTGCAGAACTCGCTGCGAAAGCCGATGGACTTTTCGAGTGGGCACGTCTTGCTTGCGAATACATCAAAGATGCACCTCCAGGCGTACCACAAATGCCTCGCTTCAATGCTCTCGTTAACCGCAGGGCCGGAAAGCAAAAGAACCTGTTGTACGATATGTATCTAGTCATTTTGAAAGAAATCATGAAAAGGGATCAATATGACGACGACGAGTACAAAGAAGCACTGACAGGGTTTCGTTCTGTGATGGGACAGATACTTAGCACAGCTGAACCACTTCCTTTCAATTCCCTCAATATCATGCGGGACTACTTTCCAGACGAAAACAAGCCTGACAACATGGACATTATTAAACGCATGGGATCCCTCCTCAGCGGCACCACCAACTCACGTACTCCCATCCGACCCCTTCACGCATCTTTCCACGACTTCCTGACAGACAAGTCATCCAGCAGAGAATTTTTTGTTGAGGTGTCCAACGTACAACGCGACCTTGCATTCGCATCGCTACGAGTGATGGAACATGGCCTTCGCTTCAATATTTGTGATTTGAAGTCGTCATACCTCCCCAATTCCCAAAACGCAGGGCTGCCTCGACGAGTTAAAACATCCATCCCCCCACATCTCTCCTACTCTTGTCGATATTGGGCTGAGCATGTTCGAACAACTGACTTTGACGATAAGCTCGCAAAGGAAATAAGATCACTCTTTGACGACGAGCGACTGATGTTCTGGATCGAAGCACTCGGACTTCTCGATGTATTTAGCAGCGCAGTTACTGTGCTTCCATGCGTTGCCAAGTGGCTTATCCTTCATATCCCGTTCGTTCCTCTCAAACTGCTTATCCAAATACCTCAAATACCAATACATAGTACCAAACATGCCTACAACACTCCGAGTGCAGGGATGCAGATGGCATAGGCACAATAGTATGTCGTGCTTCCATTCGACGGTCATACATACCTATGCAAAAAGCGCAGTCGTGAATTGTCAGCGAGAGCAAGAAATTGATGACAACGTTACTGACGATCCAAGAACATTGCCTGTCTGGCCCAGTGCGTTCATCAGAGTAATATCAACGGCGCTTCGCAGGTTCTCTGAAGAAAGTGCTGCTTATCCAACCTAAGAGCACCAAGTATCCAGCTATAACTCGAGCCATCAGGAACCTGTACATTTCTGAGTACAAGAGTGACGACTCCCGACCGGCGATACCACTCACAGTGAATTATAGCGCGCAGCCTTGTCCATCATAAAGATCGACATGATGAATGCAAGGGTGTCGAGTGCATTGGAAATAATAAAGCATTTGTAACGCCTCTGCTTCGTGTCAGAGTACCTGATCTCCGCGAGATGCGATTTTCTGATAGAAATGATTCACTAACCATGTAAGAGCAAATACGATCATACCCGCGAATATCCATAGAGGAACGCAAAGCAGCAGCGTTACAGTTGTATCATATCCCAGTATCACGCACAGCGTTGGGACCGCATCTTCCAATCAGACACAGCATCTCGTAGTCCTTTCATGGTCGTCTGCTTCCTAAGCTTGTCAGCCTTACCATAACCATCTTCTACAAGGCGAGAGATAACAATTGCGCTTTCCTCTGGGGTGAACCACCTGGCGTTATGCGGGAAATCAGGAAGTATGAACATCGCGCAAACCGCGACCAAGATGGTGATACTGCCTTCAATGTAAAACAACCATCTACAAAGCATTCAGTTATAGAAACGCTCGTCACCTGCCTCCATGCAGCTTGCCTAAATGTGTCCTGTATGCCGCGGAGTATAGCAGATGCAAACAGGGATCCGAATGTAAAGTTGAGAAAACTTCCGCAAGAAACGAGAGCTAGTCTCAAGGCGACCTCGTCTCTCCTGTACCGTTTATATACAAGAAATACAATTCCGGGGAAGAAGGGAGCTTCGGCAAAGCCGAGAAAGAAGCGGGCGACGACAATGCCAGTATCACTTGAGTCAAACAATCAGAGACTAGATCTGAGCAATGCAAGACAAGGAAGTGTACTTCGTTGTGATTCTTGAGCACGATTAGCAGCCATCTTCATGAACGGTCAGTGTCGATAAACCTGACAATACTGATATCTTAAACATACAGCACAGAATGATGACAGGAGGCCTCTCTAGCCAGTGCAGGAACATGTTCCTGAAGAAAAGTTACGTTCAGCTGTTTCTCAATCGAGGACGAAATTCACCCTGGCACTTGCATGATAATGTATCCAACAAATAGAACGGACAAAATTGTGGCGTATTGTTCCCTATGCAAGTACAGGTCTTTCTCAAAACCTTGTAACCGAACGTTGCTGTAGGCGTCATTAGATTCATACGAGTACAGCGGTACTATTTGACACACCTAATATTAGTTCTGTCAATACTGACAATACAGCAAGTGTCAGAATAGAGTTCGCAAAGACCCTAACCCACCAGACTCAAGGTGTATAAGATCAGTATTATGGACATACGTAAATCAAGCTTCCTCAGTAATCCCTTTCAGGTCATTACGAGCATGACGGGGGACAACAGTGAGTAAGTCGGTGAAAACGTTACGTTGTTGGATCACAGAGAGTGGGTATCGTCAAGGGTGGGAAAACTAACATGCAGGCTTGGATATATTCTTGGCGACACGCAGTTGAGAAAATACTGCGAATTGATTACAGCTGAAAGCTATGGATCGTCTGAAAACGTCCTGAATCAATACTGATCGTACCACCGAGGATCACAAGAGAAACCAGGCTGCTCCACCAGGATCAACCTCTAGTCTACCTAGCGATGCACCGGATCAGCGACTCCGCCGATTGGCTTGGCCAAATAGTGGATCAAAGTGGATGATACAGTGTGAATGACAGAATTTCGCAACGAGAACGTAGCCATCATCCGGCAGAAGCCCCGGGCCAGGGCCAGCGGATATACACATCGGAATATGTAACTTATAGAACTATCAAAACAAATACACCCTGAAAGTAGTTGATGGGACTGATACCGACCTAGATCCATTTAGTTTAATAACGACCTGCAAGTTGCTGTAGAATCTTAGTCAAGACTCATCTGAGCTACTGGCAGATGTGCAACCATCGCTGTATCTCTTCTGTATAGCATAAGCCTAGGAGAGAGGTTATGGCTGAATAATGCATTAACTTTGCTGGTGAAAAAGGTTTAGTAATGTGCCAATGATGCTCCTGAGTACGAATCGTAGTGCATCACGAATGCTAACCATCAGACACACCAGCCAAGCTTGCCTATGGTACATAAGCTCCAGTGAGAGTTGCCAATGCAGCAGGCAACCCTTTACGACAAAAAAAAAGTGAATTGCAAGGATGATTTTACATGTATAGATAATATGGTACCAGTTGAACGTTGAATAGCGTTGAAGGGAATGCTGTGATAAAGCACTGGGCCGGATATTATGCGGAAATAGTGGAATGTGAAAATATTTGGGGCCGAAGTATACATGGCTGTAGGAAGCTGAAGACGAGGCACGGCATTGTAGTAGTAGCCGCTGGTTGACTATGATAGTCAGTCTGTTGAAAGTTCTGATCCGACCCGTAGTTCCCACACTTCAAAATGTGTCAGTCTTAGTAATTGCTATGTCCCGTTTAGCTCAGTTGGTAGAGCGCGTCACTAGTAATGACGAGGTCAGTCGTTCAAGTCGGCTAATGGGAAATCTTTTTGTTTTGTTTCTCAGAAGTATGCTGCAGCGATCGGTCTTCAACTACCACAAAACCCGGTGATCCGAATTCAAGTTGTCTGGATTCCTAGTATCCTGGTAGCTAGCCTCGTAACTGACCTACATGCATAGCTGTAGTATATAGTTCAGGGTATCAGGTAAGCGCGATGCACTGCTTACTAGTAGCACTGCCCCTGCAGTACTACTTCCTTGTTGCTTCCACTGTGACTTCAAGTTTCTGTACTTGATTTCATATAATTATACGTAAAACACTGGCAGTCGGTCAACGATGCATCTGCATACACAAGCGCTGGATGGTGTACTATATGTAGCGCCAACATCACCGTTATGCTCCACCAAAACCGCTACTCTTTGACCCATATTTCTTGAATATGTTCCTACTCTCAATTGATCCCAGTGGTTGGCCGGACGACGATACACATCAGGTTGCCACCTATGTTTTAGGTTCGTGAAGAGCAGGCCCGATGCTGTTTGACACTATTTATGACTGGTTTTGCAGTGGCGTCCTCGACTGCAATGCTCTATGATTGGGGTAAGCAACACAGTACTTGTCAAGGCGATTGTTGATGTCACTGTATCATTTAGCACTGACATTCCGACAAGAGGTAGGTTGATGAGTTGATGCCATTACCAGAACAGTCATCTCACTACACACAATGATTCATAGGTTGAACTGATCTGGGTGAGTAGAACTCTTATCGCATATTGACGCCAAAACGAGACAGCTAATTCGAGGCAGAAGCAACGCTGGTCTTTCATGACCCTTCTATATGTCATCGTATGTAGCCAATATCGTGCGCTGTGGCGCACTCGCCAAGTTATACATACTGACTGGAGAATATTCTAGGTGCGCTACGTTGGAATACTATACTCTATGTATGTTCGCAAGGCCAACAAGTTGGCACTGTACTAATAAGTCATCTCTCACTATCAGCAACAACCTACTGCGTATGTCTCCTTACTCTGTTGCCATTTCTTCTGACCAACAGTAAGCAGCGAGTCTCCCAGGAATTTCGATGACAGATGTGGTAATTATCTCGTGCCAGCGTCTGCCTGCCATGCCTGTCCAACTGACTACACTTCTACTTAGGGGTGAGTGAAATGCCTGTTTTAGGGATTCTATATAACATCTGAAATAGCTGTAAGTTTGACCAAAGTATTAAGCTCCGAGACTCTTCAGTAACTATGTTTTCCAGGTACCCTATTTTTCCTCGTACAAGCAGTGACATATTTCGTCATAAATACCATACTCGGCAGTGAGTTACTGCGTACTCCGCTGATATTCGACTGAAATATCTTGCAAGTCATCATGATTGCTCGATTATATGCCATGTATCAGGGATCAAAAAAAATCCTCGTCTTTCTCATTGTAGTCTTTCCAACTATCACAGCCGCCTGTGGAGTGCTGTTTGCATTAGCAATCCGCAGTTTTCCTTGGGGTATGTTTCGGTTATCATGAAAGACCTTGAATCATCAAGCTGATAGGATAGATTTCAGATCACCTCGTCCTCTCCGGCACCAATCAGTGTGTTTACGAGGTTCAGAGAAGCCAACAACTTGAACTTCTATTGGCCGGGGTTTGGATACTCCGCCTTGTGTGGGAGGGCATTGTACTCTGCCTTGCAGTCTGGATCGCTGTCAAACATTACCGTGAAATTCGGTGGCTACGTCCAAGATGGTCTAAAGGCTGTTTCACGGTGTTAATAAAAAGTCATGTGCTTTACTTTGCAAGGTGAACTCCTCACCTTAACGCGATTAATCTTCTTTCGCTCAAGTTCCGCATGTGCTAGCTTTGCTGCTGTTTCTTGTTTCAGCCTTGGTTGTTTGTCTCCTAATATAATAGTAGGTGTGCCAATCTCTGACTGACATCTTGCGTCTGACCACCATTTTGTCTATAGGACTCATATTCCGTGGGAGCTCAAATTTATTATGCCATACTTCAAATCGCCATATTCGTGCAATTATTCGTGCTGGGACCACGTCTCATCCTTAGCGTTCGAAAATATAATGCCAAGCTCGTTGATAGCGTCGACCTAGAAACTTGTATAAGTTCCATTGATTTCCAGGACTCCGAGTCGGAGCACGTATGCATGTCGACTAGCACTAGTAGTGTGTAGCACGAAAATGGACCGAATGTTTGCATACTCTGCCCGTGGACTCGTTAATGGTGCTAGTTTGGTACCAAAGTTAGAAGTGATAGTGTATTATGTAGCCAATACTTGATGTGTACCATCGGGCATCGCCCCAACGAACAATAAACAAATACTCAATGCACTGTATCACTACTGGAATTAGCTATCTACCGTTATTCGCATTATGCTTTCGTGCGAATGACTCCAAAATTCTTGACATGTTTTTTAGATAGTATACTGTCCACCCCGGAAAAGCGTGATTTTGAGAGGGTTGAAGTCGACGACGAGCTTCGTATCCTTATTCAGTGCATAAACAGCCTTGGCATTTTTCCCATCAATCGTCCCGAGAACATCATCACTCAACAAAGGGGCACCCACTGAGCAGCTTCGTTATATCGTTTCCTCAGTCCGTCTCCTTCGTCCATTCGCATGCACACGATGCCCTCCTCGTGTATGATAACATCAAGCACGAATTTGACGTTGGCATAGATGGACGAGTGAATGCTCACGGCGAACCCTGGATGATGAGGGCTAACTGTTCTGGAGGTTCGATTGAGCACGGGAAGCGCCGTGACGATGGGAGCGTGCTGCGAGAGCGTGTCCTCTGCGACAGAAACTGGACTGGGAGCATGTTTTGAAGTCAGGATGTTTGAGGGCGAGAGTTGTTGGGAGGAGGAGCTTCTTCCTTCTCAAAGATAACCAGTATTGATGCCACGAAATCGAGAGATTGCGAGACAAATACTCAATGGCTCCATCTCGCGTGTCACGGGATACAGAAATTTGACGAAACCTTCAAGTCAGCCTTTCTCATGCGCGACCAGCCGTTTTCGCTGATCGAAATCACACAAACGGATCTGTCTCGGCATTTCTTGCTGCCTGTGAAACCGTGGTCGGTACCTTTAGTACTCCCGCTGAAGTTATATACCTAGTGGTTGACCTGCAAATTAAGTGCGTTGTTGGGACATGAGGTCTTAGTGCCCATCGTCGACCTTGCTACGGAAAGTCAACGATTGCCACTAGCACCGCGCACCGCTCAGTCGAGGAACTCTACAAAAACGTTTGCGGGGATGGAGCAATAGATTCCAAACGAGCCACCCGAGCGGTCCAGCCATTGGCTTGTGAGATGGACATGCCTTAGACCAGCGCATAGTGTCCGTGAATATTAGCATACGATTAATTTCGTGCGTCCTCCCACCTAGTTGATTAAAGCATTCTTGACACAATCTGACGACTTCGCATGTAGCATCCACTTAAGGATTAAGTCTTGTGAGGGTTAGGAGCCAGACATGACTGGTTTAGGAGCACTGCTGAGGTTGAGGGTGTGTTTTAAGACTACAATTTTTGACGCTGCGTACCGTAAGGGTTAGATACGAGTCTTGTCTAGCGACGCTTAGCGTATGTTTGGCTCCCTTATGCAAACTACAACGACATTTGAGAATTCAGCATCCCTTTCATACTGTATTCTTACCGTAACGGTGATGGTAGCGTGGAGGCGAACAGCCTCAAGAAGTGTCCTGGACGTCTATTGAAATAAGACAGGTCAACACATAAAACGCACAATACACGCACCACTTGTAGAAAGACACCTCCCAAAATTCACTTCGACCGTAGTACTCAACACCATCCGCCTCCAGTGAAATGTCAGATTTCCTTCCAATCACTACACCCCTGCGAGAGTTCCAAAATCATGAAGACGGCATAACGGCAGTTACAGTATTTCCCCATAAACGACGGATGGTTACGGGCTCATGGGACCAGACGCTTCGGTTATGGGACTTGAAGCTTGACACACCGGCGGTTTTGGAATTTTGCACTATGCAAGATTTGTTTTGAAATGTTAATGATAAAGTTGGCATTCTTACTATACATTTTGACGTAGTAAAAATGAAAAAATTGGATGAGTGGATAAATCTTGGACGAAATTCTACATTTTATGAGTCATTTTGACATTGTAAAAGAAAGACATTTAACCGACAGCAAGATCTGAAGAAAAATGATCGAACATTTTGATTCAAATCTTACATGAGGTGAGATTTGAGGAAAATTTAAATAAAACACATTTTACCTATTGGAAAGGAATTTTACCCCGATATAAGATTTGAATCAAAATGTTCGATCATTTTTCTTCAGATCTTGCTGTCGGTTAAATGTCTTTCTTTTACAATGTCAAAATGACTCATAAAATGTAGAATTTCGTCCAAGATTTATCCACTCATCCAATTTTTTCATTTTTACTACGTCAAAATGTATAGTAAGAATGCCAACTTTATCATTAACATTTCAAAACAAATCTTGCATAGTGCAAAATTCCAAAACCGCCGGTGTGTGAAGACGGGTGTTGTCACTTGTGGGAATAGGCGGTGTCACGTGATGGACAATCTCATGGCATGGTGAATTACTACTCACCAAAATTTCAACCCACTTCAAAGGGACTACTTCACTGGACTTTTCTCAGTGCTGGTCACTGGTTCATATGACGGAACGACGAAGCTGTGGAACACCAGCACGTGGGAGCAACAAGGAGACTCGATTGAATGTGGTAGTGATGTCAACGGCGTATGGTATTCGCCTGGAGGACTTTTTGCCATCGCAACAAAAGACGATGTCCAAATTTATAATGCAGGAACGAGAAAACGCGTCGCATCCTTTGGGGCTCACACTGGAAACAAATTGTCACTCGCATGGACGCGCGATGGCACACGCCTTCTTACAGGTGGCGGTGATTCTGATCCTACCATACGCGAATGGGACACAACAACCTGGCAGCAGGTCGGTGATCCTGGACGGGCCACTCTAAGCAAGTCAATATCATTGTCGTTCATCCCGCTGGCACGCTCGTCGCATCCGCATCTGATGACAATCATGTCTGTCTCTGGTGGCTCTCAGACCGACAAACTGTTGTCATTTATCCTTCACAGAGTGCATCACTTTCTCGGTGGACGGCAACCACATCCTCAGCGGAGGTGGCAATAGCATAATATCGGAATGGGCAATACCTCAGGGTATTCAGTCAAAGGCATGTTTCCGTCCTTGACTCATATACCGCAATTCGAACATATATGCACAGATACTAGCCATCACGAGAGCCCGCGTTGCATGCATAGATAGGTACTTATCTACTGCCAAAGAACTACTTACGCAAGGTATTGACACCGATCCCGACGACCACACTCCAATCACCACACCCCTGCGAAAGTTTAAAGGCCATGGAGACGGCATATGGGCAATTGCAGTGTTTCCCGATAAACGACGGATGGTTACGGGTTCGGAAGACAAGACGCTTTGTCTGTGGGACTTGAAGACGGGCGTCGTGTTGAAGGATATGGAGGGGCATCAGTGATCACAGTGGCGTGTGGGCATTGGCTGCATCACGAGATGGGCAATTGATAGCAAGCGGTGATGAAGAAGGAGAGGCCATCATCTGGCACGGAGAAACTGGCGAATTACTCACCAAAATCGAAGCCCACTCCGGTTGTATCTACTCGCTGGATTTTTCTCCTGATGGGACAGTGCTGGCCACTAGTGTCCATGTAACGACAGAATAACAAAACTGTGGAACACCAAAACCTGGCAGCAACAAAAAGATCCAGTAGTAATTCTCGTTGGACACGGTATTCGCCCTCTGGAGAACTTCTTGCCATTGCAACAAAATACAATATCCAAATTCATAATCTAGGCACGAGGAAACACCTCGCATCCTTCAAGACTCACACTAGAAACAACTACTCACTCGCATGGACGCCTGATGGCTTTGGTGGTTCCAGAACAGGAGTATAGTCAGGAGCGATCGCATGTAGGAGCTCAGGTGGAGTACGTGCATGGGGATTTCTTTACTGCTACCTGGTGACCTTCCAACTGTCAGTCATTTAATGTCGTGAACGTGCTTTATAACGTGCTTTATAACGTTGTGCTTATGCATGCAAATCTAGCTGAACGGTTGAACGTTCAATATAGAGCCCTACTCTGATGGATACAAAAAACTGGCTAACTAATGTGCAATGTGTCCTCGCACCTTGGTCTCACGATACCATAGCACATTAGGTTCGTATAACTCTCACACAAAATCTACCAATGTGACCCGCCAAGTAGTCTTTCGACATCTCGGATCCTGCGTAAAGCGGCTTTGTATGCTTCTCATACAAAGTCTTCCAGAAAGCTCATCCCAATCCTGCACTATTCGAGTGCTCGCAGATGGAGCGGAGGTCTGAGTTTCCTGTAAGTCAATAAGTACACGGCCTTCACGATGGACATTCTCTGGGACTGCGCTCGTCTCGATAGTCGTTTGCCAAGGAGATGTCGTCCCTTTCTGGTTGTGCAGGGAAGAACGCCAGAATATCCGCTGGGCTGAGAACAAGCACGGCCACTGTGAGCTCTGTGAACGTGGGGGATCAAACTGCAATGGAGAGTGAGTCACTCCCCCGATGCGGTAATGCAGAGCAAAGCTTACATTGTACTTCTCAATGACGTAGGTATTGGGTTCCGAGGCATCGAGGTGAGGTCGTATGAATCGAATCTGGCCTTCGTACAAAGATACTATAGCTCCTTCATGGAACAATTTGACGAAGCGTCCGAAGGTCACAGCAGCAGGGCGAAGCTGCCAGAATGGCGTAAGCAACGGTGGTAGGTTTGCGTCGACGCTGTTGGGTACATTGGAGGGAATGTTGTACGCAGCCATCAATCGCGTGCTGACGAGTAAGATGCACGGAACTCGACCGGACAGGCGCAAGTCGTACCGTATCTGTACATAATCATCGGTATTCTCCAACTATAATATTTTCATCTTTGCACTTACGCGGAGTTTGCCGTCGTGTCCCTTAGGACAGTCAATTTCAACAGTCATATCCTTTCGAAAACCGTCATAATTATCGTTTAGCTGCATGATACGAAGGAAATGCCTCCTGTCGGCGGTAATCCAGCCATAAACGATATAGTCTCCTGACGCTGCATAGTTCCGCACAAACATATTTGTGCGAAAAGTGAGAGGTATCGTGATTGAGGGTATCTTTGTATTTAAATGCACAATTCCGAAGGCATTAGATCTAGTTGGAGTTCGTGAATATGGGGAATTAGGACCCGAAGGATACACCGCACCCGTCATTACACTTGGTTCGTAGTAGTATGAGATTGTCACCACGAGATGATTTATACGGACCGTCTTGGTCAAGGAAGGGGAGCCAGCACATCTCGCTCTGAAAGGTCGTGGATACAGCAGGGAATCCAGCTCCCGTGCTTGGTTTCATTAAGCATAAGTTGGAGTGTCGAGAAGGGTTGAGATTTCGACAATGGAAAAGTAACACTAGCCATGTCCCACCCGGAAGAAATTTGAGACCTTGAAATACACCAGGGAAATCCAGCGGAAACGTGTAAAGATGCTTAGGGACGATGCTAGACTGTGTCCATAGATGGTCCAGTCGGGCAGCGGTTTTCAGCTGGTGACGAATGTCTTCCGCAGTACATGAACGCAGATGGGGGTAACACTGGTCAAGAAAACGATGCTGAAAGAGGACGTCGCGCCAGACATGTCGTAATGAAGCAAATTCGTGTAATGTTCGACATGTCTGTGAATGAAGTATAAAAGGGGGGTTCAGGAAAGAGTAGTAATCTGTCGCAGACTCACACTTCCAAGTCTCACGATGTCCAGGACGGAAAGATACCTCATAATCACGAGCCATACGTCGACCACGAACTTGGAAGGACTGTGGACAGCATGTTGGCCATGTTGGCTGGCTGATACTACAAACATGGGTATCCAAATCAGCGTTGGTGAGTAAAGAACTCGAAATTGTGGAACACATGGTCCTGCTGGTCATTTTCAGGCTTATGCATTGCCTGAGCAGTGGGTAGTTGGCGATCACGACATATGGCGTCACAGGTCGCTTTATTACATAATAGTTGTGTATGTTTGCGCTAGCGCTGAACGAAAGTTTGATTCATCATTCGGAACACCTTCACTAAATTACTACTACACAGTACTACTCTTGCCAGTGTTCTTTCATGAGAGATCGACGCACTAGTTGACACTTCAGTGAGTCTGAGACATCTGCGCGCAGCCGTCGTTTCTAATCACACAGCAACTAATTTGCAGCTGTGTTGCAGGTTGCGACTGGCCGCTGATAGACTCGGAGATGTCGACTACTGACCAGACATCAAGTACTGATTCACTTCCACCTCAAGATTGTGTCCGTAGCTTGAAGTAATGACCTCCGGTATTTGATGAATGGATTTGAACAGTCTGCATCAAGTAAGTCGTCTATCAGTGTTCGTTCTTAATGTGACATAAGTAGTTATCTGTATGCGTAACCCACCTGGATAGCCCGTTTGGGAAGCCTTATTAGGCTTAGCAATAGCGTGCCTCGTCAACTATATTTAGGCTCGAAACTAGTAATATCCCAACACCAGCGTTAAATCACGCCCTAAATATTCTGATACCTTTGTACTGTAGCCTATAGCTAGGCTGGCACGTATCCCGCCTTATCCCGCCCTACGCCTGATACCGGCAGTTTCCGCAAATTGCCTGTCTTGGTCCATAGCGGTTTATCTGGCGGGTTCTCACGCCTCTGTCCTCCTACCCCCTGCACTGCTGCACACTGCACGCCGCCGCCGCCGCTTCTACAGCTCAGCAGCCATCACCCAGGCCACCACTACCCTCTACAACATCTGTCCCATCTTCCTCACCCAAAATCTCAGCGCCTCAGTGGTCTGTGCGCCCCCAGCTTGCAGCATCCTGCAGGCTGCCTCCCACCTCATTCTACAACGCTTGCGCCCAGCACCAAGTTGTCTCTGTGTCCCCAGAACGCTGCCTGCACCAACCTGCTTCCCACCTCATTATCCTTGCCCACCACTGCCCTCTACAACACCTGCCCAAGTGGTCCGTGCGCCCACTATCAAACCTGGTCTCAGCTAATTGCCTACGCCTACAGATTCACCACTTGCGGATCGCACCATTCAGATCCACCAACGCCTGGTGTGGTCTACTTGCCTACGCCTACAGAATCCTCACTTGGGGATCGCACTATTCAACTGTTTGTCCACCTGGTCCGTGCGCCCACTATCACCCGGTCTCAGCTAATCGCCTATGCCTACAGAATCCTCACTTGGGGATCGCACTATTCAACTGTTTGTCCACCTGGTCCGTGCGCCCACTATCACCCGGTCTCAGCTAATCGCCTATGCCTACAGAATCCTCACTTGGGGATCGCACTATTCAACTGTTTGTCCACCTGGTCCGTGCGCCCACTATCACCCGGTCTCAGCTAATCGCCTACGCCTACAGAATCCTCACTTGGGGATCGCACTATTCAGATGTTGACTGTCAGGCCACCTGGTCTGTGCGTCCCCCTTGCCTCTCACTTCATCAGCCTTGCAGTTCCCACTGACACCTCATTTTATCTATAAATTTTTAAGACACCACTGCTGCCGCCATTGCCATCCCGTCAGTTCGAAGACACCACTGCTACTGCCCTTGCCATCCTGTCAGTCCAGCACTTTCTCAAGCGTGCAGACTATCAACAATGCTTAGAGGGACCGAGACTTCGAGCTAGAGGGCCGCACAATCACATTATTGGTAGTACTTGACAACTGTGTACACAACAATATATTTTTTTTCACGACACACAACCTCCATTCTGATAGTAATGAGTGATGCCATACACGAAAGCTATGACTTGACACTAGGTAAGTATAAGTGAACCTCCCTCACTCCAACATTGGCGCGGGGCCAAATATTCGATCTAAGTCAGCCAATGCTTTATCACAGTCAAAGGGAATGAAGTCATCACCAGGAACAGGTGGCTCTGTATCACGAGCAGCTGGATCAGGTAACTCTTCATCACTGGCCTCGCTGTCCTCAATAGTCTCGGCACTCTTGTAATGTTTGCGATGAGTTGTTGCAGGTATTGCTGCACTGCGGCGCTTCGTCCCTTTGTCAGATCGAGTGCGGCGGCGGCAATCAATTATCGCGCCACTCTTGAGCTTCTCTTCATGCTCCAGACGGAGTTTCTCGAATTCTTCATCGCTCAAGGACTTCCAGTAAGTCGCACCATCATCCCACCTATTGCAAAGCATCTGGAGGTCCGGAAGCGCACTCGATACTTGACTAAGATTTGTAAACGGAATTTGATCCGGCCATCCTTCCACAACAACCTAGTACCGCTGAACAACGTTGCAGAAGTAATGCGCCCATTGCATTTTTGCGCCAGTGTCACCAGTACACTCCTCTATTAATGAAATAAGTAAATTAAATGTTGTAAATGCAAAAAAAAAAACTTATGAAGCTTTCGGTTGATGATGTCACGAATTTCTGCGCGTTTATCGGAGACACGCTTCTGGTGGTTTTTCGCAGATCCTGAATATAATTAGAACGATGTAGCAATAAGAACAAAGACACTAACCTTTCATCCCCTGGACAGCGAAGCCTTCCATTTTGCTGACTAAATCTTGATTATCGATACCCATTACGGTGTCCATGAAGTTGTCAACACCTTGAGTGGCAAACACGACACCTCGGAGGGGAACATCCGTAGAACCACGTGTAGTGTATAGAATGGATTCCGCGCCTGTATGACAATGGAGGCTCTTGAGCTAGAAGATGTGAGGAAATGTCAGAGACAAATTCAACAAAGAACATACCTCGTTTTCCACTGCCTTCAAGGTTTGCGTGATATCGTTGATTTTCGACTTGGCCGTAACACGAACACCAGTCTTCTTCGTCTCTTTCCATTCAGTGAACTCGGCGAGAAGTTCAACTTGTTCTTCATTTGAGAGTGCGAGGTATTCGGACTTGTGTTCTCGGACAAGTGTTTGGAGCACCGCTTTACCGTGGCTATCTAAAAAAAACAACGCTTGAGCACGACAGAACACGACAACACAATTATAATAAAAACTTACCGTTCTCTTTATCTTGGTTTTTCTTCCAGCAGAACGCATTCCATAAATTAGCCTTAGAGCGCTTTGAACGGAGAAGGCCACGACCTATGTATAAATCATTTTGAACTTGGCGGATACTTTTATGGTGTGAAGACGCAATCAATTTGGTAGCATCGTCGAGCTGCTTCCATGTGTCATCTAAAGGTCTTTGAACCAAAGAGATTTGGTGCGTCGCTCGAGCCTGAGAGCAGCACGGGCTTCTTTACTGAGCACAATGTTCGAACGTCGACGGGCAGGTGGCTGGATGAGTCTGGCATTTGAACTGCGCTTGTTGGCAAAGAACAACTGGGCAACCATTAGCTACAAGGAAGCAGCGGAGACTAGTCAACAACCTGCAATCATTTGTCCAGCTATTTAACGCACCGAAAAGAAAATTTTCACTCTGTCAACATTGTGGTTAGGCTCAGGTATCACATCATTCTGTACTAAACAAGGCAGGAACATCTGAGATCTACAGTAATAATAAACCGAAAAGGTAAAGTGCACATATGAAAACTAAGATGCCGAGGATCTTGAGGATGGTGGTAAGCACTGATGACCGATTCTACGGATTGAAATTAAAATTAAAATGCGAAGAATGGAGAATGACTAACCTTCAATTTGGCGGCCTCAGGGTTGACGTCCCTTATACCTACCTGTAGGTCCATGAGGAGGGCATTAGACAAGATGGAAGCTTGTTCGTAAGTCAAGTCCCATGACGGGGACCTAAACACTGCCTCCCACCGGCTGCTGCAAACTGCTGCTACTAATGTTCGGAGCTTCGGCAAATTCTCGTCACCCAGCTTCAACCGATCGAGTGCAGCATCTGTATATGGCCCAATACTAATAAGGGGCGACCCAACCATTGACAGATTGCAAGCGAATCCCTGAGATGGCGCCACAACAAGTGGGACAGCCTTGGTGAATACATCAGCCGGTCGGCGTTGACGCATCTCCGAGCATGGCGTCGATGGTGCAGTTCGGTTCGCAGATTCGGCAGCCAATTCCACACCACGACGAATAGCGGCAGAGTCCGAATGAAGGAGAGGGGACTGTAGATTGGTGGAAAAGGTGTCTGGGGCTTGCGCAGAGCATTGGATTTGAGCTCCTGTGGCAACCATAGGTGGAGGGATGTAGCGTGGTCCGGTAGTGCTGATATGAGTTGCAGGGACTTCACCTTGTGTTAGCAATGCGAAGAATACAATAAAAATTAATTTACTTACAGCGCCTGCTGGGTTTCACCTTTTCAATGGCACAGCGGGTAGCAAAACACTGCAAATGAGGTACTGCGAACTCTTGTGCGAATGCCTGTACTAAGACAGCAAGATCTCCACCAATTCGCTGCTGCGTTTCCTGCAACTCGCGCGGCGTGATATAGACATCAATAGGAATTTGTTCGGGGGAGAGATTCGGCGGAGGTTCGCTGCCAGCGCATCGAATGAGAAGGGATATCCCACCATCAAGACGGTCTTGCGTGGTGAGCTGAAAAATGTTGTGAGCTTTAAGAAAAAAAATCAAGGAAATGACTGACTGCGTCAAATACATCCTGGGTGGCTGCATCGAGTAGCTCGTTAGGTGTAAGGGACCGCTCTTTTGCCTCGTTCGAATTGCTTGACCAATTGAAGCTGATGTATGATGGGTGAAGGCCCCCCACTGTCCTAGTCTGATAATGGGAGCCGTCGATATGAGCATCATGCCTGAGTAAAGCCCGTGCGGCTGCTTGACGCTCGTTGTTGCTGAAACCCGGGGCAAAGGTAGAATTATGATACAGCACAGCAAGACCTGTCATGTTGAATTGGTCGAACCGTTTGCTATCCGGAGATGGTATAGATGCCATGGAGTGCAATGGCGAAGATTGCAATGGCTTCAAGGGTGGTGGAGATGGTGGATGCACGCTAGGTGCAGTGGAGTCGTGTTTGCGAGCTTAACAAGTGCGTGGTAAGTAGTAATTTTGACGGGCACACTATTATGTACACATAGATCTGTACTCAGATTCTCGAATACAATCATGCCTAGCGCTCTATAGATAATCTACACTGCCTGTATTAATAATGTAGCATACAGTTGTAGATTATCGCTTCGTAATTCAAATTCTATATAGGAGTGAGATGTAGACTACGGCGCCATAATGTAGCATGATTTAAGCACGGGTTTCGGTCTGACCAAAAGTGTTAATTGATCAATTAATGAGGGTCTTATTTCTCTACAAACGTTAAGAGTATACACAGTCCTATGGACTGTGTATACACGTTTGTAGAGAAATAAGACCCTCATTAATTGATCAATTAACACTTTTGGTCAGACCGAAACCCGTGCTTAAATCATGCTACATTATGGCGCCATAGTCTACATCTCACTCCTATATAGAATTTGAATTACGAAGCGATAATCTACAACTGTATGCTACATTATGGTGTACACTACTATACATATTCAGTATCACACATCTATTGCAATCATTTGTGGCAAATTTTTTCATTATGACGCGACAAACTAAAGGTACAAGTTGCGGTATGTATGTGGTGCCCAAGTTAATCAATAATTGACTGAAGAAAATCAGCCATGTCCTCTGTCAACGTGTTTATTTCTTCGCGATCAATGGCTTCTATGTCAGTATCCTCAGTATCAATGGTTGGCGAGATATCTGCAAGATCATTCGGTTGACCTATGAAAACATTAGCATAACATCCGAGTTTGCTATTCAAACATACCATGGTCAGCAGCGCGGTCAGCGCGGACACCAACACCCCTGACTCCAGAAAAGCCTGTGAGACTCTCGATGCGATTCAAGCGGTAGCAATGCATTGCATTGATAGCCGCACGTGAACGATGTTGGCATTGCAGCTCGCAGCCTAGGTGCGGATCTGAAACCTGAAGTTTCTGTATGACAGTAAGCATATGACGTTCTTCATCGTGAATGGCGGTGCGCAAGCGGCGGACTTCAACGTTGAGTCTAGTGATTTCTTCGCGCGCTTGACAAAGTTTGAAGAATTTAGTGGTTGCTTCTCGATGTCCTGGCTTTGACCAAGCGCTGCTTCGAATATCATTGCGAGAATATCGCAGAAGATCGAATTCGGCTACAAAACCATAATCAGCGATGTCCTTCCAAGAGATCTTGGAACGGGGTGGATTTAGGGCTGCGGCCTGTGTGTTGTAGCGATTAATAGCATTACGGATGGCATCCGAACGACGTTGTAGAGCCTTGCCTAGCTGCTGGCGTAGCTTGTACCCTAGAAAAAAACAGTCGTTAGTGTTGGTATTTCGGCATAAATGAACTTACCTGTGCCCGATAGTGAGAGTTTGGAGAGTTCAAATAACCTCATCACCACGAGACGCTCGAGCTCATCTAGGGCAGTGCGGTACTTACCCAGGGACGCCTCCTCCTTAAAATGTCGGTACTCTGGCCCACCAATCTCCCACCGCTGATCCACAGCCAATTGTGTCTCGATATGCGCGACAAGCCCTTCAGCATGCTGTAACTTCGCATAGGAAGAGTCAACACGAATCCGGGCTTGGGCGAGGGCATTGTTGATCTCCTGTAAACTACCGGTGGGAATGCTAGTCAGGGCGGTATTGCCGACTTCCCGAGCCACGTCCCAATCGGCTCTATATTAGTTAAATATCAGGTCCATAATAACGGTGTAGAAACAACAATACTGAGAGGAACAAATGAATGCTCCAAACTGTATCTATAATGTTGTGAGGTCGCGCGTTGCCTAGTCTGCTATTCTTGAGAAGACAAGTACGTTCGACCCTAAAGGGGAAGCGAGTGCAGCAAGGTTCTAGAAGTAGGGGCTACTGGTCGGCCAATGCGAAGCGCGAGAAAGCGCGCAGGTGCGCGCGAGGCGCGGGAAGCGCGCGTGAGCGGAGACAAGTGAGAGTAAGTGTGAGTTTGCTTAAGTGGTGATTAGATGAATAACAAGAGATACGAGCGCGAGGTGTCAAAGAATAGATTGCAACTATATTCTCTAGGTGGTAAGTGGGTGGTAAGTGGGAGGTAAAGTTCTTGTTGGAAAGTAAAGTGTCTAATAATATGTACTGCTGGCGCTTATATGGCGCCTAAGCGCTGTCATGCGGAGCCGAAGCGCTACCGAGTAGGTATGTAAAGATATATGTAAGTAAGGGTCCATGGTAAAAATAGAGGTGGAACGATATGTAAATAAGAGAAATGGGAATATACGCACTAGAGAGCTTGGTGGACAGTGGATGGATGCTTCTGGATGGCTGGCGCTATAGGGCGCTCAAGCGCGGGAAAGCGCGGGAAAGCGCGCGCGCGTATACATCGTAAAGCGCGGGAAGTCGTGCGCGCATGCTGCGCATTGCGTGGGAAAGCTGCGCCTCGTAAGGGAATAGCTGTGGATAGCACACAGAGTGATGCTGCAAGTCATGCTGTGTACTCCCTAGTGGAAAGTGCCATATCACACAATGCGAGGCATGAGTCTCTACATCTCCCAGGGACTTAAATTCTGAGTGTCCCCACTCAGCGCGCGTGTGGTGAGGATCTCAAGTGGTGGTATGCGAGTGCAATGCATGTGCAGTGCTTGGGTTGTTGGGCGATGAATGCGTGAGTGCAGGGATTTATCACATGGTATGCGTGAAGCGCGGGAAGTTGCACGTGGATGAGCGCGCGTTAGACACGAAGGCGTGGGAATGTGCGCGCATTTAGGCGCAGGGGTGCGGGAATATAGCATAGCATGACAAGTTGCGAGGGTGACTCTGATGTGAACAATGTGCCATGGGCACGAGGCGATGGTGCGAGAGTGATATGAATGTGGCACGCGAAGCGTGGGAGAGTGCGCGCGCACAAGGCGCGAGAACGCGCATGAGTGTCGCATGTGTTGTATTCTGTGGGGACACCATGAGCTGTCGCGCAATAATCTCAGAGTCCAATATGCGTGCATGGGCATGATGCGAAGTGGCGCGGTCCAAGAGCGATCCAATCCATGTCCAAACCAAGTCCTGCTAGGCGCGCTAAATATTAGGTGTTAAGGGTTTGAACAGTGTGAGTAAAACTATATGTGAAAATGCGAAGGAAAAACAGTAAACTTTGCGGATGTCCTATCCGACTTGTCTTCTTCGTGCGGCTGTCGACATCTACACCCTCCTATGAGCAAGGCGCGGGAAGTGCGTGCACGCGCGCATGAGGCGCATGGGCGCGGGAAGATTGCGCGCATATGGGCGCGTTCTAAGGTAAAAAGAGCATGGTGCTGCGTCATGCGTAAGAAGAGAAATAATATCCTATTGAGCTAGGCAGGCACAATCTAAGGTTGTTTTGTTGTTTTTCTTCTATGTTCTTCTAGGCGATTCCTATATGCATATATATCAGTGTTATTAGTCCTTTGGACAGTGTTATAATGAGAGAAAATAAAAATGAAAGAGCGCTGGACGAAACCCAGGGTAAAACGAACGATATCCTATGAAACAGTGTTGGTATATGTTTTTTCTTTAGTGCGCCGCTGAAGCGCTCGATCCTCCTCCTTGAGCGCGTGCGAGTGCGCGTGACTAGCGCACTACGCGTCTCTTGCGAGCTGACGCTTTACCCAAGGTAGGGTTGGAATGCGCTTGGGGGGGCTTGTAACTGGCAGAATGAATTCCTGCACAACGCGCTGCAGGTTAAAGGCGCGCCAGTGGGAGGCGCTGCGAGGGGTGTAGAGGTGCTCTACAAGCTGATAGGATGCGCGCGATGTGCGCGCCTTAGGGCGATTTCGCGCGAATTTGATTATATTGGCCGAACACGCGAGGAACGGCCATTTCTCTGCAAATGTGTTAGCGAGGGACATATATAGCGTGGAATTAGGCGCAAATGTTGCGCAAATGGGCTGTAAGGGTGGTTTATCAAGGCGCAATAGGCGCACAGGTGAAAAGGAATAGTGCACGTCAGGGTGTGCAGTAACAAAATCGACATGGTAAGCGAAAATGTGAAGAATGCAAATAAACGTGGAAAGTGCGAAGTTAAAGATGATGATAGGGGAGTTAGGCGCATATGTATGTGTCAGGCGCGCGCCTAAGTCGCGCCTGGATGACTGATTGGAATATATTTCGCGTGGAATGACAGAAATGTGATTTAAAAGGGGAGAAACGATAGAAATGCGATAGTGCAAAAACTCTGCTAAAATAATGAATGCGCGAGGCGCGGGAATTATCGCGCGATGCGCGCGATCATGGCGCGTGAACAAGGGGTGGTGCGAAGATGAAGTTAATGTGTTTGGAATTGTCATATAGCTCCTTAAGAGCTTTAAACATGAAAAAGACAAAAAGCGCGAAATGAGACGAGGGTAAATATACAATGCCTCTAGGTGCGCACACTGCGCGTCCTGAGGCGCGATGTGGTGCGCCTGAGTCACCCCAGGGTCGCCTGAGACATGCTCTGTTTGGTGGTTGGGCAGCGTGATGCACGGATGCTTCAATGGCAAGCGATAGTCGCTAGAAGCAAAAAGCGCGATGTGCGCGTGATCGTTAGTGACAGATTGAATTACCAGAGACAAACTCTGGTCGACGTGAGGTGTAACTTGAGCCTCTGATGCGTTAGAAGGCTCCTCTATAGGCGTGCTAAGGCGCAATAGATGTTTAGGGTCATCCCTGACCTCTGATGGTGCGAGCGGTGATAGCGGTGATGGTGATGGTGCGATTGGCGAGATTTCTTCCTTAAGCGATGCAATAGCGATAGGCGAGCGTGTTTCTGGTGGCGCGTTACTAACTTCCGCAATGGGCGCGTTATTGTGCAATAGATGTTTAGAGTCATCCCTGACTCCTGGCGATGCGATGGAGATGGGTGAGCGTGTTTCAAGTGGCGCGTTAGTGTGCAATAGATGTTTAGAGTCATCCCTGACTATAGGCGATGCGATTGGTGATGATGATGCAGATGGCGATGGAGATTGTGAAGGAGATGGTGTTGATAATAAAGGCAAAGAGGCGCCTACAATGCGCTTCTCGTTGCGCTTCGCGAGCGCGTGCTTGAGTTCGTGATCTAAAGCGATGCAGTCTGGTATGGCTTGGCGTGCTGGTGCGGTTGATGGTCCTGGTGCGCGTGAATCGCGCGAAGGCGCGGGAAAAGCGCGTGCATGAGGCGCGAGAGTAGGAACTGGTGGCCTTTTGTCAAGTACAACTTCTGAGGATGCGCGATAGAAGAGTCCAGTTGTCACATTAGCGCTAGTAGTCGTATCCTGCGTTGCGCGGCTCGCGTGATAGTGATCCTTGCACTTAGCCACCATGGCTTGCACTGGTGCTTGCGCTGAGACTAAGTTCACAATTGGCACTACTATGGGCGCGCTAACAAGCGCGCTTGGCGCGGGAAAAGCGCGCGCAGTTAATAGGAACTGCGCAGCTGCAAAGACGTCCATAAATGGGTATGGGTCGTATGGATGGTGGTCAGGGAACTTGATCATAAGGCGCAAGCGAATTTGCGCCTGAGTGTTGCTGGGGATTCCTTCCATGAATAAGCGGTCGCGTTCGGCCTTTCCAATACGGTCTTCATCCATGAGTGGCTGCATAACCTTCCTGAATGTGCGCAAGTAATTGCTGAGTTCTGTGCAAGAGGGCATTGGTTTGTTAGCATATTCGCGCGCGATGGCGCGCAAGTCTGCGAGCGCGTAGCGTCGTTTACCATCCCATCCAGGATACATTACCTTAACTTCTGCCATGAATGCATCATAATCATCTACTGCTGCTTCGGGCATGCCTTTCCATAGTTCTCGATCATCGCGTTCGAGGTAGCGGATAATACCTTTGATGCGATCAAGTCCTTGGAGTCCTGCTTCATCAGCGAGCTGCTCATAGGTGTCAATAAACTCGGCGAGGTTGTCTGTAGTGCCGTCGAACTTGGGCGCGTTTGCTGTGCTGCGGATGGGCATTCTAAAGGGCATTGAAGCGCGGGAAAGGCGCGCGCGCGAGGCGCGAGAATGCGCGACTAGAAATGGTTAGCTTGTGACAATGTAAAGGGATTGACCTATGTATATGCGCTAAATGGCGCTAAGTGCGAAAGTGCGTAGAAGTAGATCTTGCTGACTGTTCCCCTCGCGGTGGGCTCCAGTTGTAGAAACAACAATACTGTGAGGAACAAATGATGCTCCAGACTGTATCTGTAAATGTTGTGAGGTCGCGCGTTGCCTAGTCTGCTATACTTGAGACGACAAGTGCGTTCGACCCTAAAGGGGAAGCGAGTGCAGCAAGGATCTAGTAGTGCGCGCCGAAGGCGCTACTGGTTGGCTGATGCGAAGCGCGAGAAAGTGCGCAGGTGCGCACAAGGCGCGGGAAAGCGAAGGTACGCGCGCGTGAGCGGTAATGAGAGAGAGTAAGAGTGAGTTTGCTTAAGGGGTGATTAGATACTAGACAAGAGATACGAGCGCGAGGTGTCAAAGAATAGATTTCTACTATGTTCTCCTAGGTAGTATGTGGGTGGTAAGTGGGAGGTAAAGTAAGTATCCTCGTGGTCCGTGATGCTGGCGCTTATATGGCGCCTAAGCGCTGTCATGTGGAGCCGACTCGCTACCGAGTAAGGTATGTAAAGATATATGTATGTAAGTAAGGGTCCATGATAAAAATAGAGGTGGAACGATATGTAAATAAGAGAAATGGGAATATACGCACTAGAGAGCTTGGTGGACAGTGGATGGATGCTTCTGGATGGCTGGCGCTATAGGGCGCTCAAGCGCGGGAAAGCGCGCGCGCGTATACATCGCAAAGCGCGGGAATGGTGCGCGCATGGCGCGCGTTGTGCGGGAAAGCTGCGCCTCATATAGGAATAGCTGCAGGTAGCATACAGAGTGATGCTGCAAGTCGTGCTGTGTACTCCCTAGTGGAAAGTGCCATATCACACCATGCGAGGCACGAGTCTCTACAACGGCATGGAAATTTTACTTACTGTCGTTGAGTGAGCTCGTCGAGAACTTCAACATAGCGTATGCAGAGTTGGTCTCGGACAGGTGGCAGCTTCAATCCGTCAAGATAATCACGGTCTTTGAGAAATTGAACAAGATCGTCATCAGTAAGACTCAGCTCGGCTTTGATGACAGCTAGTTCAGCAGTAAGTGTCTGAATAGAGTTTAGCGCCTCGCGGTAGTGATTCCAAATGAAATTGCCTGACAGAATCAGTGATAAAGTAGTAAAACTTAAGTAATAATATTTACTCACTAAGGGTCGCGTACTTGTCAGTGTCCCAGAATAAGAAATGTTCTTCGATAGTCTGACGCCGGTGGAATGGACTTGCGTGTCTCGTACTACGAGCAAGCTCATTTGATGACGAGAAGATATGCTCGCACCCTTCGCCCTCGGTGTGTCCGGTTCCGAGAATGTACATGGGATGCCAGTCTAGCTGGCACTTACGGTTATGGGCGTGTCCGTGGAACGCGCCCACCATGAGACGAAAGTCTAACTCGCGCGCTCGCATACCCAAAGAACTGTTGGTCAGTGTCTTTGAAAATGTGCATCCAATATCATAAGCGCAGCCGCCGTTTTTCCCGTATACGGCGAGGAGCTTGTCAATTATGGCTAGCGGGTATTTTGCTCTGTTGTAAATCAGCGCTTGTCAAGATGAGCTAAGAAAGAACTTAACAATTCTCCGCTCCGTATCATGTCGCAAGCTAGAACGACAAATCTATGACGGCACGCTGCAATAAATATCCCGGATTCATCAAACACTGAAAACATTTTTTTTTGAGTCTCTGGACCAGCATTGCGCCATTGGTTGACACAACTGAATGCTGGGGTAGTGCCTTCAGCTGCGATCGTTTCGTCCTCCCAGTTATCGTCATTTGTGTCCCTCTGCATCATGTAGTCAGACTATTGTTGCATGAAGAGAGGCTCGTCTTACCTCACGTGTTTGGACTTCATCCTTGAACCTGTCTACGTCGCAGGTATCAATCCAATAATCAGAACGTGCCTTGCGAGAATCAATGCGTGGGTTTGAGCCGTAAATTGTAGAGTTCCAGCGCTTCAAACTATTGTTGCCGTCGATCGATACCAGCCAATCAAATTCAAGCACTGGCTCATCCTCTAATTTATAGAAGCAAGCTGGGCATGAATTGAGCATGCGCCAATTCAGTGTGTCATGATTGAGTGCTCCGCGATGACGCTGTTTCACGCGGTGAAGGATTTCTAAATAGATGTCATAAGCGGCTGAAAATTGTGCGTTAAGGTACGGTCGATAGGGTGTCTGTGCGGCATTTTTAGATCAGTCAAATGATGTAATATACACGTACATCATGCAGGAAACAAAGACTTTTCACTTGGGCTTGAATGCTGAATCGGGGACATGACCGATGGATTTGACGGTAGGCGGCAAGAGTGCGCAGCGATATGGCAGCTGTGGGATAAAGCGGTGCACACCCGATGTACCCATGGTAGATTAAGGTCTCGTTTGGGTATCTGTGGGAGGGCTGCGATTGCAGTGAAGAGTGGCTTCGCTCTAGAAATGAATTAGCGCACAGAGAATTGGAACTTTGTGAAACATACTGAAAAGGTCAATTAGTTCTATGTTAGTTAGCGAAACACTAGAAGAATCGTCTAGAAGTGGCTCCGCAGACATGTCGTCAAAGGTTGGTAAGCCGTCTCCAGAATCACGGAAACGATAGTCCAGGTAAGCGTCCACCAGCAGGTCTATTTGAAGTTGCCAGTGAGTCGTTTGGCTTTCTGTGCAGTCCTCCCGAGTGCGGTGATCGATACAGCGACTGGTTGATGGTATAAGCAACAATCGAGACAGACAAGAAAAAAAATACACACTAGCCACCAAGGTCCGCTATTTGACCAGCGAGTCCCTCAAATGCTTCGTACTCCCCACCAGCATGACTCAGTTCCATCCCCTCCTCTCCTGGAGGCGCGGTGTATGGTATTGATTCAACGTCCATTCCATAATCACTCATCATGTTCTCCACCAACTGGCGGTCCTCGCTCGACATCTCTGTGAGAGATCGCATTAGTTATATGTAAACAATAAGAATGTGAAGATATACCTTGGACTTGAGCCTGACGGCCTGCATCTGCTGCCTCATTGCGTTGAAGCTGATGGCTAGCTTTCAGGATATGAGTCTGGCGATGTCGCCCTCGAAAGTTGTGCGAGATGATAGACTTTGAGAGGCCCTTAAGCTTAGAATGACCCCCTGCACGAGGCATAAGGAGCCGGTGGGACGATTCTGTAGGCGTAGGCGATTAGCTGAGACCGGGTGATAGTGGGCGCACGGACCAGGTGGACAAACAGTTGAATAGTGCGATCCCCAAGTGAGGATTCTGTAGGCATAGGCGATTAGCTGAGACCGGGTGATAGTGGGCGCACGGACCAGGTGGACAAACAGTTGAATAGTGCGATCCCCAAGTGAGGATTCTGTAGGCGTAGGCAAGTAGACCACACCAGGCATTGGTGGATCTGAATGGTGCGATCCGCAAGTGGTGAATCTGTAGGTGTAGGCGATTAGCTGAGACCAGGTTTGATAGTGGGCGCACGGACCACTTGGGCAGGTGTTGTAGAGGGCAGTGGTGGGCAAGGATAATGAGGTGGGAAGCAGATTGGTGCAGGCAGCGTTCTGGGGACACAGAGACAACTTGGTGCTGGGCGCAAGCGTTGTAGAATGAGGTGGGAGGCAGCCTGCAGGATGCTGCAAGCTGGGGGCGCACAGACCACTGAGGCGCTGAGATTTTGGGTGAGGAAGATGGGACAGATGTTGTAGAGGGTAGTGGTGGCCTGGGTGATGGCTGCTGAGCTGTAGAAGCGGCGGCGGCGGCGTGCAGTGTGCAGCAGTGCAGGGGGTAGGAGGACAGAGGCGTGAGAACCCGCCAGATAAACCGCTATCATCACCAAAATTGCTCAAACCATACATGGCTAAACACGGTGGTATCCGACAATGGCTAGGGCGTCGAGCATGTCAGCGATGTCAGCCAAAACCCGGTCCTGTCTGACAATCCCTATGAACTGAATTGACGGTGTCAACCTCGTGTTGACGTCGTCTCTGTAGTTTAGATATTTTGTATCATGCAGACTAATAAAGATATTGAGTGCCGCTCAGACTTATTCAGACATTTTTTCTGGTTCAGATACAGCATGATATTGATTCCCTTCCAGCCAGTACAAGTTATTACAGTATGAGCAAGGTATTGTAAGTCGACAACGAGGCATGCAGTGCGAGAATGATGGAAACAACAGAGCAGCGGGAAAAAGTACAAATGAGAGTTCCAGATGTGAGGGTAGCGGTTATTTCTTCTGCTTCTTCTTAGCGGGCTGGGATCTAGTGGGAACAGCTGCCTTGCGCTTGCCTGAACGGGTCGGAAGTTCAGACTCGTCATCTGAAGCCTCGACTACCGGTCCCTTGGATTTGCCCTTGGCACGTTTGGCTGGTGCCGTCTTGCGCTTCTTCGGCTTCGGCTGGGGTTCTTCTTCCTCGTCGGAGGCCGTCAGTTCACTGCCAGGTGAGTTGCCGTTGGCTTGCGATACAGCCTTTGCTGGTGGAGACGCTGGCCGTGGAGCAGGAGCTGATGGTGGTGGTGGTGGTGGTGGAGGGGGTGCCGGTAAGTTCTCCCGAGCAGCCAATGGACTTGACACAGCTGGCCTCATGGAACGGGGGATAGGACGTGGACGTGGGATGCTGCGAACTAGTGAAGAAGGTGGAGGTGTCCCTGGAGGAGGGGGTGTACTCGGTGCAGCTGGCTTTGGGATGCCGGCAACTGGTGAAGAGGGTTGAGGTGTCCTTGGAGGAGGGGGTAAATTTTCTTGAGTGGGCAGTGGGCGATGTAGAGGTGCAGCTGGGCGCTCTGAGTCCGTAGCGTGAGTCTTCGCTGCAGCATTGCGAGCTGCCATTTGTGCGCGCAAGCGAGCCAAGTCGCTGCCACCCTTGCGAGCACCCGAGGGTCCAAGCTCGTCAGCATCATCTTTGGCCACGTCGCGTCCATCCTCATTCTTGAAGAGTTTGCTGTTTTTTTGTGATATTAGTACAATAAAAAATAACAAGGACAGCTTACAGGTTCCAGTGTTTCAACAATCGTTCCTTGTCATCGTCAGGTAAGTCATCGATAAGCTCGATGATGTAGCGATAGAAGTCGCGATAATTGAAATCACCGTCCTCCTCGGTCCATGTATTTCTGGAGCTGATTCCAAATCGGACCTGGGAGAAGTCAATGTGAGCTATGAGTGACGGCAGTGATGACGAACTTGTACACAGCCATAAGCAATGTGTGGAGGCTCGACAGTAGTCATAGCGTGCAACGCAGCATTGGATGGACGTGTCCCACGTGATTGCGCACCATACGCAGTAGAGGGGCCTGTAAATATGTGTTTCATGGTCTGGAAATAATGTGAGAAACATAAACAAGGGAGCGATAGTGATACTCACGCGCTTGAGGACGAAGCCATCAAGAAACCCGTCCATCATATTGTCCGGGTCGTAGTTGCCTCCAGGAAGATCACCATTCCAAAGAAACGCCGGGAATGCGTCTGCCTCCATGCGAATTTTGCCACTTTGTAACCGTTCAATTGTACTAGTAAAGTAAAGTAAAGTTAGCAGCGCAATTTAGAAACAAATGAACTTACCTTGTTGGGTCCTCATTAAAGTTTTCAATCTCACCAATCGGGCAGAGAAAGCGGGCCAAGACTGGGTGGTTTACACCTAAATGTGTGCGTCGACCACTACTGCCATCGTGGAGAGGAGGCACAACAGCCTTCTCTGCCGGATTCGGAGCCACGTAATCACAAATTGGTATCTTCAAACGTGTCGAATCATCCGAACAAGTACCTGAAATAACAGATTCCATCTAAAATCTAAGTTAGAAAGCACCGAGGTGTGTATATGCGCATATACTCACCTTGCGAATAATTTTCCTGAGTTGTGACGCTTTCTTCGGGTCCTTTGAGCCGGCTATGAGAGGTTTCAAGCCTGGTGCGAGCTCTAGTAAGCGCTTGTAGTTCTGCCGGTACCTATCCCATGTTTTCTGAGATCTATAGAAGGGAAAATTTAATTTATTAGTGTCAGTAGGATACTTAACATACAATTTTGATAGTTGCTTCTCTCTATGAGCCGCGTCATCGTCATCCTCAGACAAGTCTCCCGAATCAGCAAGTTCGCGCTGCTTCAGGAGGGTGCCAACGTCGATGACCTTATCGATTTTGCAGAACATGTCGACGCATCGGGTGATGCAGCGTGCAGCTGCGAGGTACTCTTCATGCAAATCCGATTTCGATTCTTTCTTCTCCGGCCTATAGCCAATGAGAAACAAGCACTCAAGATGGATAATGTAAGGACTTACTTTTGTTTCTCGTCATCGGACTTTGATGAACGTTGTTTCTTCTGCTTAGTAGGATGCTTGCGGGTGGGTTGGGAGTCTTCTGAGTCACTCGAGGAGGAGCTTGATAGTTCTGATGGACTTGGAGAACGCTTCCGACGCGCCATAATGGTTGAAGGTAAAGGAGGATACAGGGTTAAGGGGGAAGATCAGTGGGGAATGTCGTTTGCGGCAAGTCACATGAATCGTGACAACAGTGACTATATGTGCGACGCGACAAGAAATACAATTGAATGCTGCAAGTACTAATACTACACGAGAATATCCATGGAAAGTGATATAGCAACAGTGCGGAGACAGCAAGTACAGTAATATGATAACAATAATGATAGGACACGAGAACTTAATCTAACTTTAATGCCGCTACAGCAGCAGGTGTCGTCATGAAGGAACTAACACGAGTGAGTGGTTCCGCATCCATCCTCCTGAAGCCGCGTCGAGGGGGCCAAGTATGATCATTCTCCTGCGTGAACTTCTCCCGCATGCGAACAATTGAAGCACCTTCCTTGAATATGCCGTGTAGTTGCACAGGGTTTGCACTAACGTGCTGAGTTCCATCCCTATAGTAGGGTCAATTCAAAAATCAAATATACAAGCAAAAAAAACGCACTTGGAGGTGGCCTCACAGGCCATGGTAACATCCGGGTCCTCCTTGATGGCTGGTGGTGTGCATTCGACTTTCCCTGTTCCCTCCGCCTCGTCTGCACTATCATCATCGTCGGTGGACCGATAGCTTGAAGCATCCTTCAAGCGCAAAACAAGCTTCTGTATATAGATGTAAGCTGTATTGAGTAATTTGGACAATGAAAATAACTTACCAATGGTCCCGGACGCTCAGGTGTGAAATCAATAGTGTATGTAGGCCATCCGGCAAGAAGATTATCGACTTCCATGACAACAACGTTGTCATGAAAGAAAGTAGTTCGGTTAGACAAGTCGAGAGTTTCGTGGGTATCAATGAAATGCATTGGGAATATGTGGATAGAAAGAAAGGGGAGCTTGAAGACGCGTTTACTACTTGACCGGCAATTGCCGACTGACTTTGAATTGCAGCTCAAGCCGAGAACAATCACTTGCCTTAGCGCCTTGCAGTCTGGTTTGCTGCATCACTTGTGCGAACAGTTCAGGCCCTAGGGCAGATCTGCGTGAGATCTGGTGCACTACAAGACAGATCTGTGTGAGATCTTGTGCGCCCCGTATCTGTTTGCTGCAATGCACGCATATTGCGATGCACCGGTAGGGCACGACCCGCAACTTCAATGAATCGAGAGGGTGCACGGCTTATTCTTGTACTAGGCGAACGTCGGCTACACGCATCTTCCTTCACCTGCCCTTGCATCTTCACCCGCCCTCACATTTTCACCCGCCCTTGCATTCTCACCCGCCCTCACACCTTCACCCGCCCTCACATTCTCACCTGCCCTCGCATTCTCACCTGCCCTCGCATCTTCACCCCTCCTTTGCGCTATGTCCAGCTCTTCAGCTGGGATCTCAAGTCCTTGTTGCTAACTACACACCAGAGACGGTGCCAGGCATTCCTTTCGGCAGGTAAACTCGACAAAGCCCTCGAAGCACACAAATACATGATGGACGCCATCGACGACATCGCAAAGGCCAGCTGTCTCGATTGGTCCAACGGCAAGTCTTCCGTCGTGTCACCCACAACTATCACGCTCACCCGCATGCCACTCAGAGTTCAAGGAGAAATGCAGCGCGCTTGCTGCGGACAACGACCGTATTCTTGGTGTATGTGCCTCTTTCCTTACCTCAAGTGCGTGCAAGAGCGTATCCTTCTGTTCTCTCGCTCATAATTCATCATAGCATTCTCAGATTTCCAGGCCAAGACTTCAACAATGCCCTGGGCGCCTCAAAAGATTCAGGCTCGCTATGATGAGGAGGCCTCAGGAAGCTCCCGCACCTGCACCTGCACTGCCTATCACCTCACCACCAGTCGCTGTTACCACCGCCATCAAAACTCATTTACGACACCTATTCTCCCAGTCACCCCCCATCATGCAACGCCGCCCGTTGTCGATGTTCCATTCACGAAGGCTAAAGAGGTGGGTCAAGTCGACTCTTATCTCACCTGCCCTCGCATCTTCAGGTCAGTATATACTTCCCGCCTTAAAATGGCTCTCATGTTTTGGTGTGTTGCTCTCAAGCTCGTATGCTACAAGAAAGAATCTTCACCTGCCCTCGCATCTTCACCCAACCTCGCATTCTCGCCCTCACCCAACCTCGCATCTTCACTGCCTGTCACAGTGACACACTAGATCACTCCCGTAGCCTGACGTTTGTCATGAACTTCGTTGCGCCCATACATATGTATGTACTTACTTACCCGCACTTATCAATATCAAGCTTGTTACATGATGAACTATGCATGCTAAAGTTTCACTAGTGCTAGTGCGAATCACGTTCCATTACTTGAACGTGGCTGAGTTAAGGCTTGCATTCAACGGTATTCGGGCGCCTGTTATTTCAATTTTGGTTCTACCAAATACTCTCCCCTACCTCTAATTCTTGCATCCATTTTCCTCAGCATTCCAATTTTTGACTGTTTCTAACGTTTAGTGTTGCCCTTCTGTTCAGCAGTCATTGGCTCTATGCAGATTATTCTCGCTCAAACAGAACGCGACCAATCGGTCAGCTGGTCCCTGCAATCCTCCACTTTCTCGGTGTTAAATATTCCGGAGATTTGCAGGATACTCTGACGCCGACTGCGGAGGAATTCTGAGGTACGTTCTGGTGATTCTTGGTAGCCGTTCTGGCACTGATAAGTACCGCTTGTATATTAGGTACAGTTGAAATCGATAACCCTTTCCTCCCACTTTCTGTCTGATGCTGCTGCCACCCCCTCTCTGTTTTCCTGGCCATACCCTTACCATGGATGATGACCTTACCTGTCTAGGCTGCGACAAGTCATTTTCTACTCAGAAACGTCTGAGTAGTCACGAGGCTCGGTGTCCTGAACTGCGCGCATTCAAGACAAGAGCAAGCAAGTCGCAGCGGCACCTAGACAAGAGGAAGAGGAGAAGAATTCAAGATGACCAGATACATGACGACACTCAAATGATGACCGATGAACCGATGGACATTAGAGACGACATGCCAGTTGAAAACATGCAGGCAAGTCTCTGGCACTGTGTATCCAGGTCTTACTGACACGAATTTTCAAGGTTGATGACTACAACGTCGCTGGACCATCTGGCTTGTCACCCCGTCATTCTCCCCCCTTGCCAGAACCATTCCCTCCCAGCCCTGCTCCTGTTATACGTTCTGCTCGTTCAGGTCGCAGGATACGAATGCCAAATCGCTATGTTGACTACCTTCCGGGCTCTGCGACCCATCTTGAGCACATGCCTCAGGCTAGTGAGCCCATCGAAGAGCCTGAGGTTCCACGATTCAACGACGACAATGTTCTGCAGCACCCACCACTCATCCCTTTCCAGACAGAGCCTGATTCAATGGGGCTCTATCGCATCTACTCCGCACCTCCCACCTTAATTCCCAAGGGCGGTGGTGCTCTTGATAGTATTTGTGATGCTCCCACCCTGGATGCCGCAGGCAATGCAGTCGAACAGGCTTCGCAAAGTTTGACTGGTGTTCCTATACCACCACCTGAAATCACGCGCAAAAATCTATATGACGCCTTCAGCAGCCCAACAGCAGGTCTTCTCATGTGTTGGCAGTACTCGGGCTCGACCACCAAGTCAGCTGCAGAAACGCACCGCCTCACAATGTTCCTCGACGACGATGAGTATAAAAGAGAGGATGCTCGTATATTCAACATCCCACATGAGAAGAAGCTCGTTGAAGACTACCTTACAGATACCTCGAATCCATTCCGTGCGGACAATGGCTGGCACAAGTCATCAGTTAAGATATGTCTGCCGAAGGAGAAGATTAAATGGCCCTCTGAAGCAGATGCGCCCGAGCTCGAAATCGAGGGAGTGCACCACCGTTCTTTAACTAATATCATTACGTCGGTTTTTGAAGATAGTGTTTCATCAACTTTCCATATGACCCCCTTTCAGCAAATGTGGGAAACCTCCGACGGACGCAACATCGAAATATTTTCCGAAGCCTATTCATCCATTGCAATGCGAGAGGCCTATGCCGAAGTTAATTCTCTTCCTCACACAGCTGATGACAACCTTGAACGTGTCGTGGCTTCGCTGATGATGTGGTCCGACGCAACCCACCTTGCTAGTTTTGGTGACGCATCACTCTGGCCGTTCTACCTCTTCTTTGGAAATCAATCGAAGTACACCCATGGCAAGCCAACTGCCTCTGCATGTCACCATGTAGCTTATATTCCAACTGTGCATCATATTCTATTAATCCTACTGGTGCACTAATCAATCATTGGCTATGCACGCAGCTTCCAGATGATTTTCAAGACAAGTACAAGAAGGTCTTTGGTGACGCCTCAACAGCAGATATACATACCCATTGCAAGCGTGAATTAATGCACGCTATATGAGAGCTTCTTCTCGATGAGGAGTTCATGCGTGCATATGAGGATGGTATCGTCATTTGTTGTGGTGACGGAGTCACACGAAGGGTCTTTCCGCGTTTTTTCAGCTATTCTGCTGATTATCCAGAGAAGTAGGGTATCTGTTTATTTTTAAACACTGTCTCATGCTCCCTACCAGGATTCTTCTTGCGAACATCAAGTTCCTTGGCCAGTATCCATGTCCTCGATGTCTTGTCCGGAAAGTCGATGTTCCAAAGATGGGGACAAAGTCTGACATGACACATCGTGAGGTGACTGCACGTGTTGATGATGAAGCTCGCTGTCAGAAAATCAAAAAAGCCCGGAGGCTCATTTTTCGGAAGGGCGCAGGAATCGAAGGCAAGCATGTTAAAGATATTCTAGGCTTGCAATCACTTGTTCTGACCCGAGTAAGCTTTTCCCTTACTGCGTGTTGTATGCCTTAAGCTTACCAGTATCCCCCAGAATGCATTTTCAGTGCACCTTCTCAGGTTTCTATTCAACTTTTTTACGCTGTTTGTTGTCGACTTGCTGCACGAGTTCGAACTTGGCGTCTGGAAGGCAATATTTGCTCACCTGTTGAGGATCCTATTTGCCGCAGGAGGATCAGCAATCCAGGGTCTTAACTGGAGGTAAGTTTAAGTTCGTACTTCAGCTGTCAACAGTACTAATCTACATCACAGATATCGGAATGTACCTACATTTGGAAGGGGAACAATTCGACGTTTTCACAACAACGCATCAGCAATGAAGCGACTTGCTGCCCGCGACTTTGAAGATCTTCT
This sequence comes from Suillus plorans, assembly GCF_016647745.1. NCBI lineage: Eukaryota > Fungi > Basidiomycota > Agaricomycetes > Boletales > Suillaceae > Suillus > Suillus plorans. The sequence continues at coordinate 70,752 of NW_024537438.1, forward strand.
ACAGGTATATATTTGAGCTTATCTCGCAGAACTGCTCAATGAATCGGACGGTTTTGTAGTGCGCAATACCCGTATTCGAAAGCCTTCTTCAAGATGATACCTACAACAGAATAATCCTGGACCTTTTATTTGATCTAGCGACTTGGCATGCATATGCAAAGCTCCGCTTGCATACTGAGGATACACTATCGTTCTTTGACTTGGCGACTGTCGTGCTAGGCAAATCGGTCCGCAAATTCTCTCGTACAGTATGTGCCCACTATCATACTACTGAGCTCCCCCATGAACATGCAGCTCGTGGCCGTCGCGAGGCTGCACTTGCTGCTAAGCACCCTCAGACTGCTCAAGGAAGGTCCGCTGGTGCGAAGCGAAAGTCACTCAACCTTCAGACATACAAGTATCATGCCCTTGGTGATTATCCGAACACAATTCGGCGCATGGGGACCACAGACAGTTATAGTACCCAACCAGTAAGTGTTTTTCTGTCAAAGGAACTTTAACTGACACATTTCAACTTACTAGGGTGAACTGCAGCATCGACGCTCGAAACGACGGTACCCACGGACTCCAAAAACCAAGGAGACAACAATCACAAGTATCGCATCACAGGAAGTCATCGAACGCTTCTGTGAGAAGGTCATTGTTGCTCGTGAGCACTTTGCCAGCGAAAACCCAGCTCAGCCAAGACGTCAGCGTGAACGTACTTCACCATCAGACCATTACTTCATTGCAAAATATTCACGAGCAAGCCATGATCTCACGTCTTGGCTAGGTGACCTAGAAGATGATCCTGCAGTCAAGGTACTGAGTCATTCTTGTTCTATGTCATTGCAGCTCCCTCATGTTTTGTTTAGAATTTTATACCTCGACTCAAGGACCATTTACTTGCCCGCCTTCGTAATATTGCATACGACGGTGACGAACACAACTTCTCCGATGAAGATCGCCACTCAGTCCTTATTACGGACAACAAGATATTTGAACACAGTATTCTACGCGTCAATTATACTACATACGACCTGCGACGTGAGCAAGATACCATCAATCCTCGTACCCGCGCCGATATCATGGTACTCTCCCATGAAGATGAACGCACGCACCCATACTGGTATGCACGCGTCATTCAGATTTTCCACGTGAATGTAGAGTATCGCGAGCATTCTGTAGCACTGCGAACTCCCCCAACTCGTGTTGATGTCCTATTTGTTCGTTGGTTCCGTCGTGACAGCTCACCTGCAGGATGGGCCGCAAAACGCTTGCAGCGTCTCGAATTTTTCGATCGTGATAGCCTTCCGGATGCATTCGGATTCTTGGACCCTGACTCAGTGATTCGTGGTGTTCATTTAATTCCTGCATTCGCTTTCAGTACTACTGATGAGTTACTTGGACCGACATTTGCACGGCGGAAGGGTGACTCATGTGGGGATGATTCGGACTGGCGTTTTTACTACTTAAACATGTAAGTGTCTTGAAACTCATGATTAGACTCTTATCTAACTTTATTTATGTACAGGTTTGTAGATAGGGACATGTTCATGCGCTTTCGAGGTGGTGGAATAGGCCACAAGGCTACACGTGATTGGGACGAGTTCCTCCAGCGCGAAGGACATGGCCATGATAAAGCCGATTCAGATTCGGAAGAGGATGTGGAAGACAACTCGGACTTGGAGGCAGAAGACGATGATATTGGGCTCGAGCCTGTAGACAAGGAACATGAGGGCAAAGGTGAGGAGGACGAGGAGGACGAGGACAGAGTAATCGCTGATGATGGTGAGGAGCTTGACGATGATGTACTTGCAGCAGAAGGTTACGGGGCCCTATGAACACAAGTAGCACTAAATGTATTGCATGTATGCTACTATAATACATCTTATTACCTAGCAAATGTCTAATAGGTACACTACAGACAGGATGGTATCTATCCGACAGCGAGTCTGACAGACAGATGTCGTGCTGACACGCCAACATCGCTGGTGTATCTTACAATAGCTGACAGGTATCGCACAAGTGTTGAAATTTGCCACATATCACGTGCTGTCTGATTTCAGCAATTTTGGTGATGATGGACCAAGACAGGCAATTTGCGGAAACTGCCGGTATCAGGCGTAGGGCGGGATAAGGCGGGATACGTGCCAGCCTAGCTATAGGCTACAGTACAAAGGTATCAGAATATTTAGGGCGTGATTTAACGCTGGTGTTGGGATATTACTAGTTTCGAGCCTAAATATAGTTGACGAGGCACGCTATTGCTAAGCCTAATAAGGCTTCCCAAACGGGCTATCCAGGTGGCGTAACCACTAGCCAGTCACGGTGTCCCTGTGACAAAGCGAATATTCAATCGTCTCCGCTGTCAACCACATAATCCGAACAATCCACAATGTTGTCCTGTATATCCTTGATAAGACAGTTGTTATCATGTCATCAGATGTCTACTGTACCATCACGGGATGGACCCTGAGAGACCATACGGGCTCTTCTCAGGCTATAGGCTGTCAACGTGTTGTTGATGAGCCCGGCATCGGTGATGGAATACACCTCCTGTGGCCACGTAGCCCCTTTAGCATAAGGCGCTTTTGCAGGGTCAAGTTCAAGTATTGGTCTTAACCTGTAAGCCCAACACTTGCTAGTGCATAGCGCTTTACTCCCATTTACTTCAATGTCAATGAAGTCCACAGTCCATAATACGTTCTCGACGAACAAGAAAGAAGATGATCCGGAAGAGCTGGAACATATGCCGGCATCTAATTCCCAAACAGAAGCAAGCCCTCCGGATGGCGGATTTCGAGCCTGGGGGACTGTCTTTGGGTGGTAAGCCGTGTCTCGAATGATACCCGCATATTGCGTCTAACAATCATGATGCCTAGTTTCCTCATGCAATTTTGTGGTTTTGGGTTGGTTCGAATTCCGTTCGTTTCAAGACACGTATCAGTCAACAGCATTTGAACAGATACATATCATCTTTTGGAGTTTATCAAGGTACCCATCAGTCGCATGATACTTTATATCCAAAGCTGATAAACAATCTCGGAAGATTATTACACGCGAATTTATATGACCAACTATCCACCATCTGCAATATCGTAAGTGAATATGTATTTGCTCTGCAGTTTTACTTGGTGAGCAGCCCCACCAATTTTGTGATGGGCTACCTATACGTTGCGACCAGGCTTTTATGGTTCAAGGCGTCGTTTCTGGGTTTGGGATGGGCCTAACGTACGCTCCTAGCATTGCGGTCGTCTCTCAACACTTCTCCCCCAGAAAACGCACATTGGTGATGTCTCTCGTCACATCCGGTACACCACTTGGTTCCATGATTCATCCGATCATGCTCAATAACCTTTTGAATGGTACTGTCGGCTTTGCAAAAGGCGTTCGCGCCAGTGCAGGTTTTGTCAGTGCTCTGTTGTTGATTGCTTGTTTATCCGTGCGTACAAGAGAACTGCCAGCACCGACTATCGGTTATACTGTAGTGGCGCGAAAATGCTCTCGCGATGTTCTCTTCATCCTCATGACCGTTGGGTATGTATCTGGCATACCCCAAAAAATTCACAGTCTTGACAACTGATCACGCCTAGGTCAACACTATTTCAGATTGGGTTTTACTTCCCTCTGTTTTACTTGCAACTGGACTCTACCAAACATGGACTTGATATCAATTTCTCGTTTTACTCCGTACGCCCAGGATTATCCTCTTTATTATCAATCCTTAACTCGCTTTAGCTTGTGATCATGAATGCAGCCTGTTTTATCGGACGCTGCATGACAGGAACAATTGCGGCATATGCAGGGGTGTTGAACTCCACGATCGCATCCACTGTCGCATGCAGTGCCATCATAATATCCATGATAGCTCTGAGTGACATGGCCAGTGTGGTCGTCTTGGGACTTGCATATGGTTACTTTTCTGGAGTTTGTATGTTGTCACGCTGCAGCTTGTGTAATTCCTGGCGCTGACTTTCCAAGTCATCGCGCTGATAGTCCCATTGGTGGCTGTATTGACGCCTGATTTATCTGAGCTAGGGTTGGCTTCTTTTACATTTGCATTCTGGTGATGCTGACCCTCATAAATGCAGAGCGCGAATGGGCATATGTTTTGCCTTCACTTGTACGTATCATCTAGCTCTGTCTCGAAACTCCTGACAGAGCGCGAATGGTCAGCCTTTGGTGGATTACTTGGTGAGTAGTTGCTTTCCGGTCTTTACCTGCCATCGAACTGATATTTTCAGGGGGTCCAATATCAGGTGCTTTGCTCGGTTCTCAATATAAGTGGTGGATAGCGTCGCTCTTCAGTGGGGTGAGTGGTTCACATTGTTTCTGTACTCGCGCAAGCCGTGTTCTGAAAGTTGCATGTAGTTGATCTCCCTCGTGGGAAGTTTGATATTCGTGGTGATGCGCCTGATTATATACCGCCGAGGAATAAATGGGAGCCCATAGCTGGCGGGGATACGTGAACTAGTTGTTCCATTTGGATTCTATCGAGGTCGTTATTCACTCGTGCTAGATGATTGGAAACATGTGACGACCTTCGGTCGTTGCTTTTTATTGGCACACTTATGTCAATCCATTACACAAGCAGATATTCGTACCTATATTCGCGTTATCTTTCTCCTCATTTACTCCTGAAGATAAGCACACGTGGAACAACGCAGTATACACAACAACGAGCGAAAAAATCACTTCCGAGATCTACTCTAGAAGATGTCAATTCTGGTCGGTGTCGAGTGAGCTATTGGTTGACGACACAATAGGGGGTGATGCATAGGGATATTTGGCATGATAGAAGATCGCGAACTATTGTCAACAACTAGTAAAGCAAGGAACAAGATGACAAACGGAAGTGTTATGATTCGAGGTTGCAGCGTTGAAGGTCCACTAATCTTGAACCACACCAGGCCGCTCTTTTCATCAGTGATAGCCCAATGAACGAGAGTTCTTCTCGTCCGACCTTCCCTTCCAGCACTATATGGCAACAACCTGTACTTTTCGTGGATTGGTTAGTATTCAAAATGCATCTAGGTACCAATTATAATCAGGGATTTACTGTGAACAGAATGAAGGAATTAATATATAATGGGCAGTTGAAGAGTAGCGGGACGATGCGCAGTGGCAGCGTGGTAAGTGTGGAACCGGAACCGAGACAGCCTGAGTGTCTATATTAGTTGGTTATAAATGGGTCGAAATCCAACTCTACTCACGACACACAGGATCGATGACTACGGTAACGCTCCTCATCAACTTCATATGCTACTGACCGTTCATCCCCGTGTTTAGCGATATGCCAGGATTGCGCGATGTAGCAAAAAAAGTGTATCTTACTGCGAGAAGACGCCAGCCCCCGGCGCAGACAACCCAGCCTGAGCTAATAGAAATGGTGCGAGCGCACACGAGCTCAGTGGAGGCACTCGCGTTCTTCAAAGACGGCCGAAGGATCGTCACTGCTTCGATGGATAAAACATTGCGAATCTGGGACGTAGAGAAAAGAGCATTTATAGGATGGCCATTCAAGGGACACAGGGACATTGTGATGTCAGTTACCGTATCGCCAGACGATAGGCGAATTGCCAGCAGTGGAGAAGATAATACCATCATCATCTGGGATGTCGAAAGCAAGCAAATGGTATTCAAACCGCTGGTGGAGCATACACGTCGTGTGTCCTCGGTGTGTTTCTCCCCTGATGGAGAGAGACTTGCAAGTGGGTCATGGGATGATAGAGTTATTATAAGGGATGCAGAGACTGGCGCTGTCCTCTCAACACTCAAGGGTCAGGGCTCGCACGTTTTGTGTGTCGCCTTCAGCCCGGACGGGCTAAAATTAGCATGCGGCGGATCCCGTGGTAACATTTGGGTTTGGTGCACCGATAACGCCGAGCTTCTGTTCAAGATCGACGCTCATGGTGATTGGGTTAACAGCGTTGTGTGGTCGCCTGACGGCCAGCAACTTGTCTCCGCATCAGATGACAAAACAATCAAGTTTTGGGACTCCTCGAATGGTTTCCAGATCGGTCTACCTTGTACTGGTCACACTGGGATAATTTACTCCCTGGCCATCTCTTCTGATGATTCCTTCATTGCCACTGCCTCGCACGATACGACTGTACGCTTATGGAGTACAAAGTCACATCTCCAGATAGGACAGGCACTCAAACACACCACATATGTTGACTGCGTCACAATTTCTCCCAATGGAGAACTACTTGCGAGTGGAGACTGTGATGGGAATATTTGGCTCTGGTCGATCGAGAACACACTTTCTGCAACATTTGGGCTGGATTCCTTACACCATTTCTATTTTGCACATCGCAGTAAGAGGAAGCTTGAACGAAAGCTCTATGTGGAGGCCCTTTCGGATGCGAACAAGGTGCGGACGATATCTATCTTTGTTTCAATATTTGTGACCATGTTTGTAGGTTATTGAGCTCAACCCTTCGTCTTATCTCGGGTACGAACTGAAGTATGCAGCTCTTCGTGGAGCACGACACTATGATGATGCGTTTAAGGCCTTCAAGATAATGCTTTCCATGTTGGATGATGCACCCGACCCGCATATACGACGTAAGCTCAAAACAACTCAGGTGCCGACTTAAAGATGATATATATATTTGCAGAGCTCCGCCAGAAATACGTCAGTCCATCTGAAGTAGAGGATGCTATTCGACGAGCCATTCACGCCAAACTGGAAAACGCCCCCCTTCGGCTAATCAACACTTCTACTGGACGTTTGTGCAATCGAGATGTGCAAATCAACATATTCATTGGAAGCACAGGGTACAAAAAACTTTTGCATTCATTTGACATGCATGCGCCCCTCAAAACGGAGCCCGTCGAAGAAGCGGTCACGAAGTACTTCAGTTGGGTCATGTTATCCCATAGGTGGGCAAGGAAGGAGCCGCTATTGCACGACATTCAGGACAAGGTCATATATGAGTTGGATCCTGTCGGAACCATGATGAAGTTGCAGAAGTTCTGCAAAGTCGCTCGCAATGCGGGCTATAGCTGGGCATGGAGCGACACATGCTGCATCGACCAGGACAACAATGTTGAGCTCCAGCAATCAGTCAACTCCATGTTCGTCTGGTATCACCACTCAGCGCTCACCATCATCTACCTATCAGATGTTCCTCCTTCGTCAAAGTCAGGCGCGCTCGCAAACAGCATTTGGAACACGCGAGGATGGACTGTTCAGGAGTTCCTCGCTCCTAAAATTGTTCTCTTCTACCAAGCAGATTGGAGCCTATATCTCGGCAACCGCTCACGCAACCACAAGCAATCTTTCAGAATCATGAATGAGTTGGAGCGTTCAACTGGCATAGATGCGCGGGCACTCATCCACTTCCATCCTGGGACAAAAGATGCCCGAGAGAAACTTCGATGGGCATCGAACCGAGACACCACCAGGGAGGAAGACATCGCCTACTCTTTGTTTGGCATCTTTGATGTCAACCTTCCTGTTATCTATGGAGAAAAAAGACAAAAGGCGCTCGGACGACTCTTACAGGAGATCATAGCCCATTCGGGCGATATCACGGCCCTGGACTGGGTGGGACAATCGTCCAACTTCAACAGTTGTCTCCCGGCCGATATTTCCTCATACAAGGCTCTGCCATGCATGCTATCATATCTATCTGAACACGACATACAGGAGTCGGTCTCCGCGCTGCGAAACGACATTGTGGTTGTGGAGTCGGCTTCAAACCTGTATGCCACTCTGGAGAATATCAGCGTTCCTCGTTTCGCAAATGCCAGACTGCAATTGCCTTGCATCGCATTTACTCTCACAGAAGTTAGGCGGAGGCCGGGTCAAGATGGAGCTAGACGTTTCGCTTATGACATCAAGGCAAACGGCCTACAAGACCTGCTGGTCACGACGAAAGACAAACTAGTTGAATTCTGGCCTACAAGGCGTACTCGGCAGGCATTCATGCTCGTCCGTCCGTGGAATCGGTGTGATCTCGGGCTGATTAACTTTGCAGACGAGACGCAGACCATAGAAGATTGGCCTGAGCCTGGGTTTCCTGGATACAACGAGTCAACTACGCAAGAGTTGAGGTTGATCGTTCGCCTTGGACAGCCTTTTGGCGCGCTTTTGCTGGCGCAGCAGTGGGGTGGGGAGTATAAGAGAATCGCTTCGGATAACAATATCATTGCGCAAGTCAGAGACATGACTTCTGTTGACGACATGATGGACGTCAGGATGGTGGAGATATTGTAGCTTCGAAGAATCAGACGTTTTCATTTCACACCTTGACAGTACCTCTAGAATTTCAAATTTCGTATCGTATCGGTCTTGATTCGTGTCATATATTTTCTTGTATAAGTTTCACTAAGCTGATACTCTGAGCGTATAAGCAGTCCAAAAAAGGTCGTCGGACCGGCAATCAAGTGTGCCGTCTCTTGTTCTCTCGTGACTCAGTGACTCAGAGGTGGTCCACGCAGCTTGTTGTGTTGTAAATTGCATAGTACACAATTGGCGATACAAGTCTCAGGAAGGCATCATCTATCACTCTAGTCCGAGTTGACATGTCAGTGAGTCTGGGATCCTTGCGTGAAGCCGTCGTTTACGTTTCTGACCAAGCAGCAACTGTGACTTGCAGCGTTGGGTGCCATTGCGGGTTGCGACAGGCGACAGCTGATAGGTGCTGATTACTGATCGGGTGGGGGGGTCTCCGTGACCAGACCGTGATTCATCATTGATTTACTTCCATCGTTCATAGCCCTCGAAGTAATGGCCTACAGTCAAGGATACCAGAATCCGACTAGCAAACGGTCTCGAAGCATTATGCCTCTTCCTTTCAAGAACGCACGTACACCATACCTCTGTATCCCCTGGCAGTTTTGGTGAATAGATTTAGATCCTTCCTCAAACAATCTCTGCATTAAGTAAGTTATCTTTCCGTGTTTGCTCTTAGTGTGGCTTTGAGCTCTAAAGTAGTCATTTGCATGCGTACTACGTAGCCACTGTCCATGTGACAAAACAGATACTCAATCATCTCCGCTGTCAACCACACAATCCGAACAACCTGCTGTCCTAACAAGACAGTTGACATCATGTCATCCACCACGGGGATAGGCCCTGACGAACCCGTAGGGTTCGTCTATGGGCACATTCGATCGTCGTCAAGGTTTTGCCGATGTCCTGTCAGTGATGTAATGCGCCTCCTACCCCGTAGCCCCTTTATCACGAGGTGTCCTTGCAGGGTTAGGATTAAGTATTGGTCTTAATCTGTAAGCCTCACATTTGCTGGTGCATAGAGTTTGACCCCATTCACTTCCATGTCAATGAAGTCCGCAATCCATGATACGTTCACGAAGGACAAGAAAGAAGATAATCCAGAAGAACTAGTACAAGAATCAGGCCCTCCGGATGGCGGGTTTCGGGCCTGGAGGACTGTTTTTGGGTGGTAAGTCGTGTCTCAAATGATACCCGCATGCTGTGTCTAACAACCACGACGATTCCTAGTTTCCTCATGCAATTTTGTGGCTTTGGGTTGGTTCTAGCTCCATTCGTTCGAGACACATATCAGTCAACAGTACTTCAACAGATACACATCGTCTTTCGGAGTTTACCAAGGTACCCATCAGTCGCATGATACTCTATCCAAAGTTGATAAACGACCTCGGAAGATTATTACACACGAGTTTATATGACCAACTATCCACCATCTACAATATCGTAAGTGAATATGCGTTTGCTCTGAAGTTCTTGGTCTCACTCAGGGTCAGATGGATTGGTGCATTGGCCTCGTTCCTCGCAGTCATTGTCACGTCGATCTCAGGTCCACTGTACGACCGAGGGTGGTTGTGAGTTGCTATATCTTTATCCAAAGTCAGTCGTTAATTCCTGCACAAATTACGGATAGTTATCGATTGATGATCGTGGGGTCGCTGCTCCAATCACTGTCCTTATTCGCCTTGTCCTTCACGAAGCCTGGTCAGTTTTACTTGGTGAGCATCCCAACCAATCTTGTCGATGGTCTACCTATACATTGCGACCAGGCTTTTATGGTTCAAGGCGTCGTTTATGGGTTTGGGATGGGCTTAACATACGCTCCCAGCGTCGCTGTCGTCTCTCAACACTTCTCTTCCAGAAAACGCACATTGGTGATGTCTCTCGTCACGTGTGGTTCACCACTGGGTGGAATTATTCATCCGATCATGCTCAATCACCTTTTGAATGGTGCTGTTGGCTTTGAAAAAGGCGTTCGTGCCAGTGCGGGTTTTGTCAGTGTTCTGTTATTGATCGCCTGTTTATCCATGCGTACAAGAGAACTGCCGGTATCGACTGTTAGTTATACTGTAGTGGCGCGAAAATTCTCTCGCGATGTTCTCTTCATCCTCATGGCGGCTGGGTATGTTGTATCCGGCATACCCCAAAGGGATTCACAGTCTTGACAGCTGATCATGCATAGGGGAACACTATTCCAGATCGGGTTTTACTTCCCTCTGTTTTACTTGCAACTGGATTCTAACAAACATGGAATCAACGTCAATTTCTCGTTCTACTCCGTACGCCCATGATCACTCTCTTTATTGTCAATTCTCAACTCGCTTTAGCTTTCGATCTTAAGTGCTGCTTCATTTATCGGACGTTGCACGGCAGGAATAATTGCGGCGTATGCGGGAGTGTTGAACTTCACGATTGCGTCCACTCTCGCATGTAGTGCCGTCATAATATCCATGATGGCTCTGAGTGACATGGCCAGTGTGGTCGTCTTAGGACTTGCATATGGCTACTTTTCTGGAGTCTGTATGTGTCACTCTGTAGCTCGTGTGATTCTTGGCACTAACTTTCCTAGACATCGCGCTGTTAGTCCCATTGATGGCTGTACTGACGCCTGATTTGTCTGAGCTAGGGTTGGCTTCTTTTATATTTTCATTCCAGTGATGCTGACCCTCATATGCAGAGCGCGAATAGGCATATGTTTTACCTTCTCTTGTACGTGTATCATCTAGCTCTGTCTCGGAACTTTTGACAATGCGTGAATGGTCAGCCTTTGGTACATTACTTGGTGAGTAGTTACTTTCCGGTCTTCGCCTGCCTTTGAACCAATATTTTTAGGTGGCCCAATATCGGGTGATTTTCTCGGTTCTCAATATAAGTGGTGGATAGCGTCGCTCTTCAGTGGGGTCAGTAGTTCACGTTGCTTCTGCACTTGTGCGAGCCTTGTGCTGATATCTGCATCTAGTTGATCTCCCTTATGGGAAGTTTGATCTTCGTGGTGATGCGCCTGATTATATACCGCCGAGGAATAAACGGGAGCCCATAGCTACCGGGGATGCGTAGAGCAATTGTTCCGGTGGGTTCTATCGAGGCCGGCGTTCACTCGTGCTGTTATTGGAAATATGTGTATGAAACGTTAGTTGTATTGAACGCGTGTGCAGAAGCACGAATATTCTTGGACTGATCTATCACCAACCCCCGGCTTTAGATTGAACGGACAACAGCGGATAACGTCGAGTCTCTGATTCGCAGACGCTTCCATGGTGATGAAATCATTGACAACCGACGTACTCCGCTTTCATGCCAAGATAAAGAAACAGGACTAGATTGAATTCATCTCCATAGTGTCAACTATCATTCATCAAGCATCGCTTACTTCCTATCTCCAACAGTCTTTTATCCTCAGACAAAAAACCTTATGACAGGGTCAGATGGGTCATCTCCACGGAAAAATGACCGGGGAGCACCAAAGCCGAATATTACTCACCAATAACTCAACTTTCGCGTCATTAGGTAAGTCGTTGGCGTTCACTTCTAGTGCGGCTTATCATCCGATTCATTCCGTATGCGTAATAAGCAGTGGAACAGAGGTGAGCCGCCATCATGTGGCACGACGCCACGCACGTCGAGCAAGGTTTATTATCTCAGTGAATATCGCTGGCGTAGTGGCCTAAAACGGAAATAATGTTATCTGGAAAGCTTGTTTTCGGGGGCGTAAAGCAAAAATGAACAGTGTCATCGCGGCACGTCCCCCTAATGCGGTAAAATGGTAATCTATTCAACGTTTTTTCCCTGCGGAACGTCGTCCAGCCAAGGTCAACCCCGGTGTCAATCACGCAAGCCGAATAGTTGACTAAATTTCCCTGACGAGGCGACTTGTTATCATGTCATTAGGTATCCATCCTCCGATCACAAGGGCGCAAACCCTATAAGACCCTGCAGCCCAAGATTCTTATAAGTATATGGTACCCATCGAGATGACTCGCTAACACCTGTCAGCGATGTAATGCCAAGCAGTCCCTTTAGTATGAGGTTGCAGGGCATCCTGGCAGGGTCAAGGGTGTCAGCGTCCAAGCGCGCGTCACTGGCTAGACCACATGCTTTTTACTCACTACAGGTTGCATCCAGCCGTATCTCTGAGAATATATTCCTGTGAGCGCTATAGGCGGCGGTTTTAACGAGCAGACGAGAGCTTTAGGGGGATATCGCTACCAAGCTAGTCCGAGATTGCTCGTCCTGCCAGTATTCTTCTACCTTCGCCTATATTTAGAAAGAGTAGATAGATGATACGTGGATAACTAACTTTAGGCGAGTCTAGGCTAATGTTGCTGCCGTCCGGTCGAGCCGAACCACGGTTAGTTCCAGTGATGGTTGGGTTCGGGAGGGTCCAGAGGTGGCTAGTTGCACCCCAAATTATGGGGGATGGATTTATTATGTATAGCCACTAAAAATCGTTCCGACAGTTACCCATACTACGTACAGACTTGGAATAAATATGTAATTGGCATTCTTGAGAGGACGTCAATTGAGAGATGATACGCTCCAATTGTGAACCTATAGGATCAAAACGCGGCGTCGTTGTACTCGGGAAGCCACCATGCTGTGAAGTGATTCATTATGTGCACATAGGCGTGAGGCGATCACCGGTGGTGCAGGTAGAAAGGCAGGAGGGATACGCAATGTAATAATAATTGGAGGCATGGGGGCCTCAAGTGCAGCAGAACCCCGAGTGAGAGAGGTGTCCATACCGCCGACAATGGCAATATTCCTTCTCGGAGAAGACTCGGACGAGACACGACACGGTCAATGATTAGTACCCGTTCAGTCTTCCCTCATTCTCTTTCTTGCGACGTAGAGCTATCCAATACGCTGAATCAATTGGCGGTAAACTCCGAAGCCATGTCGATCATCGAAGTGGACTCAGCTTTTATCATGACCACTCGGAGTTCCACAACGGAGCTCCGATTCGAACCATTGCTGCGGTGCAATCAACTCGTCGTCTAGTACGTTTCTGATTCAGATGTGACTCCAGTTGGCGTGATTTAGCGTTCTCATCTGCGTCGATGCAGGACATATGGGGATCCTTTATGAAGGCAACTGGCACAGAAGTTCAAGTTCGACCAACTTCCGGTCACAATTACTACATGCGCCGGCAACAAGCCAATCTGACCCGATGGTCGTGATACAAAATCAGACGACGACCCCAAATTTAAGACGGCAGCAATATCTTACGTAGCTTTTTCCCGCTACACCCTACCATGACTCATCGGTTTACTGATCTTGTAAACCTCGTTTTCCAATATGTTTTACTTTTTCTAGATTTTGTCGAAATTTGGCAGCTGTGGTCTCTGGGAATGGCGGTGTCCTAGACTCGTAGATCGCTCTGGACATACTGGCTGCGCCAGCACACCCTAAACAACGAAGACGGCCTCAGAAGTTCAATGGTCCTTCTACCTCCCTGGCCAATCAATTTAGGTTGCACCAGCGCCACGATGACCACATAAGTTGGCGCATACAGACAATCTCGAAACATCGGACTCGGATAAGTCGATTGTTTCATATATCTGTCAGTATCTCTGGTAAATAGAACCAAGACTCATGCAGAGTGTTAGCCACGAATCAGTATTTACCTGAGGGCTGGGGCCCTTAGCACACCTGAAACACGAAGACGGCTCAACATTGGCTCCATCTGGTTCTTTCATTCCGGCTCGAGATTTCGTTGACAGCAAGACGAGCTTGGCTTATAACCCCCAAGCTCAGCGGTCGTCGTCATAATGTTTTACTCGCCCACCAGTTCCTTCGATGTTTATGACTCAGCCCAGAATTTGTGATACGCTCGTGGCACACGAGAAGTCGAATGCTCTGGAAGAGCTGGAACATGTGCATCCATCTAATTCCTCGCCACTTCCTTCAGAATATGACCCTCCAGATGGCGGGTTTTGGGCATGGGCAACTGTTTTCGGGTGGTAAGTCGTCTCAAACGATGCTCATGAGTTGCGTATATCACATTCACGACACTCAGTTTTTTGATACAGTTTTGTGGTTTTGGGTTCGTTCTGGCACCATTCCTCCGAGACGATATTTCACAGCACTTTGACAGATATGTATCATCATATGGAGTGTATCAAGGTGCGCAGAGGTGGCATGATTGATCATACACATGGTTGACAAAAGAACTAAGATTTTTACACGCGAATTTACCTGGCCAATCAACCACCGTCCGCAATATCGTAAGTGAATACACTTACACTCTGGAGTCTGTTGTCTCAGTCACTGTCAGATGGATTGGTGCATTGACCTCGTTCCTGGCAGATAGTGTCACCTTGATCTCAGGACCGCTGTACGACAGAGGATGGTTGTAAGTTGCCACATGTTGGTAGTTTTTTTGCCACTAACTTCTGATAGCTACCAATTGATGATTGTGGGCTCGGCCCTCCAGTCAATATCCTTGTTCGCGTTATCTCTCGCAAAGCCTGGTCAGTTCTACCTTGTGAGCAGCCATAGTGATTCTGTGAACGGGCTGTCTATATGTGGCGACTAGATTTTCATTGTTCAAGGTATCCTTTCGGGGATTGGGATGGGTATAACGTATGGTCCCTGCATGGCGGTTATCTCTCAGCACTTCTCCAAGAGACGCACGTTGGTGATGTCTCTTGTCGCGTCCGGTTCACCAATGGGTGCCGTTGTTCATCCGATCATGCTAAATCATCTTTTAAACGGCACTGTTGGCTTTGAGCGAGGTGTTCGTGCCAGTGCAGGTTTTGTCAGTGCTCTATTGTTGATATCTTGCCTATCCATGCGCACGAGAGCACTCTCAATGTCAAAACCGACTACAAGCTATAATGCAGCTGTGCGAAAATGCTCTCGAGATGTTTTCTTCATCCTCATAACCGCCGGGTAGGTCGCTTCTGGCGCTTGCGCGAGTTCAATCCGAAGTATTCACAGCTGAGTGTGTCTAGGTCAACAATATTTCAGATCGGGTATTACTTCCCTATATTTTACTTGCAACTTGACTCTATCAAACATGGGATTGACGTCCATTTCTCGTTCTATTCCGTATGTCTGATTATGTCTTCTTCGTAGTTGACTTCTAACACGTTTTAGCTTGTGATCATGAATGCCGCTTGTGTCGTCGGCCGCTGCACAGCAGGAATAATTGCAGCGTACACAGGGGCATTAAACTTCACGATGGTATCCACTCTCGCATGCAGTGCCCTGATCATTTGCATGATAGCGCTGAGCGACGTAGCAGGTGTGATTGTATTAGGGCTTGGATATGGTTACTTTTCTGGAGTTTGTATGTGCTGCACCACGGCTTGTGTAACTCCTGTCACTGACTTTCCAAGATGTTGCGTTGATGGTACCGTTGGTGACTGTGTTTACGCCCGACTTGTCCGAGCTAGGGTTAGCTTCTTCTACGTGTACAGACTGGTGATGTTGATCCTCATATGCAGAGCGCGATTTGGGATATGTTTTGCTTTCACTGGTGTGTAGCACCCAGCTGTGTCTCGGAACTGCTAACAATGCGCGAATGGTTAGCCTTTGGTGGATTACTCGGTGAGTAATTCCTTTCCGGTCTTTATTTGCCATTGAGCTAATATTTTAAGGCGGCCCAATATCAGGCGCTTTGCTTTCCTCTCAATACAGGTGGTGGATAGCATCGCTCTTCAGTGGGGTGAGTAGTTTTGCATTGTTCCCGCACCATGCTGAAATGTTTATCTACCGTGATAAGCTCATCTGTTTTGTCGGAAGCTCCATGTTTGTGGTGATGCGCTTGATGATATATCGCAGACGAAAAACGGAAGAGACACTTGCCACCCACAACGCGCTGAAATGAGGTAAATCACGTGTTCTATGAGCACTGTTCCTTCGGGTCAATATATGTGTTTGTCTGTTCAACATACTCGCCCTTGTGCTGTCGGTGGCACCAGGATGTTATAGTGTACACCTACGCGCATTTTTGATACATGGGTTGTATACGTATTTGCCACTGTATGCTAATAAGCTATTTGCCGTCATGCCGAGTGCGATTTTTCATAGTCCGCTATATTTATCGTTGTATATCCTAGAGCAACAATTGCAATTGCACTTCGACGTCCATGCACAAGTGAGCTATCATGAGATTCATCGTACGGCAAATGCAGATTTTCCTCTACCCTACACAGCCGGTAAGTGTTTATTCCAGATTCTATGTCACTCATATTTTTTTGTTGTAGACCACGCAGTTGCAACTTGGCGACCGATCACAATTCACCGCACCTCATGCCTACATTGTACAACAACTGACAAGCACACGCGCCAGATGACGATCAATACACCACTTGGCAGTACCCGTCACGGTAAGCTGAGATTAAGCCAAGCTGGGCAGAGGTAATCCCCCATCCGGCGGACGCAAGTTCTACGACTCTCAGGTCCACTTCAACTCCCCACAGCACCGCCACGCCAGTTATTATGATCAAGCTCTCACACTAGCCTGCGCCGTTCTCGACCTTCAGCGAACGGATCCCTTCGTATAAGGAAAATTGTATTTTGCACCTCCCACAACCCACACCGAGTCACATGAGACATTTTGTGCTTGTTTATACTACCGTAGACAATCTACGAGAATCTTTGGGGATGCTTTACCGCAACTCTGCAACGTGTGGACAGAACCGCCATTTTCATATCTATCTTGGGCTCACTACGTGTTCTGATGAAAAGTTTCATCCCTGACGTACCCGAACCCTCCCGTTTGCGTTACAATACTTTCCCGATACTAGTATCAACAAAACTGAACCGCATCAACCTGGCAAACTCTGATGGACACCATGTACTCCCAAGCACGTGTCGAACGTGTTCCCACACGTTTGCCAAACGCATGGGGCGTCAGTGCTCTCGGCGCTGGGCATGGCTAGTCCACAAAGAGGACCACCGGCTGTGAATCATAATAGTCGTCAAGAGATTCGTCTAGACTATCACTGTCGTCAGTCGGATCGTGTTCATCAGGTGAACCTTACCGTCGAAAGTGCAAGGTGTGCAAGACCAGTGTAGGTTTGTTTTTTTGGTCGTTTGTTCGTCAGTTGTATGCTCATGTGTTTTATAGCTGCAGGTTAAAGCATTAATCCGTAAGTTTGAAAACAGCGGTCACGTAGGCAGACTGGGACTCGTTTTATACAAATCACTCCGCATTGTGAGAATGCAGAATTTCTTCATAAATGAATACTTACTCTCTCTAGTTACGCCAACCTTTGAGTTCAATGCAACGGCCGCCACACCCTACCGGCCGGGTGATTGGATATCTCTATATCTACCCTTCTCCCGACTCCTCATTTCTGAGTTGAGTGATAAACTTTTGAGCGAGTTGTGGTATTACCTATCGCTTCACCTCAGGTGAGTGCATTCCCTTACGAGTATGAATGGCTCACAAATGATTCAAGGGCAGAAAATATGCTAATGCTAACTGTGGCTCAAGCGATGCTGGTGACCTCACCCCAGGGAAATCCTATCAAGGGCGTAGTTTCGATTTGATTTCTATATAGTTTCTTTCTGCATGTTTGTGTATCCCCTTGTGGTATTCAATGAGTATATTTCCTGGTTTCGGCATATATTCTCGATTGTTCTCTTCGTTATTTTTCTTCGGTAAGTTGTCGGCATTCATTCCTAGTATAACTGATCATTAGGTCACTCAGGGCAAGTATTGTATTTTATTTCCTTCGGGTCCGCCGTCGGCCATACAAGCCGTGGTAATTTTACTTCAAATGTTCCAGACAAGACAGCTGTTATAATGCCGTCAGGTATCTATGATCACAATGATGGACCCTGCGAGACTGGATGACTCTATGTCTACATTTAGACCGCCGTCAACGACTTGTTCACGATAACAAGTAACCCCTTTAGAATGAGGTTGCACAGCACTCTTGCAGGGTCACAATCAACATTGTCCTTATAAATCTGAATACCTGCATCTCCTGTGCATAGCACATTACTTACCCACCATTTTCTTCGATAGCAACTATGGCGCAGGACGAATTCCGTAATGAAGTCATGACGGACGAGAAGTCAGACGTTCTGGAAGAGCTGGGACGCAGACAGTCTTCTGACTCCCCAACACTGTGTTCGGAATCTGGCCCTCCGGATGGCGGGCGTCAAGCATGGGCAACTGCTTTTGGATCGTAAGATGTTCTTGAATGGTATTAACAAGTTGTGCATCTGACATTCGCCATGTTTCCTAGTTTTTTGATACAATTTTGTGGCTACGGGTCCGTCCTATATCTGTCCGATCGAGGCATCAACTGATAGCTCTCAAACAGATACTTAAACTCTTTTGGTGTCTACCAAGGTAAGTACACAGCAGTGGGATCAGCTGTATACGTGGTGGACAAACAAACTTGGAAGATTTTTACACACGAATTTATCTAACCAACCAACCACCGTCTACAATATCGTAAGTGAATGTACTTTTAATCTGATGTTTATGATCTCAGTCAGCGTTAGATGGATTGGCGCATTGGGCTTCTTCCTAACCGCCAGTGGCACCTTGATCTCTGGTCGACTATACGACAGGGGGTGGTTGTGAGTTTCATACATTCATAGTCGATTGTTTATCACGCTGATTGCTGATAGCTACCATTTGGTGATCGTGGGCTCGTTGCTCCAATCTCTGTCCCTGTTTGCGTTATCCTTCGCTAAGCCTGGTCAATTCTACATGGTGAGCAGCCCTGCTGATCTCATCGGTGGGCTACCTATATTTGTGACTAGATCTTTGTATTTCAAGGTGTCCTTACCGGGCTGGGGGTGGGTCTAACGTTTGGTCCCTCCATGGCGGTCATCTCTCAGCACTTCTCGAAAAGACGCACGTTGGTAATGACTGTTGTCGCGGCCGGTTCACCACTGGGTGGCATTAATCATTCGATCATGCTAAATCACCTTTTGAATGGTACTGTTGGCTTTGCGGGAGGTGTCCGTGCCAGTGCAGGTTTGGTTAGTGCCCTGTTATTGATCGCCTGCTTGTCCATGCGTACGAGAGCACTGCCGACACCGACTATCAGTTTTAGTAAAGTGGCACGAAAATGCTCTCGTGAGGTCCCCTTCATCCTCATGACCGTTGGGTAAGTTCTCTTTGGCATCCGCATGAAGTCTTTGGAGCTGATTACGCCTAGTACCACGCTGTCTCAGATAGGTTTTTTCTTCCCTACATACTACTTACAACTGGACTCTATCAAACATGGGATCGACGTACAATTCTCGTTCTACTTGGTACGTTCAATAATTCCTTATTCTCTGTCGACTCTTAACCCGATTTAGATTGCAATCTTGAACGCTGCCAGTGCCGTTGGACGTTGCACAGCAGGAATAATTGCAAGATACACGGGATTGTTAAACTTGACAATCGCATCTGTTACTGCATGCAGCGTCATCATCTTGTCTATGATAGCTCTGAATAACATATTCGGTGCGGTTGCGATAGGCGTTGCATATGGCTACGTTGCTGGAACTTGTATGTTTCACATTGCTGCTAGTGTAATTTCTGGCACTAATGATCCAAGACATCTCGCTGTTGATCCCACTGGTGGCTATTTTGACGCCCGACTTGTCGGAGCTAGGGTTAGTTTTATTATTACACACATTATTGTCTGGCCAATCTTGTCGACCTCCTATACAGGGCGCGGATGGGCATATGTTTTACTTTCACCGGTGTGTATCCGTCAGCTCTGTTTCGTAATTGCTGACAGACTGTGAATTTCAGCATTTGGTGCATTGCTCAGTGAGTAATTTTTTGCCGTCTTTATTTCCCATTGTATCAATGTTTTCAGGTGGCCCAGTAGCAGGCGCTTTACTTTCATCTCAATATAGATGGCTGATATCGTCGCTCTTCAGTGGGGTGAGTAGTCGTAATCGTTCTCGCCTTGCTCCTGCTGAGTGTCTTGTGGTGATAAGATCATATGTCTTGTTGGAAGTTTGGTATTAGTGGTAATGCGCTTGATAATGCACGGGGAAAGATAACCCATAGCTTGGCGCGGAACGAGGCGAACTATTTGTTCTACTAGTGAGGACTTTGGTCGGGGCCGGTATGTACTTATAAGCACTGACTATCTTGCGATATGTGATAGATGTATTGAAAACGTGTGCGGACATAGATGCCCATGGTCTACTTATATAACACGATGTTGAATCAACCCCTAGATCAATAAGCATCAATCTTATCTTGAATCTTGTCTTATCCGCAGTTGGACTTGGGATTCTCGTGGACAACATTAGCCTGGCTGAGAATAACTTGAACTTACTTTCGACCTCAAAACAGCACAGACACCACACCAATCGGAGCAGTTCCACGGAGCAACACCTCAACTATCGTTCGCCCGGCGACTTACTAGACTAGCTAGACTTAGCGTTTTGGCTGAGCACTATTCTTGTCAAACACCATCCAGACCGCGGCTCTGAGACGGTCCAAACTTTCAACCACGCTATTCATAGAGTAGCTGGAGGAGTTCCGAACTTCCGAGGTGTCTTCGTCTTCTGGAGCCGTTTTATCAACTTCGGACGGGAAAACTTTCTCATTATCGATGGTGGATTCTTATGCCACTGGTAACTAGCCGGAGCTCCTGAATGCAAGCGCCAACAGTTTCGGTAATCTGATGGAGTGGGAAGACCTGCCAGCGGCCATGGCACTTTCTCGCGTTGTTCCGCCCCTGGGTGCCAGATTCGGCGGAGCTACACACAATACCGCTTCACTCTTCTGCTAGGCTCACAGCCTTGCCTCGCGCTGTCGTAGCTCGAGGACGGACTTGATGAGCGTCGGAGAAGAGGCGTTCCATCGATTGAGCGCACGCTATATCAGGCGTTCACATAGAAGGAACGACTCGGACAGCATTGTCTTTCTTTTATTGGTCTACTACTCCAAGGGGATATCGAAGCACCCAGGTGCGTCCTTTGGGCCACATTATAGGTCTCTCAAGCCACTGGCTGTTGTTTTTTGCTTCATAATGATCGCTGGTGAGATCGGAGTCGCTGAGATGAATCGTGCGTACTGTTGATTGATCACGATCTGATGGTATTTGTTGATGGCCTAGCGATACAAGTGACATACTCGTATTGCTGACGATATCGATACGTCTGGTACCCAACTGATAATACCACTTGTATTGTCGACCTTGAATGTCGAGTGCACCGATCTTTGTTCAAGAAGAGATGATCAGATACTATCCAGTTGTAATCAACCAACATCATGACCAATCGATGCGTCTAGATTCCAGGATAAGAACAAACAACGACCAAGCGAGTCTAGCCTGCGCACTGCCAAGACCATGACCTGTAACCTGTGCTCGCATGTTCAAGCGATCCTCGGACTCCTCGTGCTCGCCAGATTGCGTTAGAACTGCGCCAGGTGATCATCACCCCCATGTCAGGTGGGCGAGGACGTACGAACGTGTTCAAGTCACGCCCTCACTGGCTGGGCCTCGGATGGACGTATATAAGAGCTTGTTCGTCGTTGAATTAATTGACATGTATCTTTCCGAGTATCGGTGCTCGTACTGCTCTTGATGTATTCTATCACATTCCCCACTTTTGTCTTTGCATTCTGATCGGTCACTGGCGTGCATACTCGACAGCGCTCTAGGCCTCACACCACGGAATATGTCTCACCACAACCTCAAGCTCAAGCTCCACACAAGACGCATAAAATCCCTTTTTATTGATATTGATACGACGCAGGTGATGCCAGTAGATACGACGATAGATAGATACTGACTCTGACTTGGCCTTGGTTTCGAAGAGAAATATATTGGTACATTTTCGGTGGAGGTTATGTGGGTAAATGGTAAGTGCTATGATATGATATGAGCACCGGGGAGGAAGGAAAGCGTTCACCAATTGAATCGAATTGGTGGGCGGATGAGCGGAATGGCGGGCGAAGAAATAAAATGGTGGGTGGATTGGTGGATGGAGGAACTGAAATGAAGAGAACTTCCAATAGATGATGGATATTGGAGGGAGGGAGTGGGTAGACGCGAAGGCATCGGCTTCAACGGTGTTGCAATGCAGATTTCAAAATAGCGTCATCGGGCCATGCTGCCCGATTGCGGTGGTGCTGGGTGGGTAAAACTAAAAGGCACTGTTCGGGGTAGAAATTCCATAAGACCCCTGTGCTCGTATAGGGCAAAGTTCAAGAGGTGGAGGCGTTATGTAGTCAAGAACGACGAAAAGACCCAATAAGGAGAAATAACACAGGAAACCAAAGCATGGCTATGAATGATACAGTGTGCATGGGAGGCAGGTGATAAAAGAGAGATAAAACGCGGGAAAAACACATGAAAGAAGATCGTGCAGGCATGAAGGGACGTGAGCATGAGCATGATGAAGTGAATGTGCCAGAGCGTATGGGTGTAGATCTGCGAGGCGTCTGTGATGTCGCCAGCTGATACCGTCATATCTCCATATTGCGCTCCTCCCCGTTAACCACATCATCCTCCCGTGTTTTTGTACCAACGTCCTCTTTCCTCGCACGCACGCGTCCCCGACCACGTTCCTCGTCCTCGCCCCGATCCTCAACGTCCATCTCCCATTTCCTCTCAGCTTCCCATGAGGGTGGCAGGGACGTTTGTGACGACACGAGGGAAAGTCTGGATGACTCTGCAGAGTTTGAGTTTGAGGCAGAGCGGGAGGAGGGGATGGGGGTTCCGCGGATTGCTGCCAATTCGCGCTCGAGGGTGCGGTTGCGCTCTTCGAGATCTCGGCCGCGTGAAGCTTGGACGCTGACGAGCTGTTGGAGATAACGGATGTATTCCACGGACTGGGAAGCAGAGTCAGTAATTGAATGATTTTCAGGTGAATCACCACGAGGAAAGGCGCATATGCAGTAAACAGATGCACGTATCTGGCAAGTGAGCGTATATAGTGCATCACAGGGAAATGGCGCATATAGGCAACACAAAGCACCGTCCAACCGCCAAGAAATAAAAACAAGAGAAATAGATAAATCAGGATGCACACCTTCCTCAAAATCATCCCCTTGTTTGCCTTGATCATTTGTGGTTCAGAGCCATTTGCGGTAGTGATCCCGTTCGTAGGAATACCGCCATTCACACCACCATTCGCATTACCTCGGCCTGTTCAGGAACGTCAGGATGTGCCTTCCACAGCACGCAAAAAACGCACCATCATCTCCATCTTCGCTTGGATCCTTTTTCACAGCATTCCCGTTGGGAGCGCCGGGTACCCCATGCTCAGGAACGTCAGCGAGACCCTCATCGGAGTTTGCTGCATCCGGGAGGAGGGGGAGTGAGAAGAGATCGCCGTTTTCCACTGCAGGTGAAGTTGCGCTGAGGAGTGTGGGGGATGTTGGAGCAATGAGTGGGGCTGTGGTGATGAGTTAGATCCGAGGATTCAAAACGAGAATGAAGAATTAAAATTAGGAAAGAGAGGCCGAGGACCGCGAAAAAGGAAGGAATACCCACCATCACATTCAAACAACACCCCTGGAATTAGCCCTGCTAGCTCGCCGATTCTTTCGTTGATGTTATCTCTCCGCCTTCTCTCAACAGCATTATGACTCTCCCGCCTTCTTCGTCTCTTTTCTGATAGACCATCGCCATCATGCTTTCCCTTGGTAGGGGGAGGGGGAGAAGTTGTGCTGCTCCCAAGCATGCCCAAAGTAGAAACTTCACTGGGACTGATTCCCATGCTGGGAGTTCCGGTACGGCCATTAAAACTACCATAATTTACAGCCACATTGTTTTGCGAAGCAAATGAACCGGGTTGCGTAGGGTATGAAGTGGTTGCCGCATTATATCCCTGGAACCCGCCAAAGGAATGAGTGAGACTATCGGGTGTGGGAAGCGAGTATTCGCCTTGACCGGGAACAAAAAAGCCGCCCATAGTTGAACCACCGCCCCTACCGGGGATAACTATGGCATGAGGACGGGGGGGAGGGGGTGGTGAAGTGCCGGATACATGTGAACTAATGCTATTAGCTCGGCGATCACGACGGGAGGTTCGGGTGGGGCCGATGCTTGGGGGGCGTGAACGGCTACGACTGGGCGAGTTGGGGTTGTGCGGGGATGGGGTGTGGCGGTACGCGAAATGTGATGGCGGATCTGGGTGTGGTTCGTACCGCATACTGCTATTTAAGGCAGGAAGGGTACTGTTAAAATGGAGATCATTGGTATGTTGTTGTTGACTGTTTGGATAGATATCGGTTGATGATGGAGGTCGGTAATGGCTGGTAGTTGTAGGAGCGCTGATATCAAAGATATTGTGACGGTACGGGTCTGCATCATATGTACTGCGTTCGTGCGATGCATGGTGAGGGTGCGAGTCGATGAGTGTTGCAAGATCGTCGGTGAAGTCGATGGCACTACTTGGTGTTGTAGGTTGATGATGAGAATGAGCTTGAGCAGCGCTTGGAAATTTACGAAATGAGTCAGGAAGAAAAGATAGGTTTGGTGGCATGAAAAGATTGTTGGGAGACGTTGGAGGGGGAGAGGTGGGCGTCTCTGACAGTGAGGAAACGGTGTGTGCAGGTGAAGGAAGCTGAAAACCTTCTTGTCTTACTGTTGTTGTACTATAGCTGGACATGAGAGGATGAGGATACAAAGTGGAAGATATGGATACTATGTGATTTCGATCTGTCAGTCTATAATACTTCACTTTATTATCACTTTGATCTATTTCTCGCTCAATTCGGGGTCTCGGTCCGAGTATGGGAACAGGTACAAAATATTAAAACAAATAAATAAAAACAATTCTTATTACATCTTCATTCTATCCTTAGGTTTCTCTCTCTCAGGCCCTACTGCCCCCGATCCCTCGTAGCCTCGGCACCGTCAATCTCTCCTCCCAACCCTACACCAATGTACATCACCATATCTTCTCCCGCGACTGTCCAAGATCGCCACATTACTCTAATCATTAATATTCCTTGACACACAACCTGCACTGTCCCCCATCGCGACACTTTAAGTTTACTACATCCTCCGACTCGTCAATCTCCGCGATGGCGCCCGCTATTTCACTTGACAGAACACAAAGCCAAATTTCACAACACTAGACCCACTCCTCGGACAGTTTTCATTCAACAAACAATAGGATTCCCGACTCAAGGTCCGTTTTTTTTGCTTAACCTCAGGCCCCCCTCGACTTCCTAGAACCACCTACTTATGTATACTCTCTAGATCATAATTTCGCCTAGTCCAGGACCTATCGGTACGAAGCTAAATCAGTCTTACGTGCGAGCGCAGTGCCACCTACACTACAAGTTCCTCACCCTCAAATCTGATCGAAACGTCATATAGAACCCACCACCTGCCAGATCAGGAAACAACAGTTATTCAGACGCAGATGAGTTTACCTTTGATCTCGCGAACAAGATAGAGGGGACAAGGCACATCTTCGGAATTATCTTGTTTACAGATCCCCCCCGGGACGCCGTTGCCAGTTTTTATTGTGTTAGCTCATTTCACTGGGCGATTATAATCGCCTCACGACCAGTCGACACCAGTGGAGTTTTTAGTCACTAATCGACCATGCTCTCTACTCCCAGGCTCCTGCCGCCACATAAGCCTAACTTTCTTTTTTTTGGTATCGAATTAACTCTGAACTCTATGTCGCATTAACCTACTATAGCTGCTTCTGTCGTATATAAGTGGGATTTATCGTAATATTTTATCACACAATACTAGACTCCATCGTAAGATATAACGCCTTTCTAGACAGGGGTGAGATATTGAGTTATGGCTGGGCGTCGAGAAATTGTGTAGGCATGGGCCGCGTTGGCGTCGGCGGCGGTGCCTCCCTTCTATCTCGGCACACTGGTGAAAGCGACTAATTCATTAAACATAATATGTATCTCCAAAAAGCTTAGCACAGGTTGTCAACCGCCCAGACGCTACTACTACATCGCACGCTGACAAATACGCTCTTCTTATTGACCGGGATACGTCCCGTCCTAGTAGATAAGCCTGCAAACGGAAAGCCGTTGGGGGAGTTACATACATAATCCGATTACTGATCACTGCGGCTGGGCAATCATTGATGCATGAGGTACGAGCGACCAACGGAGGCGGAGTAGCATGTGGAGCGCGCAGTGTGTCGATCCAATCTGAAACGCCAACCGACACAGCCTACATTCCAACGAAACGAGAATAATAGGCGGGAGGCTTTGAATCTATCAGAATGAATGGGCGGGAGTATGAGCGGATGCAAGGAACCCGCCTCCACTGGGGAAAATGGAAATAAATGTGACAGGGTGGGCAATGATGAAGGTCCACCGCTCAGTGTGGTACCCGTTAGTATTAATAACGACACGCCTGCACAAGCGGGCCAGGCGGACCGGGAATGTACAATTCGATTCAATTGAAGGCTGAAAGGTATGGCATATGTGAGATACGTCGTGTATAGGTATCGACGGGACTGGGAAACTCTTGGCAAACGATAATAATCGTATTTGGTATCGGTGCTCGCTGAGTGGCCTGGGTGCGTCGCATGTCTGTGCCAGGATTCTCAATGACGATGAACTGGGGGTGGGTGCCCCCGCGGGCGTAAGGTTATAATCCTAAGATTAGATGTGATGAGATCGCGGAAGCGTAGTGAGTGATAAGATTGGACGCACCTAGGTCTGGCCTGCCTTATCGTGTTCCAAATTAGCGCACAATGTTATGACTGTGGTAAATTGTTTCATCCTTGTTATATCATCATCGCTGAAATGATCAGTAGACGCTCGCGGACTAGTGTTCAGCCATCCGACACGTTTTTAGTAAGAAAGAACACCCTTCGACTGACAGATCATGGAAATAATGAACGGAAGAATAGGTACCAAGAAGGCGCATTGATGGAAAGCATCAGTTCTTAGGGGTATGGCCCCAATTCCCACATACACCATAAAATAACATACCATAAATGGCCCCACGTATCTCAGGCGTTCAGTTTCCCTTACGACGTAGGTTAAGAAATTGTCGCATCGCTAATGCGCGACAACGAAACGGCATCAAGCTTGGTTGCGCAAGGCACACTCTTTCTCCGCTGGTTACTGACGGAGCCTGACAGTGACAGGAGGGCAAGCGATCCGACTCAGATTCGGATAATCTGGGAAACTTATCAAAAACGATATTTAAATTTGTCAAACCATACGACCCTGAGAACGTGCTGTAGGGTCTTGAAGGGGCGAATCGAGTTTAATAGAAAAGAGACACAGCATTATGAACAGCAACTAGGCCGGGAGATCACCGGAAGCACTACCGCGGATGACGGAGGATAGCATCCGACTAAAGCCGACGTGTAGGAGCATAGTTGAACCATATCTTCAGGGAAGCATGCATTAGAGCACAATGGCATCATTGACATGGCGCCCTGCGGATAGGGACGGCAATAAATCGGAGACACTGGTTAAGTTGTGTAAGTACGGCAAGGGAACTTATCATAGAACACCACCGCGGACAACAGAGGCTTTTCACCGGTAGAAGGATGGAATAGTCGCAGCAGTGCATGGTGTTCAAGGGTTCGGCCGGCGTCAGGAAAGTGGGTCTGACAAAGTGAAGTTGCTGGGGGTTGACAGAACAGCACGGTACACGACACCGTGGGAACCTCACTGGATCTGGGGGCTGAGCCAGTACGGATTCGCACGACGAGAAGCAACAGTATCGTGAGCGGCCCGTACGTCGTGCCGTCCTTTGCGGATTCGAGTAAGCTGTGGCTGACTAAATCATAGTTCAATGAACATATGCATCCACAAGCGCCAATCCAAAAATGACAACACTGACCAATCTGAGCAAGCAAGAAGCGTAGATTCCAGGAATAGGGTCAATTATCCGGTCCTCAGTGCCGGTCAATGGGAATACCATGGACCGTTAACCATCTGCGAACAGGACGGATCCCGGTCGAAAAATAATCCTGGCCGTCATTAGATGGAACGCAACGAGTTGATTGTCGAAACTGTGTATCAATGCGGAGAGGGGAGCTGATACGTGGCAGATTGCTGTACGTTCAGTAGTGGTGGTAGTGTACATCGGGAGGAGCATACTCCGCAGTTTTGTTAGGGCAAGTGAGTGCGAAATATGTAACTTTTGGATTTTGATTGATACTCCACAGGCCGATACAACGGTACACGAAGCTTCCGTCGTTTGTTTGAACCAAACGTTCGTCCATAAACGTTGGCGCAAGAGACAATGCCCCTGACGAGAAGCTGTAGCTCACCTTGAATTCTCCGAAGAAATACCGCCGGCTAACAGTGTGCCTCATGCCATCGATGCATCAAGGTTGCTTTTGATGCACTGGCAACGCTCATATATCGACTTTCCCCTGAACTTGGATAATCCCCACCCGCTAAGGAAGATAACTGCAGGGGAAGATGTTCTCAGGTAGTGCTGCTGGCTTTCCATTAAACTTGTTCCACGGTGTCGTTACGGCAATCAGCGCGAACCAAGGAGCGCAACTCAGCTGAAGTTTGAAAATACATACACGTAAATCCAACAAGGGGCGCAACGTATGGTCCGGTACAGATGTGCGCTCCGCTTTTTGGAAGCATACTGTCGAACTAGGTCGACCCAATTGAGATCTCTTGACAACGGGCTATTACGCCATATGAATTTGACAGCGTCTTCTAGTCCTGTGTTGACCGTCGTCCGAACTAGGTGGCGACGAGTAAAAGGAGTTGGGGCAACCTATGGCCCGAATGGATAGATAGGTCAATACGGCATTTCATGCAAGGATACATACCGCGTAAAGTACTGCATCCTTTTCCTCACGACCGTGTTCCTCTCTTCTTCTTACGGTGTTTTATCATATTAACGAGGTTATTATAGCCTGGTTTGGTCAACGCTGTCTTGGAGACGATGAGCATCGAAGTCGAACAGTTGGATTAATGTTGATTGTCAGAAGCGACAAGTGTACTTGGCCCATGGGACGCGAAGTTGGTTGGCGGGACCTGTCCCAAAAGAGAAAGAGATGATAAAGCCGAAAAGGCCCAAGGGAGTTGTCGCACTTGTTTGACGTAACGACAGGCTGGCCAAGTGCAAATATGAAACGGACCTAGAGCGATTCTGAAAGAACTGGGGCGTTCGGGGGACGACGGCAAACTACCAGACTCTTCACCAGGGTCGAGGATAGAATTGGTACAGATATGCCAATCGGAGACATCGCATTAGAATCCGATGAGAGGCGCTGAGAATGTAGAACTGTCCAATCGAAAGAGTAGAACCATATGCAGACATGGATGCGGGGAAGATATACTTATTTGATGGCGGCGAACGGACCGCAAGTAGCACTAGTGTTATTAGTAATTAGTTTCACATATGTAACCTTGTTTTGTTCAGCTTGGCAACAACGCGACCCCAAAGACTCTGGGGAATTGGAAATCAAACTAAAACTTCCAGTAAACTCACTCGACGCATACTACCCTCACACGCCTTAGGATTGGTCCAGTGAACTCCAGGCTCTGTCGATCTAGCGGATTCGGTGGAGTATCGTAACTAGGACGTTGAATTTCGTTATCAGAATTGTCCAGTCGTAACTGGCCCGACTAGCACAAGCAGCTTGATGTCGCAGTGGAGATGAAGAAGTCGGGAGAGATGATAGTGTCGGCAGTCCAGTCAACTACTTATAGCTTATTTACTAGGCAACGACGCCTTGAGCCCACTAAGGCTATCGCGACCACCTGACTCGATCATCGGTTGTTAGTGGCAAATCAGCTGGTTCGCTTCTAGCCTCGATGACGACTGTTCGGTGTCTGGTGATGGCGCTCTATCAGATAGGCTTGATCGCTGATATGAGCCCTTCTAGGTAACATGCTTCAGACAAGAAGCCACTATCAGTGTCAGGCGCTGGTCATCTGCCGAGAATATTTCCAGGAACAGGTCACCTGCTTCGACTACCTTGCAAAATAGTACTCATCTGACTCTTTTCTAGGCGGTTATCGTATCGACGAGGAAGGAGTATGATTGCGGTGAGTCTGTGCATCATAAGTGACCTGTTTCGCGAGCTCATCTATGTCATCTTTATGACATCACTTCGCGTAATGTTTAAACATCATTCCAGCTAGTACTTTTCGGCGATGGTCCAATGAACAAAACACAATAGAGACAGCTCATCCCGATCGGACAGGCATTGACTATTGAATATTGGATAACTGCGCACGAGCGCCAAATTCTAAATATATGCTTGGAACTGTCGCGCAGTCCATTCGACATCAATGGTGGCGTAAATCCCTGCTTATGATTCCGTGGCTGACGGTAAAGTGGTGCTGCGGAAAGACACGATGCCCCTTTCCATGGCGGGTTCGATCGAAGATGAGATATTGCAAGGAGTATGATGTCATAGGTGCCTGTTCTGAATTTCTTCAACGGGACACACTGCAAATGATCAACGATGTCGCGTTTGGTAGGCAAGCGCCCCAGCTCACCTTCACTCATTAAGATACCGTCATCGGGGCGGGTACGCAGTATTCTTCCAAGGTCTAATTCGGGAGCTTGTAAGAGCAGCAACTCGCATCCTTCTACATATCAACCAAACAGTTCTGAACACCATCTCACTAGAGAGGTTCCCTATGATCCGCGATCAGGGAGGCCTGGCCCTTCTCCGCCATGTCCTCTCCCTCCTTCTCCTCCGCGATTCTTGCAGCCCTTAGGTCGTATGCGAATGTGAGTAGGTAAAAAGTAAACCCGAATCCAATGATCCACTCTAAAATTGCTCCGACTTCCGAAGCGTA
The DNA here is from genome assembly GCF_016647745.1 of Suillus plorans. Lineage (NCBI taxonomy): Eukaryota > Fungi > Basidiomycota > Agaricomycetes > Boletales > Suillaceae > Suillus > Suillus plorans. The sequence goes on from NW_024537438.1 coordinate 101,645, forward strand.
AAATAGCGCAATACCAAAGGCAATAGCTAAAACAATAAGTACGCTTCCAATGACGGCCTTCACCAAGTACGCATACCGAAGCTTTATAATGTCAGGATGATTTTGAACTAACCAGCGATACTCAAACACAGTGAAGATTACGGAGAGAATGACACCAAGGGCGAAGAAGAACAGGCATACGTAGTGCGCGGTGTGGTAGCGTTTTGTATCGAAGCCAGATAGGAAAACGAGGCCCAACATTCCGATGATGGATCCTACGATGGCAAGAATCTCAAACACGCGCTCTTTTTTGCGCATGGAGGGAGGGAGCCTGCCTCTGTGCCGTAGAAGACGTTCTAGCACGAGAGAGAGCATGAAGCCCACTCCGGTGATGCAACATCCAACAATGAATAGTGGTTTGAGGAATGATGCGGCAACGTCTGATATGTATGCAACGTTTCCCTCTTGAGAGACGTACTTGGGACGTCCAGAGATAAGCCAGGTAAGAAGCATGGCGAGCAGTGTTGCAAACCAGAATAAGCCAGTGATTAGTGGCACACAAATAAGCAGCCGATGACTTTGCGTCGAAAGGTGTAAACCGGTCATCGTACTTGGTATTGTGACTGATGGAAAGACTATCGCAGGGAAGTTTGGAGCTGAGGCGAGGAGTTTGGAGCCAAGCTCAGGCTAAATAGTATAGGGCCATGCCAGATCCTGTGGAGTGAGACGCAGCGTGGGATTGTCATGCATTACGCACTACAAGACTCCATCGTTCGCCAAAACACGTGTATAAGCTTCCCTCAGAAGTTAATGTGATGCGCTGCACTACATGACGTCGTCTCTCACTGAGTTGTCTCAACCATCTCTATGTACGATCGCGACCCCGGGCTTTGTCAGGCCCCCTGCCACCTCTACCCCTTAATCTAAGTCACTCCCACTACACCTGTTCTGCCCAAAACCTGCACAAGAAAAATAAGGTCGTCGTGTCAAAATCGGGCTTTAACTCTACCTCATTCAGCAGCCAACCAACGACATAACTCGAGCTCGGAGTCGAAAACAGAGCCTATCTCGGTAACTAGCCAGAGAGCTCTTGAGCCGTAGTAAGCCCAACTTGAACACGTGGTACAGTTTCCAGCGCTCGCGCGGCGAGCTTTACTGATAATCGTGAACGTCAAAGTGCAAGACACACTTAAAGCTCCCTCCTACTTTCTACCAGTACTTTCGAGTTGTTTCTCGACAACGCTCTAGATGAACACTGTGAGAGAGGAAAAATTGCTCCAAGCGATTTTTCCAGTCACACCGTACGCATCTTTAAATCCGTTCTTGATTTTGCGGCGTCCAGATAGGCCGCATGCACACGATGAGCGCAGAATCACTGTGAAAGTGGAAAGTCTAGGGTCAAGTCAGATGCTGGGTACGTGAAAAACGCATAGTACTTACCACAGCTCGCTTGCGACTTTTGATTTGTCACAACAGCAGTGATTTTGTGGGTTACGCTGATAGCCCCCTCTCTTTTAAAGGATTTTGAGAACCGGTAAAGTAAGCAGTTTTGATGTAGTGGCTGTGCACGCTATTCTTATTGTTCATAGGCTAATTGGCGGTTTCAAACTTTGTTCCAATTATTTTGAACCCTGACTCTACCGAAACTTTATGCATCTTGATTCCTTCAATATCGGTTGATTCTGTATTGAATGAGACGATGCCATGCTGCTCCTCGGCGGAACCTTTCAAGTTGTCGACGGTGGAAGTTCCAATAAGTAGTATCTGAACGGGGTCGGACTGGTGTATCGAAGCATCCGCGTCACACCTTCAAGCTAGTCGTCACTACACATGTGGCGCTGGCTACTACATCAGTACGTAGTCCTTTCTCATTTATCTGACTTTCATAGTGCAATATTATCCACCACGGCGTCTCTTGCGACTGGCTCTCAGAGTCTCGCGACGGACTTGTTTACATATAGCTAGGGCAGAGGCCCATTAGAGAAGAAGTTCTAATAGGTGGGAAAGTCCCGCCTTCGTGCCATGCTTCACACTGACATGTCATACAGGCGAAACTCGCACTCCTTTATCCCATTTGATATCAGGATGAACATGTCTTCTCGATCCCCTACTCGATCACGTTCACTCCCGCCTATAATTGAACGTTTGAACGCTGAACACCTCTTTCCGATCACACGGGTATCGTAAAAATGCTGCGCTGCTGCTGCAGTGTTCTAAATGGCGACTGAGTATCAACTACGCCTACTGCTAGCCACTGGGACCTCCTCCTCCAAACGAGTCACGGAGTTGAGCATATGGCTCACAAAGACGTGCGATATCATCAAGATCCACACTCCTGCAAGTCATATCAGGTCCCCTATGTTCTATTTCAATGACTGTCTTCCTCGTCGAAACGATCTATCATATTACGCGGTAGTCTGATTAATTCGCTTACAATGCTATTTCTTCTAGACGAGTGGCTACGCAGTCGTGGTCAGTGCCACCTTTCTCGAAGGCGAAGCAAATGAATGGTGCAGGGGTTATCGTATTGTATACACCGTTCTGGGTGGTTAGTGCTAAATTTGATGATGGACCTGTTCTACACTTATGTTAAAATACTACGAGGACCGTGTCATGGTACACTGTTTTTCTCGAATACGTTCAGTATCAAACTTCGACACGATGAGAAAGGAACTGGGTACGCTGTTTGATCTGTGATATACGTCACTATGTGATATGGGAAACAAACAGTCGGAACCCAGGCTGAATGAAACCAAGGCTTCTATTCACAGGAAGTGCTTAGCAAGTCGCCATCCTGACCTCTGGCTCGGACCGCTTCGGCTTGCGAGCATGGTCCCCTCGGTCTGAGACTGAGTTATTTTACCTCCGATGTGACTCCCATGAATAAATCCTACGCATTCGCACACCTCCCACGCAACTCTCGCATGGCGAGGCAACTTCAGCCGCCAATGCATCGTCTGCATCTGGCGCTTCTTCAGCGCAGTCGTAACACAGGCTCACGCGACGACACTCCTTGCATTGGTTGATGGAGGAGCAAGTGATGCAGAACGGCCGGTTGCAACGCGGACATCGAACGAAGATTCCATGTACCCGTTCTGCACAGAGGTCGCAAGCCCACACTCTTTCGCACAAACACATCACGCCACAGCTCGCGCATTCCGGGCAGATCTGATTAGACCAACATGTAGTGTTGGCGCAAGTCCTCCAGCCGGGTAGTTTACATTCCTGGCAGGGCTTAGGTTTGGGAGGGTGAACGCGTTCGTGAGAGTAGTATGCCATCATGAGACGCGAACTGGGCTGGCGTCCCCGTAAGAAAGACTTGGACTCGATGCCAACGGGACGACCAGTACATGATAGCTGATCCTTGGCGCAGCACCATGAGTTGCACTCTGGACACTGTTCCAGCCGCTGAGAATCCTGATGCTCGAGGCATGGGAGACATAGCACTTTGTTTGGATGCGTGATGCACTGCGCGAGCGGGGGTTCGAAAGATCCGCGGCAATCATGCGACTCGCACGATGCAACCTGGCAGCTGTTGCAGTGGATAAGATCAGAGGCACATATAGAGCACTTCCAGAAGGCTGGTGGTAATCTGGTGTCTGTGCCACCAGGAACCTGTCGCTGTGAAACACGTTGATGGTATCTCTACCACAGTCAATTCGCATTATGATAGTAAGAACAAATCAGTGCTTACCTCCACCTGTAATTGTCTCCATATCCTACGTGCAAAGTAACTCTCCGTCATTGTATCCCACTGGTGAGAACACACATCGGACCTCGCGAGGGCAAACTCATAGATGTCCATAATGACCGGCGTGAGCTCACTAGGGACGGGAATGCAGACATTACGCCAATGGTCTCGGATCTGCATGTCTCGGAACAGGACAGAAAAGCGATTAACATGGATGACAAGGCTTGATAAGTCTGGGGGTCCTGGATTTTTTTCGGAGAATGTATAAGGGTTTGTGATGATATCTCGTCGATCGTAGAGGGCTCGTTTGATGGGTACAACATGTGGTAGGCAGTTTTCATGACCCGGAATACATTCATCTGCATTGGATGGGCATACTGTTTCTCATACTGAGAGAAGATTGTCCAGATAGGCATGCAGAGCAGTGTCACGAGAGACGAGGTACCGACAAGCAGAAATTACATAATAATACGATGAGAACAGCACGTGATTCTGCCATTTGCACTACTAGTCTACTACTAAGCCTCACATCGTTACAAGTCACTCAATCCAGGCAATTCAAAGTTACAGTAGGTCAATGCAATCAGGTGGACACCGTCTTCGAGTTGGATGTTACATGCGCCAAGCTCCCGATGCAGCAACGATGTTCTCCAACTCGAATAATGTTTTTGTGTGCTAATGGGCGCAAACAGTTCTGACCGTTTCCACCGGAAGGGCCTAATCGATCGCATCACGCTTACAGGTAACCCCATCATTTACTAGTACCCACCCTTACCTGGGATAATCTCTGTCCCCGAATGTGCCACGCATTATTCGTTGAGGATATACCGTATTACCGGAGTCTCGTCCATTCTGTTATCTCACGAGACAGTCTTTCTTTATTACGACTTTCAATCATCCTTCGACGATACCGGATTCTGGAATTCTTTACACCTCACAACAGCAACTGAACCAACTAAATAAAGCTCCATAGTTGAGTTACCGATTGGTGGGAAAGCACTAGTCAAGTGAGTACTGCGGACCATCTGATAGCTGATAAGTTGCTCACACCGTAGCCTTCTATTGCTCATGTACCATAGGGCAGCGTTAGCTGAGAGTTCTCTAGTCATTCCCAGCTTTAAGGACATCGGTTTCATCTATATTTCCACGCCTGCCTTATATTCACACTCGCTATCTCCTGCTGTACCGACATGACTTCTTCAGAAGACCTTTATGCAATCTCCGCTGACTGGCTCAGAAGCCTAGAGGTTGCATCATCTACCGGAGATTCTAAGTCATTCGTAAGCCATTTCCTTTCGGACGGGTGGTTCAGAGGTCGGTGCTTGTCTAAGGAACCGAAACGCACTCACAAGTGTTCTCTCTCAGATCTTCTATGTCTCTCTTGGGATTTTAGGACGCTATCAGGTTCGGAAAAAATACACGGATTCCTCTCGGAGGTGATTGATGGAAAGCCGCGACTTGAGCATTCTGGTCTTCGTGACTTCAAGATAGACGATCACACCGCCAATGCGCCTTCACCATTCACACTGCCAGGTCCACAAGACATTGAAGGAGTGCAAGGTGCTTTCACATTTACCATTGCGAAACCGGCTGCACTCGGACGAGGTTTCTTCCGTCTGACGCAAGATGCAAATGGGAAGTGGAAGGCTTTAACTCTTTTCACAAACATGCAGGACCTCGTTGGGCACGAGGAGTCTTTTGCAGATCAACATGGACTGTATGAGGGTCGAGAAATTACCTGGGAAGAGGATGTTGATACAAAATTCCGTGCTATAGAGGCGGACCCCACTGTTTTGATTGGTGCAGTACAGTTTCTCCAGTTAATAATGATAACTTGACAAGCACAAAAAGTTGGTGGTGGGCAATCTGGCCTTACGTCTGCAGCGAGGTTGCGTAGGTTGGGCATCCGTGCGCTTGTGATCGACAAAAATGCGCGCGTCGGAGACTCCTGGCGACAACGGTATGTGTAAACACAGTGTTAGTATGTTGTTTTTGATATAGGTGCGAACTACAGGTACCCGACCCTTAAGCTGCATACTCCTACATATCAAAGCTCCAGTACGTCGTATCACCCCTCTAAGAGGCTTTGGGTTAATCTATACATAGTGCTTTACAGTCCCTATCCGTATGTATCTTCCGCTGTTCAACGATATCATCTATCTCAGTGATGCTAGGACAAACTTCCCGAACTACATTCCTAAGGGGAAACTTGCTAATTTCATAGATTCGTATGCTATGAATCAGGAATTGTGTATCTGGCACTCGACTAGCCTAGTCTCAACTCCAGTGTACAATTCATCGTCCGCAAGATGGACCGTGGAAGTCCAACGTGGAGACCGGAAAGTAATCGTTAACCCGAAGTACCTGGTACTTGCTACCGGAAGCGGAAGTCCTTACACTCCTACTTGGAATGGAATGGATGAATTTCAAGGAGCCTTGTATCATTCCGACTTTCATAAAGACGCAGAGCAATTCAGAGGCAAACGCGTTGTCGTTGTGGGTGCAGTAAGTCGTGTCTCCATTTCGTATTTGCGTGCACACTCACGAGAGCGTCAGGGTAATGCTGGTGCAGATATATGTCAAGATTTTGTGGCGCATGGCGCTACTGAGGTGCGCCTATGGATTGAACTATATCAAAGTCGTTATTTCATAAGAAAGGAAAGGTAACAATGGTCCAAAGAAGCGCTACATGCGTTATAACTTCAACTACCGCAGAGAAAACCCACTTCAAGCTGCCTTTACCTGACAGTGCCCCTATTGAGGAAGTGGATTTCCACAATAATTCAATGCCTCTGGCCTTGCTCCTGCAACTGCACATCGCAGGTTGGACACAACACATGAAGATGCTCGATAAGGAATTCCACGACGGTTTGCGCAAGGCTGGATTCAACTTAACTTGGGAACTTTCGCCCGGCAGTGGCGAGGTTGGGCTGGACGGATTTCTGTTCACCCGCCAGGCGTCAGGAACCAGTGCGTTTGGATTTGTTCTTCAGACGAGTGTCATCTTAAACACCCTACAGTGATTGACATTGGCTGTGGCAAGCTAATCATCGAAGGCAAAGTCAAGGTAGGACTTGTATTCATTTTCCGAGGGCTGTCTAATTGTTGCGATACGCCCAGATCAAGCAAGGCCAGGAAATCAGTCACTTCGATAAAGATGGAATCATGTTTAAAGACGGCTCCAAGCTTTCAGCAGATGTTATCGTCCTAGCGTAAGGTCTGACTGGTAGTTTCTCGTCAATCTTTCTCACGCACGTTGCAGTACAGGAAATGAACCCATCATGAAGACTGCGAGAACTCTTCTTGGCAATGAGATCACCGATCGACTTCTTCCGCAGGAGGTAATGGGCCTTGACTCAGAGGGAGAACTTAATCAGACATATCGTCCCTCTGGACATCCGGGACTTTGGTTTGCCTCTGGTGCATTTTTATTCTCGCGTTTCTTCAGTAAACACCTGGTGGGCTACCTTCCTCTGTCTGTCTGTATATCTCTTGATGAATGCCACGATACAGGGTCTCCAGATCTTGGCAAGAGAGCTCGGTGTAGCATGACAAGAGGGCTGTTGCGCATGATATAACTGTATTGCAGGTCAGAATCACAGATACCGACGTTATGACTACCATGTAATATAAATGAGAGAAGACTAACCACGCAAAGCAATAGCTCTGTCTGTACCAATCTAACACGTTGTTCTCATTCCGGCGACTGATACAAGGTCATTTTGATGAGGCTTGCGCAATCTCACTGGCTGTACACGTCGACAGTCGAAAGGAATCTGAGTCATGATTGTCCACAACTGGCGGGTCTCCAGCGAAAAGTAGAAATATTCGAAGTCAGGGACGAGTATTTAGGGTTCACTCTGTGTAAGGAACGGTTATCTTTATTCTGCATATCAGAATTTCACGGATTCCGGCATGTGACGTCAGATATGAGATGGCCATGACCATGCAAGGAGGATCTTCAACCCATATGGTTGCCGCAGATCTCTCCAGTCACGGTACTTTTGGTACCAAGTCAACAGCCGGGTGAAAACGCGAATGTTCAGGAGCTCCTCACCTGCCGATAGACTTGCTGGCAATATGCTGGCGTTATAGGTATGCCTTCATTTGAAGGCACATCCACGCAACACGAATGCAAAAGAAAAATATAAAAGCCAGCCGTCTTCCGACGATCGTCTTCAGCATTACCTGATCCCATATCGCACGATTCACAAACAATGCGTTTCTCCTCTGCAATTGTCCTCGCCGTCATGACTACTTTAGCATCATCAATCTCTGCCATGCCTCTTACCAGTGACACGGATAGCGCCGATCATTGTGCCAAGGCTTGCTTTTGGGACTCACAATGCAACAGCAATCAATGCACTTTTAATGACTGCGTAAGTATCAGCATTTTTCTGGACTTGATAACACGACTCACCTGCATGGCAGACCTTTTTCGTCTGCACAGTGAGCCAACTTTCTGCTTTCACATCGGTGCAGTATGGCTGTTGATACTGACGCGCGAGTTACTAGTGATTTGCACTGCGAGTTGGTCGACCCTAGATATTGTCGAGTGTTGTTGAAAAGTTGAAAGTCGATTCCCTGACAAAATAAGATAATTGTTTCGGCAAGCCAAGTACACGTTCAATGATAAAGAATGGGACAACATTCTAAAAAGATTCATGTAGACTCTGAGTGAGTCTGATCTGGTGTCGCTTGCAGTCTCTTTTTCGGAGCTCCGGGATTTTCCTGTCGTTCCGGAGTCCGGACATGCAAGCCGAAGGAATGCTGAACCGTTTCGTTCGAGAATGGTAAGCATTGAGCAGAGTTTGATACTCAAATTGATATGTGTGAGCATTAACCTCCATATATAGAATGTCATGGTACCGAGCTGCCGACTGAATGTGTCCTCTTCTTCCATACCATCACCGACTTTGATTGAGTTTTTCGCTCGTAAATCACTCAATCACCCTAACTAGTGACCACAGGCGCACGCCCGGTCTATAGGCATACCTAATCATAGGGCCTAGGTGGGAGTCATAGGTGCGGTGGTGACCTTCAAGTCCGAGTCGCACCCTTTGTATGAGACTCGCTTTCTAACATCAAAACATTTTCTCGTAGGCTACAAGTGGGCTATGTTATAGAGACAGAAAGGGAATGTAACCTGGGACGTGTCAAGGAATCACCAGTGCTTTTAGTAAGTACCGGCCGAGTCGACTGCTAATGAACCTTCACTGGTAAGATCTGCTGGCACAATAAGAATTTCAAAGAACAACATCGAGCCCATAAAATCCAGGCGTCTTCCTACCATCTTCCTCAGAATTTTCTAAATCCCACCCACATCACAAGCAATGCGTTTCTCCTTTGCAACTGTCCTCGCCGTCATTGCTACTTCAGCATCATCAATCTCTGCCATGCCCGCTGACGCGGCTGGCGCCAGTAAATGTTCCGCATATTGTAACGTTGACTCAGAGCACGGCGCGGCGAGCTTTACTGATAATTGTGAACGTCAAAGTGGAAGACACACCTAAAGCTCCCTCCTACTTTCTACCAGTACTTTCGAGTTGTTTCTCGACAACGCTCTAGATGAACACTGTGAGAGAGGAAAAATTGCTCCAAGCGATTTTTCCAGTCACACCGTATGCATCTTTAAATCCGTTCTTGATTTTGCGGCGTCCAGGTAGGCCGCATCGACGAGCGCAGATTCACTGTGAAAGTGGAAAGTCTAGGGTCAAGTCAGATGCTGGGTACGTGAAAAACGCATAGTACTTACCACAGCTCGCTTGCGACTTTTGATTTGTCACAACAGCAGTGATTTTGTAGGTTACGCTGATAGCCCCCTCTCTTTTAAAGGATTTTGAGAACCGGTAAAGTAAGCAGTTTTGATGTAGTGGCTGTGCACGCTAGTCTTATTGTTCATAATTGGCGGTTTCAAACCTTGTTCCAATTGTTTTGAACCCTGACTCTACCGAGACTTTATGCACCTTGATTCTTCAATATCGGTTGATTCTGTATTGAATGAGACGATGCCATGCTGCTCCTCGGTGGAACCTTTCAAGTTGTCAACGGTGGAAGCTCCAATAAGATAAGTAGTATCTGAACGGGGTTGGACTGACTCAGGATTGACTGCCATGGTAACTTTTTCTCTCGAATACGTTCTGTTTCAAACTTCGATGCGATGAGAAAGAAACTGGGTACGCTGTTTCGTCGATCTTTCTCACGCACGTTGCAGTGCAGGAAATGAACCCGTCGCGAAGACCGCGAGAGCTCTTTGGCCTTGACTCAGAGGGAGAACATAATCAGACACATCGATCCTCTGGACATACGGAACTTTGGTTTGCCTCTGGTGCATTTGTATTCTCGTGTTTCTTCAGTCAACACTACCTTCCTCTGTCTGTCTATATATCTTTGGATGAATGCCACGATACAGGGTCTCCAGATCTTGGCAAGAGAGCTCGGTGTAGAATGACAAAAGGGGTATCGCTGTTACACATGATATAACCATATTGCGGGTCAGAATCACGGATACCGACGTTATGACTACCATGGAACACAAATGAGAGAAGACTAACCATGCAAAGCAATAGCTCTCCAGGCTGTACCAATCTAACACGTTTTCATTCAGGCGACTGATACAAGGCCATTTTGATGAGGCTTGCACACGGCATCTATCTCACTGGCTGTACACGTCGACAGTCGAAAGGATATGAGTCGTAATTGTGCACAGCTGGCAGATCTCCAGCGAACAGTAGAAGTCAGGGACAAGTACCCAGGGTTCACTCTGAAGGGATGATTATCTTCATTCTACATTTCACTGATCCTGGCATGTGGCGTCAGATATGAGATGGCCATGTAATGAGAATCTTCAACTCACACGCTGGTTGCATACGGAGATCACCTCCAGTACTTTGCTGACATTGCAGATATGCCTGGCACATCCACGCAACACGAATGCAAAAGAAAAATATAAAAGCCAGCCGTCTTCCGACGATCGTCTTCAGCATTACCTGATCCCATATCGCACGATTCACAAACAATGCGTTTCTCCTCTGCAATTGTCCTCGCCGTCATGACTACTTTAGCATCATCAATCTCTGCCATGCCTCTTACCAGTGACACGGATAGCACCGATCATTGTGCCAGGGCTTGCATTTCGGACTCACAATGCAACAGCGATCAATGCACTTTTAATCAATGCGCGAGTATCGGCATTTTTCTGGACTTGATAACACGACTCACCTGCATGGCAGACCTTTTTCGTCTGCACAGTGAGTCAAGTTTCTGCTTTCACATTGGTGCAGTATGGCTGTTGACACTGACATGCGAGTTACTAGTGATTTGAAGAGTTGATCAACGCGCATCAGGAAATTAGATGTCCACTTAGATACAGCTCTTTGCATATTAGAGTTAGTGCGAAAATTTCGTGAAATACAGTGAATGTTAGACAAAGATGAGACGTGCGAGGACACATGAATACAATCAAGAGGGCAGATCAGTCTACAGCGCAGCCTCACACTGTTGGTGTGACACAGACGGGCTCGAAGATCAAATCTAAGTATGTATGCGCGTGATGGACCTGATAAAAAGTTAAAAACACACCTAGGTCCTGTATACCGTACAGCCCCCTACTCCAATAGTTGATTCAAGATTCGTGATACTCACGATGTGATTGGAAAACACGGCTTGAAGCAGGTTTTTCGCTCATATATTGCATGCCTGCCTAGATATTGTCGAGTGTTGTTGAAAGGTTGTCCCTGGCAAAATAAGACGATTGTTTCGGCAAGCCAAGTACACGTTCAATGATAAGGAATGGGACAGAATTTTAAAAGGGTTAAGCTAACATCATGTAGAGAGTGAGTCTGACTGGTGCGGGCACGATGGCGCTTGCAGTCTCTTTTTCGGAGCTCCGGGATTTTCCCGTCGTTCCGGAATCCGGACTGAGACAAGCCGAAGGAATGCTGAACCGAGAATTGTAAGCATTCTATACAAATTCTATATATCATTGAGCTGAATTTGATACTCAAAGGCTGTCACAAATGCTCTTGAGCTGCCGACTGAAAGTGTCCTCTTCTTCCATACCGTAATCACCGACTTTGATTGAGTTTTTCGCTCGTAGATCATTAAATCACCCTCTAACTACATGCGCACACCTGGACCGACTACACTCTAATTATTAGGTGGGAGTCGATCACAGGTGCGGTGGTGATGAGGGGTCGCACCCTTTATAGATGACTTTCTAACATCAAAACATTTTATCGTAGGCTACAAGTGGGGCCTGGGCTGTGCTACGGAGACAGAAAGGGAGTGTAGGGACGTGTCAAGGGATCACCAGTGCTTTTAGTACCAGCCAAGTCGACTACTAATCAACCTCAACTACTAAGATCTGCTGGCACAACAAGAATTTCATTGAGCAGTGAACACATAAAAGCCAGCTGTCTTCCTACTATCTTCCTCAGAATTTTCTAATCTCACCCACATCACAAGCAATGCATTTCTCCTTTGCAACTGTCCTCGCCGTAATTGCTTTAGCATCATCAATCTCTGCCATGCCCACTGACGCGGCTGGCACCGGTGCATGTCCTGAATCTTGTTACACTAACTCAGATTGTCACGTATGCAACAAGGACCAATGCGTGAGTATCAATAGTTTACCTGGATTTGATGACATGACTCACCTGCATAACAGAACTTTTTCTTCTTCTGTTCGGTGAGTCATGTTTCTGCCTTCAAGTCGCTGCAGCATGGGCATTGGCACTGACACTGTCAACGTGCGAATTATTAGTGATTTGTCTAGTTGACCAACGCACCGTCAGGATAAGCATCGGTGGAGTTCGTGTAATTTTCGGTTGATGGTTCTAAATAAATAGTTTCATTTATTAAGGTGTAGCTTCGGGGGAAGTGAAGGAAAACGGAGAGATGGGTCCCATATCACATCCTAACTCACAATGTGTTTCTCCTCTGCAATTGTTCATGCCGTCATTGCTGCTTTAGCATCATTAATCTCTGCCACGCCTATCGATGTTGACGCTGAGAAATGCGGTTTCTTTTGCTAGTTTGATTCGGAATGCAACACCTGCCTGAAGCCTGAATATTTGTGCGTTTGCGTGAATATTAGTACTAGTTTCCCTGGATTGAATCGATTTGATAACCTGATTCACCTATATGGCAGATCCTTCTTTTCTGCCATGTGAGTCGTGTTCGTGTTTCTGCTTTCACAATGGGTCACGACGCTCACGCGCCAAGTCCCTGACTCCCATCTTTCCTAGAATTCATCATGCTCGGGTTACTGCTATGCAGAGCATGATGCATGAATGCATGACAGCTCGCAATCAAGCAATGCAAAATCGGATATGTCACGGACCACGGTGCGCGTATGTATTCCATATCAGGCATGTGAGGATCCGCTACCGCTGGACGGCTATATGCGGAAGGGAGCTCTCGCACATCTTGTTAGTGATCACTAATGGCCCAGAATCCGTTTGCGTTCGACAAGGCCCTCCCTCCACTAACGTGGGAGTTGAGGACGACACAGTATGACCGCTGGCACTGACACGCGAGTTACTATTACTAGTGATTGACCGAGTTGATCAAGGTGAATCAGCTCTTTGCATACTATTGGAGTTGACGCAGAACGTGTGTCCATAGATAAGTGTTGGACTACGAAGCCGAGACGTCCGAGACGAGAGAAGCCGAAGGATCCGAGATAAGGATGTCCGGGAGGTGATAGGTACGAGCTCAAGCCAAAATGGACATAGGCGAGCGGTGGAGTGACATCGGCTCGCATCCTAGATTATTTTCAGTCTCTCATTCATATATTCAAGTTCCTGACACACTTACTATAAGACCAGTACCAGTAGCGCAGGTGCATCTCAGTTTCGTTCAAGACACTGAGATGTACGTTCTAAAAGTCACCTAGAGTTGTTAACACGTCTAACGTTAGCTGTAGCTTTCTCGTTCTAGGTAGACGCACCGTTTGTAATAGAGTTTCGTTCAAGACACTGAGATCTTTCTCGTTCTAGACTCCTCGTTGTTCTCGCGCTCGTTATAAACGCCTTTAATAAGACGTGTAACAACACCAAAAGGACGCTGCAGGTTAGTCCACGGCGCCATCTAGTGCTGTCTGTGTGATACAGATGAGCTTGTAGATTGTACAAAAATAAAAGTATACTAGTAGCACTGTAAAGGACTGAAGTAGATATGCACAACTGACCTTATTCTCGCTCTCTGAAGGATCATAGCACAACAAGTCGACACTGGACATCCAGTCATGTCTATTAATACTGCAAAAGAGGGCCCAAGGGAGAACTACTACGTCCAAACCGTCAACATGGACCCCCCAGCACCCCCTGCACCACAGATGCAGCCCTTTCAGAGGACGTATGGTAACCCTGTATATCTTTCATGTTTTACTGTTACAATGTCAACAGCATGTAATTGGATTTCAGGCACCTTTTGGTATGCTGGCTTATGGTACCGTCTTCCTGTGCTCGTCAGTATTGACGCTCGCCTCCAAAAGCGTTGGTCGTCCCAACTTGGTCTTGGTTTTCGCCACCTTGTCAGTTTTCGTTACTCGCAAATGATCTGATTGTAACCTAGTCATTTTCAGCTACGGTGGCATCTCACAAACGCTTGTGGGCATGTGGGAGATGTTCCTTGGGTATGGTTCTGACCTTTGGATGGAGAGCTATCACTGAGATTTTTCCACAGCAACACGTTCAGTGCAACAGTCTTTACTACCTACGGAGGTTTCAATTTCACTTTTGGTGCTCTCTACCTCCCTCAAATCGGCCTCGCGTATGTTGTTTGCAAGCATTGATGCATGTCCTCTCTCACATACCTTTCAGGGCTGCATACACTGTTGACGGGGTTGTTGGGCAGGAGTTCTACAACGCCATCGGGATCTACCTCGCCATCTGGGACTTGATTATGTTCTTCTTCTTGTGAGTCTGAGGAAGTATGCTTTGCAGACACATCCTTAAAAATCTGACAGCCTTGGCGCACTTCGTACAACCGCCCCCATCGTTGTAACGCTCGGATTCACCATTTGCGCGCTCACTTGTCTTTCCATAAATGCTTTTACCGGTGCGTTTTTTTTGCCTTTCTAGTATTATGTGCTGTCTGACGTGCGATACGTAGGCAACCCACATTTTGCAACTGCAGGTGGTGCTCTTGGCATCATCGCTTCCTTCGGTGCATACTACAGCGCCCTCTCGCTCTTCTGGACCCAACAAACAACGTTCTCGTTTATTCGCCTCCCTCTCCTCATAACAGCCCCTTCTAATGTTTAAGTACTGTGGTAGTCTTCAGCCGATCGCTATTTCTTTTCTTTGATTTTCATTCTCAATTACGTTTCCATTAGCGCGTTTGTGTTAGATTCTACGGCGGGATGAGGTTCAGCGGTGATGTGGGGTAATTTACCATGCTTCGGTTCTGGTTTGATTAGTATAATAAATACAGTCAGCCGTGGCTCGAAGTCCTATCTGGGGCCTCGACGACGGCGCTTGGAGGGGACAGAACATATCATATCTGCGCTAGTGTATGCTCAGGCACATTCGAAAATACAATACCTGGATTGGATTGCTCGATTTCAAAAGCGACTGAAATTATTCACTGGACGCCTTAAGAAGGAAGGAAATATGAATCGCCAGGACGAGGACAGTAGATAGTCGTGTGCGACTCGTGGATCGCCCACCTCGTGATTACAGAACCTGAAGCGAGAGGGGGACGTAACTCACTGTTGCGATGTGCCAGTGACTCTGGCTGCAACTACTCTTCAGAGTTGTACTCGCAGGTTCCTTACGAGTGTGACAAATGGTGAGCCATGGTGTTGAATAAAACAAATGGTCCGTACTCACAAGAAGCTGGTTACACGCATAAACATCACTGCAACAATCCGCGGTGGAAAAACATGGCTAGTGTAGGCCGCCGCATGAACTGACACTGGCAGGCATAGATGCTGTCAAGGCGACAATAGGTGTGATCCTCGACGAAAGCTGTATTAGCTCCAGAGGTAAAAATGATGACGGCTAAGTCGTCGCCGTCATGCAAAGCAAGGTAACCGTCGTATTTCCAATAGTGTCTGATACCTCTACGCATTTTGAAAACCGACTAAGCCATGGAAAGTGTAGGTGGTTACCAGCCATGTACGGTTAATAGTGTCGTGAAACAAAATGGAGGAGCAACTTGCAAGTCAAAGGAAGGCACGCAAAGGATTGCAAATACGCAGCAGTCGCATGCCGGCATTGACACTGAGCCGGCGGTGTGAATGAAGGTGAGACTCGCTACTTGTACTATCTCTTGCAAGATAATTGCGCAAGTCAGAGATCAATGTGAACTTGAACCACCACCCAACAAGGGTCACTTTGTCTCATCCAGCATCTTCTATCCTCGTCAGACTCCGATCTAAATAGATGTCTCACCACAATTGGCTTCTTCACCCTTCCAGGCCGTGTTCAACAGCATGGGCCGTGACAGCATCCAGATACCCAAACAACCCTCGACGAAGACAAATCACAGGGAGCTCAGGTGTAAGCAACGGCTCGTGCGCAATCAACCTATCCTGAGCATATCAAAAAATACTTCGCTTGCGATGCGCTTTCACCGGGAGGATGGGCAGAAGAATAAGTATGCGATGGTGATCGGAAAATGTGGGGAAGAGGAGGCCACATGTGGAGGTTGGTGCTGAAAAAGGATGGTTACTGCTTAGAGTTTCATTCCTGAAATACTATGTTAGGGCGGGGTATAGAGCCATGAGATAAAACCAATCACCGTCACACAGATCTTTGACATAAAAAGGCTCTCTGTTATGATACTTAGCGGTGCCTTGCTACCAGTCTGTGAAGGTGAACGGGGTAGCAACGCCTCATGATTCAGTTCGCTTGAGAAGGCGTCCTCACACACAATGCGTCTCTCTTCTGTGACTGTCCTCTCCGTCGTTGCTGTTTTTGCATCATCAATCTCTGCCACGCCCATGGATGCGGGCACCGATAAATGTTCTTGGACTTGCCAGTATGACGAAGAATGCATGGAATGCTGTCTCGGGTATTGTGTGAGTATCAGTAGTTTTCCTGAATTTGATACACGACTCACCTGCACGGCAGGACTGGTTTCTCTGCAGAGTGAGTCATATTTCTGCTTTCATATCGATGCAGTATGGGACGCGCAAATTGCTAGTGATCGGTCGTGTTGATCAACGTGCATCAAGAAAGTATCGGCCTAATTACATACCAGAGCTGGCGTGAAATTTTCGTTCAACTAGGAAAAGTTCGAGTCTGTAGATAAGACATGTTACTTGAAGAATAGTAGGACTATAAAGGGAGGTGTAGATCAATTCACGGCGCAGCCTTGCGGTTGTCAGTGCCATGACTCTGGAAGTGACGCGTGACGATACTATATGCGGCGTGCGCACGACGGACCAAATAAAAACACACCTATAGGTCCCGGGACCTGTACCGTACATTTCCCTGGTTCGACTTTCGGCTCTGATCATTTCAACAGGATCATCTAGATACGTACTATGTGGACCGAAAACTTGCCCAGGCTGCGTTACATTATTTGCGGTGATCGTCTCGGCAGCCAAAGTATATGATAAGCGCAGGATCGCGTATATTCCTAGTAGGTGTGTTTGGCAGCTATCGTTTCATATCGTGTGCACATAATTACGAATGTACTACATTCTACAGGTGTATATCGATTCTGCACGTGTCACGCACTTGGTCTGCCGGGACAATCATATTGTTTTGCCAAGGAATCAATAGTTGATTCAAGGTTCATGATGCTCACAATGTGATTGGAAGATACGGCTTGAAGGAGGTCCTCCGTTCAGATATTGCATGTCTATCTGAATCCTTTCGAGTGTTGTTGAAAGGTTGAAAGTCGGAGTAGGGAGCTGTACGGTATTATGCATGACCTAGGTGTGTTTTTATCAGGTCCATCGTGCGCATACATACTTATATTTGATCTTCGAGTCCGTCTATATCACACCGACGATCGACACGCCCCCTGATAGTATTATTTTTGTGTCCTCGCACGTCTTATCTCAGTCCAACATTCCCTATATTTCACGAACATTTCACGCCAACTCCAATATGCGAAGAGCTGCATGAAGTGGACGTGTAATTTCCTTATGCGCATTGACCAACTCTGTAAATCACTAGTAATTCGCGCGTCGGTGTCAACTGCCATACTGGACCGATGTGAAAGCAAAAACACGACTCACTGTACACAGAAAGAAGATCTGTATGCAGGTGAGTCATGTTATCAAGTCCAGGAAGATGCCGATACTTACGCATACATTGTAATAGCAGTCCAAGCTGTCGCATTGTGAGAAAGAAGTGCACCATGTGCGACATTTATTGGCGCTAGCCTCATCACCGGTAATGGGGCCGGCAGAGGTTGATGATACTAGAGCAGTAATGACGGCGAGGACCATTGTAGAGGCGATACGCATTGTTTGCGACCCGTGAGATGGGATCAGGTAGTTCTGAAGGCGATCGTAGGAAGCCAGCTGGCTTTTATATTCTTTGGAATTCCTGTTGCGTGGATGTGCGTGCATTCAAAAAAATGAATTTCTACGGTGCCAGCATACTGCCAGCACTTAGGGTCTATTGGCTGATGTGGAACTGCTTGAGCACTCGCATTTCCAACCAGAGTCATCTCCATATGCAACTACATCACAGGATACAGGCAGAGAGAGATATCTTTATGTCTAATAATCCTCAAAGTCGGGTACATAGAGTCTCCCTGCCACCGAATAAATACAAGAATACGTCGCATTTCTTCCAACAAGAGCTGGCCCATCTCCTCCGACCACATATTACGACGTTCTCTGGCTTTACATCACTCATGATCTGCCTTCATATGTTTAGCATAGCTCCATTCGCCTTCATTCATCTCACACGGATCTCGTTCGAAACACCACATCATTTATTTGGGATGGACTTGCTGTAATCAAGAGCCGCTTGGGAGAGCGTTAATGAGCTTTGTCATACGATCCTCAATTGGTCAGAAATATCGTTCAACTTGATCCGTCAGTGGAGCACTGGCAGGAGGGACCAAAAATTCCGATCCAGAACAATTAATGCCCGATCTCGCTAATGAATGTCTGGTGATTCTCCGGCCCACTTATGCACCTTCGTGTACATCGTATATTCGAAATGCATTTTCCTCGGTACTGTATGTCTTGGCCTCCGTCGTTGAGGTTAGGATGCTATGTAAAGGGAGATAAGTCTATGCGTTTAAACCATGTTTTGTACAGAAAGCCGCTAGCCCAACGTTCCAAGTGCTGAATCCACAACCATTTTGCTTGATTATCCCATTGACTGTTTTTGTTGATAAGAAAATCCCGTATATTGGTCGCTTAAGTACAGCGCACGAGAGTCTTTAGAATCAACTAGAGTCTAGACCTTCGTCCAATCTACTGTATCCTGAATGAAAGTCAGTATACTAGACTTCTGATATCTGCTTCCATTTTGAAGACCAACAACGCCGTAAAATGAAGCAGACGTCGCCATAGTAGTGAGGAAAGAACTGTCAATAGGAGAAAGAACTATGAACGCGTAGGAACACACCACGACATCTTTATTGCTTCCTTGGCGTTGCATGCAAGGTGGCTGCACACAGCGAGGACCTGTGGGATGCAGCGAGATTAATGGGGTTCGGACGTTCAGATGAGGACGGAATGTGGGATCGATGTCTTCAAATTGGCAAAAGACCTTTCGCAATCTGCTGGCATTGCAGATTTTATGTGGCGTAATGTGCCATAACCACGCAAAATTTTCAGCAAAGCTTGGACATTCGCTTGACATGAAGGCAGTAAGCGGATTCCAGTCGATAGGTTCCTCATAATACAATAAACAACGTCAGTATATAAAAGCAAGTTGTCACTAACCCTTCAGATTTATTTGATCTCATATTCCATCCTCACACACAATGCGTTTCTCTTCTGTAATCATACTCGCTGTCGTCGCTGCTTTGGCATCATCAGTCTCTGCCACGTCCACTGACGTGGACTACGAGGACTGTCCTTGGTTTTGCGGGTCTGACGGAGAATGCGCAGACTGTTATTACGGGGTTTGTGTGAGTATCAGTAGTTTTCCTGGATGTGATACACGACTTACCTGCACGGTAGAGATTTTTTCTCTGCGTAGTAAGTCGTATCTCTGCTTTCACATCGATGCAGTATAGGACGCGCATACTAGTGAATGGTCAAGTCGATCAACACGCATCAAGAAAATATGGGTCCAATTACTAGATATTGGAGTCGGCGTGAAATTTTCGCTCAGCTAGGAAGCGTCTGTAGATAGGACATGTAACTTGAAAGACACAAAAAATAGTAGCATTATTAATGCCCGTAGATCGTACGATGCAACTAATAAAAACACACCTAGGTCCCAGACCATACAGCTCCCAACTCTGACTTTCGACCTAGACCGTTTCAGCATTGTTCGACAATCCATCTTTTCAAACTCCTTAGAGGGGGGTGCTGTACATCTGTGAAAGGTGCTGCGAGTGAATAACCATACCCACTGTGGGCTGCGAGCACCTCGATCCGATTCTGAATTATGCGACTAGGTGGTTGTAGTTGCAGTTGTGGTTGTCCAGGCGCCACCGAGTCATATCAGGCGCAGAATCTGTAGATCGTATTGTTACACGTTGACCGTACGTGCGTAGTAAGCTGTTTAGCATTCTTCTATAGTTCACACGGCCACAATATCGAATTCACTGATGACAGAGACGCTCTGAATGCAGACCGTAACACATCGCGCATATCTCGTTCAAGGTGACCTGCTACCAAGTCCATCCATTGCAAGTCCATGGTGGACATCCTTGATGCTGGGTTTGCAACAGTGATGCACAAACCCTATTCCTAGACTCGGAGGTGATGTGTCTTCGGTGACAGAGGCACTGGGAAATCTACTAGTACGTTTGAAAGTCATTTTGAATCTAGAGACCCTCTGAGATGTCCAGGTTAGAGTTTGGAACGAATAATCTTTGATTGACTGCTTCTCGGCACAAAAAGGTTCGGAAGTATATTTGAAGTCTTGAACGTTTCTAAATCCGACGCAAAGTCATCCAGTGAAACACCAAAACATCATCGTAGATAGCCAGTGTAAAAACGTGGCACGACTCGCGAGTGCTTGTGGTATCGGTCACACCAAATTAGTACTCTCAAGTTACTAGCTGGCAAGATCTGCTGGCATACTAGTATTGCAGGTATGCATGCACAACCACGTACACAAGAATAGCACATAAAAGCTAATCATCTATCTTCAGAATGATCATCGTCGCCCCATATCACACCAGTCACAAACAATGCGTTTCTCCTCTGCAATTGTCCTCGCCGTCATTACTGCTTTAACACCATCGATCTCTGCCATGCCCGCTCAGAACCCGGCAGGCGCCGATCATTGCCTCATGCTTTGCAACACTAATGAAGATTGCTCAAGTGCCTGCAACTTCAGGACATGCGTGAGTATCAATATTTTTCTTGGATTGGATAACATGACTCACCTGCATGGCAGATCGATTACACCTGCTTTTTAGTGAGTTGTGTTTCTGCTTTCACATCGGTGCAGTTGTGACACTTAGTATTAGTGATTTGTAGGGTTGATCAATCACCGTCGGAAGTTGGCATAATTTTCTGTCGATTTAGAGATGACTTGAAATACTACTAAATACTTTTATTTCCTAGCGTCGAGTGTGATTAGTAGTGTAGCAGAAACGTGACAGAATGAAAAGTTGTGTCAGAGCAAGCGTGTCAGAGACTGAGAGACAATACGAACTGTCGTCGTCGCGAACAAGAACAAAGAGACATCATACATTCAACAAAAGTGAAAGAACAAGAACAAGAACACAAAACAACTCAAAGACAGCAAACACAAAAATCGAAAACCGACTGCCACATAAGTCCTCGAAAACATCTCAACAGGAATCGGTCTCCTCAACCCCCCAGACGACTCCCACTATACGATCACCCAAAAGACATCGACAAGCGCGAGTCCTGGTGGCGGATGTATTTGGGTGTGGGTACACTGGGTGGGGAGGCATCATGGGGAACACCATTCGTTTTTCATTTTTACGGACTCTGCACGCGCGTTTGGGTCTGGGTGCTGGTCCGCATTTGTAAAGTTGGTGATGCACAAGAACAAGAGGGTGTAGACATGATCGGAAGTGGAAGACTGATCTTGATCCCAACTTCAACTTTGATTTTGACACAAACACCCTATGCAACGAATTCAGAATCGTGCATGGAGGATCAGCAACAAGTCAAAATACTGTGGAACAGCTTCGTCGACTGCGAAATTGGTGGTTTTCAGGTCTTGGCGTGAGAGGGAGAAAGTGGGATCGTGGCGCTTTCTTCAGACAAGCTTGAGGATGAAAAGGAGTAGGAGATCCCATATCAGATCTTTTCCTGGATGTGATACACGACTCACCTGCAGTGTAGAGATTTTTTTCTCTGCGTAGTAAGTCGTATCTCTGCTTTCACATCAATGCAGTATAGAACGTGCAAGTTACTAGTGAATGGTCGAGTTGCTCAATGTGCATCCATAAAATATCGGTCCGATTACATATTGGAGTTGACGCAGAATTTTCGCTCAACTAGGCAGTGTCTGTAGATAGGACATGTAACTTGCAGGACACAAAAAATAGTAGCACTATTGAGTAGTGCATAGATCCGAAGTCCACGGTGTAGCCATGCAATGTCAGTGACTCTTGCCCTTGTTGAATTGCCGAAGACAGGCCTGTAAATCGTACGATTATGAGTATACATGCGTACGATGGAACTAATAAAAACACACTTAGGTCCCGGACCATACAGCTCCCAACTCTGACTTTCGATTTAGACCGTTTCAGCATTGTTCGACAATCCATCTTTTCAAACTCCTTAGAGGGGGGTGCTGTACATCTGTGAAAGGTGCTGCGAGTAAATAACCATACCCACTGTGGGCTGCGAGCACCTCGATCCGATTCTGAATTATGCGACTAGGTGGTTGTAGTTGCAGTTGTGGTTGTCCAGGCGCTACCAAGTCATAGCAAGCGCAGAATCTGTAAGTCGTATCGTTATAAGTTGACCATATGTGCATACATGGGAATCAAAGGGTAAAAGTAAAGAGTTGAAAACACACCTATAGCTATGGCATGGCGGCCCTCATTGGTTACAACTCGCTCGCATTTCCTGTGACATTTTCCAATTTACACTTACACTGTGTTTAACTCTTCCAAAACATCAAATCCAGCATGATATTTTGGAGGATGAAACATACCACGAGTCCAGTATGAGAGCCACTAGGAAATCCACGTTTGAAAGTCATTTTGAATCTATATACCTCTGAGACGTCCAGGTTAGAGTTTGGAACGAATAATCTGCTTCTCGGCACAAAAAGGTTCGGAAGTATGTTTGAAGCTTGAACGTTTCTACTAAATCCCACGCAAAGTCATCCAGTGCTAACAAAGGCAGTGTAAAAATGTACGTGTCACAAGTGCTTTTGGTATCGGTCACACCAAGTTAAGTACTCTCAAGTTAGCTGGCAAGATCTGCTGGCATTGCAGGTATGCATGCACAACCACGTACGCAAGAATTTCGACAAACAGCACATAAAAGTTAATCATCTATCTTCAGAATGATCATCGTGGCCCCGTTTCACACCAGTCACAAACAATGCATTTCTCCTCTGCAATTCAAGTTGTCCTCGCCATCATTACTACTTCAACATCATCGATCTCTGCCATGCCCGCTCAGAACCCAGCAGGCGCCGATAATTGTCCCTTGCTTTGCGCCACTAATGCAAATTGCATAAACACCTGCGGCTTCAAGCTATGCGTAAGTATCGATATTTTTCCTGGATTGGATAATATGACTCACCTGCATGGCAGCTCGATAACGTCTGCTTTTTAGTGAGTCGTCTTTCTGCTTTCATGTCGGTGTAGTGTATGGTCGTTGTGACACTTATTGGTGATTTGTAGGGTAACTAGGGTTGATCGTCGATCGATGCACCGTCGGAAGTTGGCGTATTTTTCTGTCGATCGAGAAATGACTTAATTGTGGAGTCTGGACTTCGACGAACCGTCTGTGCAGTGCCGTGATCTGTACTCGTGCATTTCGTACCAAACCCTTACTGAAAATTAGCCAATGAGTTGACAGGTTGCCTCGGTTGCTTATTTATCAACGCAGTGGCAGCGTATGTTCTGGTAAACAATCATTATGCAACAAATGGAGAAGCACCTTATGAACATCCACACAGTGACGAAGATATTATGCGCACAAACGCTCCTCGTTTAAGTGCTTCAGGAGACATTTTGTCTTGAAACTCCGAGATAATATCCCGCTTCTCTTCAAAGGTGTGAATCAACGGAAATTCAACACCATCTGAAGCAGAATGAGCGTGCTCTCGATGACCTTCAGAATGTGAGTCTGCATCTCGAGCCAAAATCTCTAGGCGTTGTGTTTCACAAAGCCCTGCGCGAGTCTCACGATGTGCGGCCGCATTTGCCTGACAAGAACTGTGGCAAAAAGGCTCAAAAAGGGTTTGATTCGAAAAATCTCTCCGGGGAACCTTCAAGAGCTTAAAAACAAGTAGATTAGATATACAATGCACGTTACATACATGCACACGCAAAATATAATCCTTATGATGTATGGACATGACACGAACCGCATGTGCAAACGCAATCGAAACATATTGCTCCCTGGTAAAGATTGAAAAATTCTCCATGAGTTGCTGCAGACTTGCAACGGCAACAGGCAACAAAACACCCGCAGGATACTGTCTCGATGCCCATAGATGCGCTCGAGAAACCTCAAAAAAACCGTAAAACGCACGATGTCACTATAGAGTTCCTGTCGTCTGGAAATGCTTGATCGGAGACCACAAGCGAAGCAGGAGGAACCAAGAGAGAAGCCTCTGCAATCGACGAACTCGAAGCCATGCAAAAAACAGTGTTGTGTGCTGAGAATATATCACGGTCCACGGACTAGGCTCGTAACCAGCCTGGCCTAATACTACCACGGTTGCACAAGTGGTGTAGCCAGGCTGGTCGATGAATCTCCCAATGGACTTTACGAAGGCCCTCTCAACGACACAATCCGAACTGTCACACCTTTGAAATTGCTGCAGTGAGATCATGTACGCTAAAGATACAACACTTTTACTCACTCGAGGCATTAAATTTGTCTTTGTAAATAATAGGTTCAGGGGTTCGAGCAGTTTGTCCTAATCAATTATTAGTGCTCCGGCGTGATGTACTGTACATTTCACGGTAAGAGTTGTTGACAAGTAATGTTACCCAAAGCGGCGTACCAGCATCTGCCAAATTTCAAACTCCTCGCTTCGCCACTCCGAGTTCGACCAGTCTGACTACGTTAATAAATTGTCACCATCTCCTATAGTCAGACTGGTTACGAGTCTATCCACGGACGGCAAAAGCTCATGGTGAGAACAAAACGGATGATGACTGAGAACGGATCATAATTTGTTAGCTGGCAAGATCTGCTGGTAATAGTATTGCAGGTATGCATGCACAACCAGTGCGCACGTACGCAAGAATTTCGACAAACAGCACATAAAAGCTGTCTTCAGAATGATGTGGTCCCGTATCACACCAGTCACAAACAATGCGTTTCTCCTCTGCAATTCAAGTTGTCCTCGCCGTCATTACTGCTTTAACATCATCGATCTCTGCCACGCCCGCTCAGAACCCGGCAGGCGCCATAGTCTGTGATGTGTATTGCCTCGTTAATTCAGATTGCACAAACCCCTGCCCCGACTTCACGCTATGCGTAAGTATCAATAATTTTCCTGGATTGGATAACATGACTCACCTGCATGGCAGCTCAATAACATCTGCTATATAGTGAGTCGTGTTTCTGCTTTCACATCGGTGCAGTGTATGGTCGTTCTGACACTTATTGGTGATTTGTAGAATTGATCGATGCACCGTCAGAAGTTGGCATAATTTTTTGTCGATTGAGAGATGACTTGAAATACTACTAAATACTTTTATTGCCTAGCGTCGAGTGATTAGCAGTATAGCAGAAACATGACGGAATGAAAAGGTGTGTCAGAGCAAGCGTGTCAGAGACTGAGACACTGGAAAGACGATACGAATCGTCGTCATCGTGAACAAGAACAAAGAGACATCGTACATTCGACAAAAGTGAAAACAAAAACAAGAGCAAGAACAAGAAAATTAAAAAAACTCAAAGACAGCAAACACGAAAATCGAAACCCGCCCTCCATCAAGGCCTCGGAAACATATCAACAGGAATCGGCTCCCTCGACCCCCAGGCGACTCCCACTTTCCAGCCACTCAAAAGAATCGACAAGCGCGAGTCCTGGCGGCGGATGTATTTGGGTGTGGGTACACTGGGTGGGGAGGCGTTGGGGAACACCATTCGTGTTAGGGGCATGTTGTACGGACTCTGCACGCGCGTTTGGGTCTGGATGTTGGTGATGCGCAAGAACAAGAGGGTGTAGATATGATCGGAAGCGGAAGAGGCGCCACCGATCCTGATCCTAATCCCAGCTTCAACTTCGATTTCGACACAAACACCCTACGCAACGAATTCAGAATCGTGCATGGAGGACCAGCAGCGAGTCAGAATACCGTGGAACAGCTCCGTCGACTGCGAAATCGGTGGGTTTCAGGTCCTGGCGTGAGAGGGAGAAAGGTGGGTTCGCGGTGCTTTCTTCAGATAAGCTTGAGGATGAAAAGGAGGAGTGGGAGCTGCTTAAAAACGAGTCAAGAGATGACCGGGGGGCGTCAGAGTCAGTGCTTGCACGGAGGAGTTACATCTCGTTTCGGGTACTGCAGGTGAGATCGGGTGGACATCTCGGGCTGATGCGAAGGAAGGTTGGGGGTGGATCAATCATTGGCTGCGGAACAGTAGGGAGGCAAGTATGTAGTAGTGTATCAGCTTGTCCACATGTATCAATATCCCTTGGCGTTATGTGAAGATGGTTGCACACACCGAGCCGCTGGAAATACGTGTCTAGATTAGTGCATGGAAACGATGACTGCTAGTGCAGATGGAGTTTGAATGTTCGGATGGGGTCGGAGGGGGTGGATATTCTGGGATCGAGATGTCTTCGTTTCAGGGAGTTTCAAACGTTGTATCCATACCAAATTTCCAGAAGATACTCTGCTGGCATTGTAGACATTATGTGGTCGAATATGGGGATATTGAGAGGATTCTAGTGTATCAACGGTGGACGAGTTCTTCCTAGAATGTATTCAGCATATAAAAGTGAGGTTCCTTCGTACTAACCGTTAAGATTCATATCACATCCTCACACACGATGCGTTTCTCCTTTGCAATTGTCCTTGCCGTCACTGCTACTTTAACATCATCAATCTCTGCGACGTCCATTGAAGATAGTGCCCAGAAATGTCCCTGGTTTTGCTGGATTGACGTAAATTGCGAGGACTGCACTTGGGGGCTTTGCGTGAGTATCAGTGATTTCCCTGGGTGTGATAATGTGACTCACTTGCATGACAGGAATTTCCTTTCTGTACAGTGGGTTGTGTTTCTGCCTTCACATCGGCGCAGTATGGCTAACGCGCGAGTTACTAGTAATTTGTGGATTTGATCGATGCATCGTCAAGTGGAGTGGTCGTGATTTTTGTGAGATTGGTAGATACTAGATAAGACATGCAAAGACAATATTATTTCCGTACAGGTCAGTCCACGATGCAGCTTCGGTGACTGTTGCTCCTGCTGAAACGCCATAACGGACGTGAGCCGGTGGATCATACAATTATAAGTATCTGCGCCTGATAAAACACACCTAGATCCCTTGTGAAACCCCCTACTTCGACTTCTGATTCTAACTGTTTCCGAAAACGTTCGACAGGATCTATATAAGCACAATGTGAACGGAAACGCTGTTTCACGTCATGATCGCCTATGGTATGCCTCTGTAGAGTATACATTCGTAATGGCGGTTGTGCTTGTTCAGGCATGTCACACAATGATGGCCGCAATTCATAGGCAGAGACTAGGAGCTGTGGAACGGGTGGGACAGTTGTTGAATGCGGGGTAGGGAAAGGAAGGAGTAGGAAAGCTTTTGATGAACGACTCCGTCCGCATGGTTTTGGTGCTTGGGGTGCTACCTCGTGTGAGAGGATGATGGAGTCCGGGCGGGCAGGTGTTGATTCAGGGAGCATAGCGAGTATAGGGGAATGAAGTCCTCGAATTGGCGTATGTAGAAATCGTACTCATCTTCCAGTTCTTCTTGTACATGAGCATCTATGATCTCTGAGACATCCTCGTCATTGCGCAGGCGATAGAACGGGTCTTGATTATGGACAGATGCTGATGCGCTTGGGTCTCAGACGGGGAGTTTGGAGAGTGTTGGGAAGTGTGGCTTGGCAAAGTCGTCGTCGTCTGTCGCACCTGGGGCAGCAGGCATTTCGGAGTTACTGTCATCTGTGCAAGATGATGCAGAGTGTGTCGACGGTGAATGTCTTGGGTGAGCGAATGTTATTTTCTGAGCACTCTAGGATTATTTAGAGGGTTGAATGCGAATGGGATGGTGGACAGCTGACCAGTATCTGATATTGAATGCTTTCTGATGCGAGTACGAGAGCTGCGCTTCAGTGATGCGCGAACGAAAACTATATTAAGTTATTACTCAATTGGTCCTAAGTTAAGAGTGTTTAACTCACGTACATGTATTCATGTTAAGTATCTGAATCGAAGTGTGCATAAAAAGCTGCAACTACCCATGGCCAGGTCCAGGTCTATGTACAGTGCTAGTATTTTATGACGAAAACTCGAGGGCCAGGTGAAATTGACGCGGCCCTGCCGCGCCTGCCGCGGTCGTGACGCGCCTGTGACGCGGCACTGACGCAGCATATGTGACGCGGCACTGTAACAAATTCCAACGTACAGATCATGTTTACACAACTTCATATCACATTCCAAACACTTTGAATCATCGTTAATGATCAACATATGAGTGTCTGCCTGCGTACAGCCTCTATAGTGCTGTATTCACCTCTCACCAAATTTACAGTGCTTGTCCTCTGCGTTCATACTACTAGTATGCATCTTGCGCGTCAGTCCTATATTGTTGCATTACCTCTAATTCGTTCATCTATGTTGGTTTTCAGATGCAGTGTCAAATGTTGTCTCACTGCGTCAAGCCTCGACCTCACCCTGCCAAGTTTGATCCACTCTCTATACCCTGCACCACCACGTCAAGCCCCAACCATGGCATGTCAGAAGCCTCGTTTAGGCTGCGTCAAGCACTACTCACACCATGACAAGTTCTCCCAAATATCTTCGCAAGTCTCTGTACTAATATCAACATCCACACTCTATGCCGCGTCAAGGCCTACTACAGTGCCGCGTCAACCATAGCACATACCGCGTCAGTTGCCGCGTCACATGCGCGTCAGTGCCGCGTCAAACAAGTTGTGCCGCGTCAAACCTCCTCCATGCCGCGTCAGTGCCGCGTCACAGGCGCGTCACGCCGCGTCAAACTTCATTCATGCCGTGTCAGACCTCACCACCTCAACTGTCACACTGTCCGTATAACTTAGGTATATTTTATTTTAGATCTGTCATAATAATTGATATTCTAACAGTGTTCCTTTTCATCCTGACAGAATTAGACGTCGTACACTGTAATTGTCCATAGGCAGTAATAAATTTGTTTTACTAAGCATTCTTTCGTTTTGTCTCCTCTGGGCTCGAGAACTTCGACGAGAAGAAACCCTTATTATCACAGGCGATGGAATGTGTATCTCGGAATTCCTGATGAATGGGTTTCTGTAAGAGATTATAGCGAGAGTGAACTTCAAGTGAGGAAGACATTACCTGCTCCGTTCGATAGATATCTAACTTACTATGTGATTGACAGCGCGGCCCCTTATTCAGTGATAACTCTGATGCTACATCTTTGGAGTCTGCAGACGAGCTATCCGAAACTGTAGTTCCTTCTCTGCCGGCCGAAGAATGTCTGCCCGTTAAACGTCGATGTGCTCCACAGGCTCGAAGGGTCCAGAGAGGAAGGAAAAGAAAATAGTCATTGGCTTATGTATACCTAGTTGTACATGGCTCTGAGGCAAATAAAGTAACAAAGGAATGGTCGTAAACTCATCCAACTTGATCTGGAAGTGGAATATAGAATATAGGAATGGCGTGTCAGTGGCCGCGTCAAAGGCTGGTTAGTGCCGCGTCAAGCTTTCAAGGCTCGTCAGTGCCGCGTCACATCCGCGTCACGCCGCGTCACGGCCGCGTCACGACCGCGGCAGGCGCGGCAGGACCGCGTCAAAATAGCTACGCCCAAAACTCGAGCATGACAATTATGTAATTTGCCCAGAAGTCCAAAAACACTAGTCAATGCGCTGAGACCACCATGGCTTCCGAGTGACCGAGTCAAGTTGCATCTTTATCACAGCTCGTCTGCCTTGCTCTGGCTCTGGCCGTTGGCCCCTGTTCCAACGTGTAAAATTTGTAGTCTGCCAATGACTTCTTTGCCTATCCGACGGACTCACTCGTACAGGATGAAAGCTTACTGCAACACGATAGTATCTGGTAGTGCAATACATCACCATCACATTAAGCGCATGATGCATTGAATACAGTGCGTTCTGGATCAGATTCGCTCCATCCTTGTTCATATCTTTGTTCATGTTAGTGCGTAACACTGGTTCGGAAATCAAAATTTATTTTGATTCGATCAAGGGATCCCACCTGCTTTTTTCTTCATTTTGAACTGAGGCTGTTCCACCCAATCAAGGGTCATGCAAACAAACGCGTAGCAACATAGCATCATGTGCAGTGGATGCCATAGCCACCAAGCCTGCTGTTACTGAGGGATCAAGTGCCAGCATGCCATAGCTCATAGACAGTGTCGTCACCCTCTACTTGAAACCCTCAAACATGTATATGAAGACTGGAACTAAAGAGAAACAAATTTCCCGACGTCTTGTTCTGAAACATGGACAAAAACGGGTCACGGTTAAACGGCAAAGGTCGTATAATGTGAGTGGGACAATTATTTAGATATTTAATGGCTCATAGATATCATAAGCTCATGCTTGACTCTGCCTGCAAACATTTCCCAAACATTCCGAAAGATGTGGTCATATTTCAGACCAATCAGCTCGATATTTGCGATGGCTACTATGTGGACATCACGGCTGAGATATGGTCCGATGTCATTGACTTGCTTAACATCGTTGAAGTGACGCAGCGCGCGGAAATGACATTGCCCATCCCACTGCCACTTGATGCTTCGGCTATTTCACTGCCTGACAATCAATCGGCACCAAGTCAGGTTAACGAACAGGACAGCTCGTACGCACCTAAAATATTCTACAAGTGTTTCCAGTACTGAAGTTGAGACCACATAGCAGGAACAATGACAAAGTCACAATCAAACTTGTTTTTCCATCTGGCGAGATCCAGACTGCTAAAATCCCGAGGGAGATGAAGGTGGACAAACTTATTACTGATGCTAGTCGGATATTGGGCCATCATCCCACTGATGTCGGGGTAGTTTTGGGTAGGGTTTCCGATCCGCGGGGTAGTGATGCAAGCAAACCGGAGTATCGGATCATATCACATCAAGGATGGTGACTCCGTCAATCTTGAAGTCTATGATGATGAGCCGTATATTAAAAAGCCAGTCATTTATCTATACTCGCCCTCCGACATCGATGTTTGCGTCAAGCTTTCCCTCATTCCTGATTGGAGCTTTGCTGTCATCTATCCTGTTGTTACCACGGAAGAGCATGGACAACGTTTAGAATGGAACGTCTGCACCCATCAAGATGGGAGTCTGACTGAACATTATTCCGGTTTAGATGTGTCATACTTGTTCTGGGAGGCGCAGCAAGTCCCCTGATGATACATAAATCGCTCTTCTAACTTGTATTCCTCTTCGCAGGATAAATTTGCAAGCATTTCCCCGATCATCGGCATCCCGACCGCAACCAGTGGATACATTCAATCCAATATCCATCAGTCTCGATGATATGGATTCAATTGTCATTTCGGCGGACAAAGTAACAGTTTATCTCGATAAATCACTGAAGGTTTTGGGACTTCACACCGAAGCTAGAACATCATTTATAACGTGCGTACACATGCGCTACTACCTCGGGCTGTCAAATTGTGAACACGTTACTAAAACTGCCGTGGTAGCTACTGGCTACCAAATATCCTCAAGCACGAATATATTGCCCTCCGATTTGTTCCTCAAGCGGCATACGAACGCGCTGCTTCTTTATGCATATCTCCGCAGCCTAACGTCGTGACTCGCATATGCATGTTGTTCAAAGGTATCTGTAAGGAGCACTTGGCAAATTGTTGTTGTCGATAAGTTGACCGTGACCGGTACACGTCATCCTCAGCCGTCCCTCGGACTCTAAACCTGATTTGGCCGCGTCGGTTATGTAAACCTTTGCATGGGACGCGAACTTGAAGTTCGTGCCGTTCTCCGCGAGATTTGAAACAATCCCAGCTCCGCTCGTCTACAACTGTTCTGGCAACCTGTGGTCCTGCTCGCATTACTGCCGCTTATCGCGCCTCATCTGGTGGCCACTCCTACTTATTCTGATTGCTAAAGACACATTCTCATGCAGTAGATGCTTCGTATATATGATTCACTACCTCCTGGGACTGCAATTAATCTCGGACTGCAAACCTCGTCCAAAGGACCGTCATCAATGTTCCACATGAAGTAACCTTTCCGATGTAAGTCCGTGAAACCTCAGGTCTCAGGCTGGACTCGGACCGACCCTGACGATCACTAGAAGGCATGCTATACACGAACAGAGAATCTCTAGAAGCAGTCTGTAGTATGTACTTGCGCTCTCCTTTTCGATATATGCTAAAGTTTCAACCGCCCAGGCTGTGAACCATATAATATGATCATTTTGCGGGCACACCGCTTTGCGTGTTTGTACCATGACTGAATGTTCTGTAATAGTAGGCTGTCAGCTTCACAAGCTTGTGGTCCAACGGGAGGCCATAGGAACTGTGCTCGGCCCGATGCCCCCCATTTATCCTATTTTTCTTGAACGCCTAATGCTCGAGAACAGCTGTGGGAGGCTGTATGCTGCTGGTTTTTTCCTATGATACAGGTGCAGTTAAAATTCTCTGTCACATGTGACATGCGACAATTCAGGGTTGTTTTTAGAGCACATGCACTTTGCGCCAACCTGCTGCAAAATCCGCCGCGTGGATTGTAGGCAAGTCTCCACCGCAGGGCTTAAGACCCCTCGATCCCAGTCGTGCGAGGGCACGCATGAATTTGAAGAAGGGCCGTTTGCTGGCAAGTCTTGACCTGTCTGAACCTTGTAAAATTCATTTACCACTAGCTATAGTAGCAGCTGAAGATAAGATATGATCATTGATCTGCCATAGATGAACATCATAAGCAGAATCTGCCGGCATCAGTAAATTGGATTTCATTATGGACAGTCCCAGTGTAGGTTTACGACTAGCCCATTTTCTGGGACACTGTTCAATTTACTCGTTTCTGATGCAGATACAGTCAACGTCTATGGGGATACTATGGATATACATACTTTAGAGGTATACTTTTACAGACTGCCAGCCACATTCCTGGTCCACGGATACAAGAAACCACTAACTGACACCGATGTGAAGGCCGCCAGCTGGCTGCACGTTGCGGTCATAAAGGTCAAAACTACGGTGAGATGTTGCAACTCGGAGATGGCGCGCCCCATGACGCGCCTTATTACGCGCCTCCTCCGCGAGTGAGATTCCAATGATATGAGTTTGATCGGTAAGTTATCTCTATGTTTAAATGCTGGTAGCTATATGCTCATCGTGTAAACAGCACTGGGAGGCTATGTTGTACCTCCAAATGGTAGACCGTATCACTCCAATCAGATGCCGATGCTGTACAATATCATATAGGAGCTGCATGGAATGGTAGATGCCATTATGTTAATACCTCTTCCAGCGAAATTATCAGATCTGCCTGAGCAGATTTACGGCAAGTCCAGGGAGAAGGAGCGATGATGCCCTCTTTGTAACCGTGCGGTGCCTGGCCTGCCGGACACTCATATATCTAGTATGAATCGTGGTTGGGTTGAAGTCTTATCTCTTCCCTCCTACTCTTCTCGCTCACGAGCGCTCGCCACAATGGATACTGAAAAGACGGGCGCTGCTGCTTATCACACTAGCAGAGGCGAATTCTCTGACATCTCAAACCATGATGGAGAGTCTATTCAGGGGCCCTCGCGGAACATCCTGCAACGTAAACTCAAGAATCGTCACATCACCATGATTAGGTCTGTTATATTTTCTTCTTTCTTCTGACAAATTCTCACCTCCGTCAAGTATTGGCGGTGTTATCGGTACTGGTCTTTTTGTTGGAACTGCAAACTCCTTAACGCAAGGAGGCCCCATCGGTCTGTTGCTCGGTTACACAATCATGGGCTCCATCGTCTATTGCGTCATGATCACTTTAGGAGAAATGGTATGCTTGCTGCACGCCCTAGATCTAGATCACATACCTGATCTTTATGTCTCGTAGATTTCTTACCTGCCTATACCTGGTGGTCCCATCAAACTGGCCGAGCGCTTCGTCGACCCTGCGTTCTCTTTTGCCGTGGGTTGGAATTACTGGTACAACTGGACGATTACCTGTAAGTCCCATTCTTCCTCTTTCATTTCTCACAATTACTGACCTCTTACTCTTTAGCACCTGGTACTTGAGTTAAATACATTTTCTTAGCGTACCCACTGACATTTTATCATCTCAGCCGAGTTTTCTGCTGCTGTAGTGTTGATAAACTTTTGGAATCCCGCTGTCAATAATTCAGTGTGGGTCGTCATATGTCTTGTCGTCGTTCTCGCCATTAACATGCTCGGCGCTGGCGCTTACGGCGAGGCGGAATTCATATTTGCGTGCGTACCAAGTACTATATCCCAATCTTGTATTCTGAGATCACCACAGATCCATCAAGATCATCACAATCACTAGTCTTATTATCATCGGTATAATCATCGATTTAGGAGGTGGCCCAAACCATGACCGCATTGGATTCCGCTACTGGAAAAATCCTGGACCATTCGTTCAGTATAATGGCATCGAAGGTGTCAAAGGACAATTCCTTGGCTTTTGGGCTGTTTTGATTCAAGCTGCTTTCTCGTTCCTTGGAACCGAGATTGTTGCTGTACGTTATACTCTAAACTTGTTCAATAAATCCATTACTTACGAATCCCACCTAGATTGCTGCTGGAGAAGCGAAGAATCCTCGTCGTAACTTGCCCAAAGCCATCCGTCGAGTATACATCCGTATATTGCTTTTTTACATCGGCGGAACATTCATCATTGGTCTGCTTGTACCATCCAACGACCCACATCTCAAATTGGCTGGTGAAACAGCCGCCAAGTCTCCATTCGTCATTGCTATCGAAAAAGCGGGAATCAAATCACTTCCTTCGGTAAGCCGCATTTGGCCTTCCCTTGTTACCTAGAAATTTGTCATTGGTATTCAAAACAGATCATTAATGCTTGTTTGTTGACCTCGGCATGGTCCGCCGCATCTAGTGACTTGTACACTTCGTCTCGTGCGCTTTGTGCGTATACTGATCTGGGAGTCAACTCGTCGAAATAAACGATTTTCGTAGATGGTCTTGCAATCTCAGGAAATGCTCCCAAGGTCTTCCTTAAAACCTCACGCAACGGGCTGCCTTATGTCGCTATCCTCTTCTCCGCCTCTTTCTCCCTTCTTACCTTCATGGCTGTGTCCGCCAGTGCGGGCTCAGTATTTATCTGGTTTGCCAACATGACATCCGTCGCTGGCCTTATGACGTGGTTTGGTATCTCGGTGACGTACCTTCGCTTCTACAAGGGTACACAGGTCCAAGGCATCGACCGCAAGACGTTCCCTTACTACACAAATCTCCAGCCATACGCAGCGTGGTGGGGAGCAGTTTCAACGGTCACCATCTGTTTCGTATGCCAACTTTTCGTATCCACTAATGCTATTGAGACTAACTGTTCCTCTACTCTTTAGTTCAACGGATGGAACGTTTTCCTCAAAGGAGAGTGGGATATTGCAAATTTCATCACCAACTACATCCTTTTCATCACCTGGCCAATCATGTACTTTGGCGCTCGCTTCTACTATGGTACCAAGCCTGTTGCTCCAGAGGACATGGACTTCAAGACCGATATAGCTGAAATCGTGGCGGACATGTATGATGATCCCCCGCCAAAGAACAAGCTGGAAGCATTCTTGCAATGGCTGGTGAGCATAGCTGCTTCACTTTGCAATTTTTGACATCACTGACGTCACCTCAGTTGTAGATGTAGCAATACCTGCAATAACACCTGGGGCCCATTGATTGGCGTCAATCACATCACTTTTTTACAAGTCCTCGATTATCTGATATACTTGGCTGTTCGTTGATGTATGTCGTTACCAACTCTACTGATATAATAATATCCGATCAATTTCAAGTTTTATCATGGTCTTGTGTATCGCTTACGATGCTTATACTTGGACTTTTATTTTATTTTTCTCATCACTTGAACCACCATCATCTCGTATCTCGGACCTTAACTACCGTGAATACAACGTTTTGTTCCGTTGCAAGACCAGTTGTCTCGACAATGTATCTTGTCACACAACGAGTTTCCATCTTACTGAACCAAAATGGTCCTTACTTGTGGATGAAGCACATTGCACCTTGTATCCAGTGAACCTTGCAGAGAAACGGGTTTTCTTTTGAATTCCAACCTTGTAAAGACATGTCTGTGGGAAATTTACCGGGTCTCGCTCGTCACGAACATTGTTCACCAAACTTTACAATGGAACGTCAAAACATCGGATATCATTTCATCGTAGTATGAACTAGGCTACAAGTGGACCATGCTATAGAGACAGAGAGGGTGCGTAGAAACGTGATGGAATGCAAAGACATGCAAGAGTTCAGAGACAAAAAAAACGAAAGACATGTCAACGAGGAAATGCAAAGTGACGGAAAGATGCAGGTACATTATGGATATTAATATGCATGAATGAGCGAGCTGCGAGTGATGATGATGGATACAATAATCATAAATCGTCGTCGTTAACGAGAGCAAGGAGACATCGAAAAAGGTAAAACAAAACCTTTGAACAAAAGAACAACGGAAAAGACAATAGACAGGAAGATCGAAACCCCACCCACGCTCAGACAATTAAGCCCTCAAAAACATCTCAATAGGAATCGGTTTCCTTCTCAACCCCGCACTGCCTCCGCTCTCACAGCTCCCGCTTTCAGACGACTCAGAAGACGTCGACGAGTGTGATTGTTGACGGCGGATGTGCCTGCTGGGCGTGGGCGTTGTGGGCGGGGAGGGCGTCGTGGGGAATAACATTCGTGTTAGGGGCATTCTGTACGGACTCTGTGACCGGGTCTGATTCTGGGTGTTGCTCCGCGTTTGTAAAGGCGATGAGCTATGTGATGCACGAGATCGAGGAGGCGTAGACATAATCGGAAGCAGAGGAGGAGGCGCCCGCCTCGACCTTGAATTCAACTTCGATTTGGACACAAACACCCCACGCAAGGGACTCAAAATTGTGCGTGGAGGTTCAGTAACGTGTGAAGATATCGTGGAACAGCTCCATCGACTGCTGAGTTGGTGGGGTTCGGGTCCTGGAGTGGGAGGGAAGGAGAAGGGGGAGATGGGGGCGTTTTCTTCAGACGAGCTCGAGGATAAGAAGGAAGAGTGGGATTGACTGCTTGAAAATGAGTCCAGAGACGACCGGGGAGTGTCAGAGTCGGTGCTTGCGCGGGGAAGGCTGAGTATTTCCGGGACTGCTGGTGCAGTGGGGTGGATGTCTTGGCTTGGTACGAAGGAAGGCTGAGAATATATGGATTCTTCCTCATCGTCAAACCATATTTGTTCGATGACGATTGGGCAAACTGGCTGTTGCTCCTCTTGTTCGAGAACATCGAGCTCTTCGATGTCAGAGGGGACAGCCATACGAGGAGGGGGGCGGTTTTCAATTGGGGGTGGGGGTGGTGGGTAGACTGGCAAGGGTGGAAGGACACGTTTTTTCCGGATAGCTGAGATTGGTAGCTGCGGAACGGGTGGAATAGACGTAAGAGGTGGGGTAGGGAGAGGAAGGAGTGGGAGAGCCTTTGAGAAACGACTGCGTCCGCGTGGTTTTGGTGGCTGGGGTGCTACCTCGGGTGAGAGAATGATAGATTCTGGACGGGCTGGTGCTGGTGCAGAGGGCACAGGCGAGTATAGGGAGATAAAGTCCTCGAATTG
The DNA here is from genome assembly GCF_016647745.1 of Suillus plorans. Classification (NCBI taxonomy): domain Eukaryota; kingdom Fungi; phylum Basidiomycota; class Agaricomycetes; order Boletales; family Suillaceae; genus Suillus; species Suillus plorans. Next base: position 139,556 of record NW_024537438.1, read on the forward strand.
GCGTGTGTAAAAATCGTACTCGTCTTCTTCTTCAGGAGGATTGGTGACGTCCTCGCAGACTATAGAACGGGTCTTGGTTATACACAGAGGACGAATGGTGATGCGCTTTGGTGTTAGACGGGGAGTTGGAAGAGGAAGATCTTCGTCATCTGATGCACATGGGGTAGCAGGCATGCTATCATCTGTGGAAGAGGATGCAGATAGAGTAGGTGAACGAGGGGTGTCATTGAGCATGACCAAGGCATCGTCGATCGAGAATGTGAATTCGGATAGAGTGAGGCGTGAGTCATTGTGAATTTCTAAGCACTCTGGTATTATTTCGAGGGTTGATGGACAGCCAGCGTCTGAGGGTTTTCTGGTACGAGTACGAGAGCTACGCTTCAATGAAGCACGATTGAAAACTGTAATGAGGTTAGTTACTTGGTAGTCAAAGACAAGAAGATATAACTCACGTGTATTCATGCTGTAGGTGAATGGATGAAAAGCCTTGAGTGCATGGCTGGTATATATCTAACTTTGAATAATAACATGTCTTTTGTGCTTCTAAACCATTGTCCTCTTTTCGTAGCATCAACAACACTTGCCTATTTCGAAGACCGCTGACTTTAAATTATTGTTTACATTCATTGTTTATATACCCACGTATCAGTACTAGTACTGTCCATATCTCCGAAACGACCTTCTTGATGTTTGCCAGCGCATAACCCACGCTTCATTGATAGGCTCCCAGTGTTATGTGCTCAAAGATTCCATTCCTGGTTACAAGCATCCCCGCTTCTCACCGCGTTCCACGTCTCGAGATGTGGGTCTCACATCTTTCGAGGTGCACATCACAGTGTCTGAACGACCTCAATGTAGCCCGCGTCAGTCCTATCGTCATCTCTCCAGGCCAAGTTTTTCCCGCTTTATGTCGTTGTGGAAGGCTCCAAGTAGCTCAGCTTGTCTTCCCACTGCATCGTCCTACCGGATGTTTTGGTGACTGTTTCACCCTTGGCGCCTGTGTTGTGTGCTCCGTAGGCTGACGATACGATGCTTGTTTCGGCATTTTACATTCTTTGTAGTAGCCTCTCTTGAAATACATCAACTTCTCACTGCGACATCGTACTGGTTTCAATCGTCTGTTTGTTAGCGCCCGTGCTACGTACTTCTCCTTATCAGAAACAAAAGACCAATTAATCGCCGCATCATCACAGCAATTAAATCATCGATCAACTTCTATTTCTCTGCTCTGTGAACCGAGTCTAATCTCATCATCTCCACCTTGTACTCAAAATTGAAGTTACTCGATATATTGGGCCGTTAGTATGTTCGTATTACGTCACGTTCAACCCGTGCATACAATGAAGCTCTTCCATGTCGGTGAGTCGTGCGGTTAAATCCAGGACACAAACTACTGAAACTCACGCAATGGTTGTAGATGCAGGTACTACATTCACTCTGTTTGTGGCAAAACATGGGACAGTACCCAATGCTAGTATCAGTGGGCATGGCAGATATTGATGATGCAAAAGCAGTAACGAGGGCGAACACTCGCACGATTGCAAAGGAGAAACGCATTATGTATGATGAGGATGCGATCGAATAAATCTGAAATGTCATCTTCTTCCTTTTATATGCTGAATAACTTGTATATGCATTTTAGGAAGAACTTATCTGTTGATCCACCGCAACCCTAATTGAACGATGTGAGTTTGAACTTTTTTGCAAGACTCTCGGCCTGTACGCTCCTTGCTGGCATACATCATGCTTTCCCAAGGAACGTCCGGAATACACGGTGTAAGTGATTCCGACTGCAATTGAGTACTGATACCATCATGACACAAATTTAGCTTGAGTCGAGTCGAGAACTCTGCTCTTACTACGCGATCGTTTCTGTTGGAAATACAGCACAACAGCCAGATCGCAGTTGCTCACTTAAGTCATTTTCATCTTCAGGGTATAATTATCGCGACCTTCTGAGTCTTAAGTAGGCAGACCACGACGTTAGTGCGTATGTACCCCAACACCTCGTACCGACAGCCTCGAGAGTCGAGACAGGCACTGACTAAGCATCAAATCACGTGAGGTTCGTTGCAGCAGTTGAGTAACTGCGTTCAAGTTGACACCGTCATCCTCAGTGCCGCTGGTTGATATCCCTTCGTATTCTCCGAAGCCTTGCTAGCATGACGCGACTAGCTTCATCCGTCACCTGGGAAGGGGAGATCCGATCTTGTCATGCCACTGTGACAATAGGTAGCATGTGGCAATTAGTGATGGCCAGGTCCGGTCCTGAACCACGGTTCGAACCCGAACCGTTTCGAACCTGACCGAAGTCCGGTTCAAAGTTCGGGCAATAGGGGGAACCGAACCGTCGGTCCAGTCCACGGTTCGAGGACTTGCAGAATTCTCGAACCTGGTTCGAACAGGTCCGAACAGGTTCGAACCGATTGTCAACGAGGGATGGGTGAGCGAGTCGCCCAGCATAGAGGAAATCATAGCTCCCAACGGATTATCAGGCTGAGTGCGTGGCGGAGGAATTGCAAAGTACAACGTTGCTATCTCCTGTAGTGTCTAAACAGTGCGGTTTGTCTTTAGAAAATCAAGCAAGCAATAATCATTTGACTCATCGTCCGAACCTCCCTGGTCGCTAAGACGCCACCTTTAGATTGATATGTTCCACAAAGCCTCACCCAGCTCTCGTGCATCACTTTATTCTTCTCCCCATTTGCACGTTGACATGTCAAGACAGCAAGCTGACAGAAGTTGAGCACAGGCTCAGTCGTATGTGTGATTTCACCCGTAGGAGTGACAGGCAATGGAGATGATTGCAGTGGCGAAATCAGTTTCGGTCAAGATGAAATCACTTGTGCAATGAACTGCGAAATGAATGTGCGAGCTCCGACGATGTTGCCATTTTGTAGATATCTGTGATGAGAAGTCATGAACCGGGGAACGAAGGAAATGGTATGGACATGAGTTCCAACTTACAGAAGTGTACCTCGAAGGGCAAAGTTCCCTAGAGCTCCGCCCGCTGCTGACCATTCTATCATCATGTTCGCTAGTGAACGTGCGCTATCCCTTTTTCCTGACGCAAGGAAGTGAGGTTCTGCCGCATCGAAAGCCCCATCTACACATCGTGAGCACGACAGTCAGTTTTGTAGATACTGCCGCATATACCTTTATATAAGAGCTCTCCGATATAGTGATGCAGGTCTTGGTCACCTGCGGGACAATGCTGGCTAACTTTCAGGAGTTCTCTCGCACTCTGGAAGAGCACGTCGATGGCAGTGTCGTACTGTCCAGACTTGCTGTACCGTGAAGTGAAGGTGCGTGTTTTCTGGTGCGCTTCGTAGGGCTGCCCAGACGCAACAAGCGGTAGGATCGCGTTCAGGGCGCGAGAAGATGAACCGGATTGTATATGAAGTTTGACATTTTTTGGGTCCGGTTCTCGGTTCAAACCCTTGCTGAACCGGAACCGGACCATTATTGGACCGAACCGATGGTCCGGTCCACGGTTCTCTGAATTTCCTAGAGAACCGGACCGAACCGGACCTGTCCATCACTAGTGGCAATAGCTACAATATACCTCGTGAGTGAGTTTGAATCCCCGGTCGGGCCTCGAGCCATGACCTGTACTTTTGTTGGCATGATTCAGGTCATACTTTACAATCTTATAAGGAATGATGTCTTTCAAGGTCTGACTCGGTGAATCATCAATCAAGGGTGCATAGCATATACACAGAATAAGTGATGATGACACCTTGAGGCATAGGCTACGTGTAGCGCGAAGAATCATGTATGTCAGATGAAGCTTGGTGCGGGACTAGCACTCTACTAGTATGATGTCAAGTTGCACCATCACGGTGCATATTTACGGTCATTCGTAAGATCTTGATCTTCGGAAATCGTTTATGGTCTGTAAGTTTCTTCTAGTTGATGGGTTCCATCGTGCTAATGATGCGATAGTGTTCATTCAGCCGAGAGCAATCAGCGTCTGCGTGGCTGGTGATCATCCCATCATATGCTACAAGAACGCTCTTCATCTACATCTATTTGGAAATATTACGGGCAAGGTCAGGTCTTTATTACGTACAGAACTTATGTACACCATACAGGTCGATCAATGTTCATTTCTAGTTTGAAGTCAATTCAGACAGACAGGCCCCGTGACGTTTCCTAAAACTTTCAGAAACATCTGTCTAAACGCACCTACCTTCCGAGAAACCAGGACGCGGAGATCCACATTCCGTGCTAATTCCATGCATATAAGAAGTTACTCCGTGACTTGTCCTCGTCATCCCATTGCTGTTTGACTACGTGATGTTAGGGAAGTTCACAGACAACAGCACCTTTTAGCGGGAAAACGATGGAGTGGGGTACCCCTCCAGCGGGGGGTGACACAGGCGGGTGTTTGCCACCATTTGCTAGCTTAGTCAGGCCTTCGGGCGTTGTCGTAGGTAGCATGATTGTTAGGTAGAGGCCACACCAGCTTCCGTCTGCCAGAGGCAAGGACATTGTCAGCCGCGCCAGTCCAACGATGCAATTCGACGTTACTTACAAGTACAAAATGATCAACATACACTCGCGTGTACATAAGATATGCACATTCAAATGTGTTGCAGATGAGCTGACGACTATCGAGTAATTTAAAAGTGAGTCGTCTATTCCAATTCCTCCATTATTCGAGTAACAGGAAACTTTATTTAGTTGATCAACTCAGCAATCGATCACTAGTGACTCGCGTGTCAGTGTCATGAACCATACTGCACCGATGTGAAAGCAGAAACACTACTCACAGCACATATAAAGGCGAACTGCCGTGTCGATGAGTCATGGTTAAATCCAGGACACAAACCACTATAACTCACGCAAGTTTTCCCAGGGCATCTGCGGCATTCGTGTTTGTAGACGCAAAAGACGGGACAATCTTCGATCCCATCCTGAACAGGCGTGGCAGAGCTTGATGACGCCATCTGAGCTACGACGACGAGGAAAATTGCAAAGGAGAAACGCATTGTGAGTGAGGATGTGATATGGCCTGAAGGCTGAAATAAATCCTGACAAGTTAGTGAAAATTACAGATACCTTCCTTTTATATGTTCGTCATGATTATGCAAGATAACTCCATCGAACTGCAATGCCAGCAGATTGAACAAGGTCTGTGTGCAATTTGGTGTGGAACAGCGGAAAATCTTTTGCTGGTGAATCGTGCGATCCCCAGTGAGAAACGGTCCTAGCCATATCTCCGGAAAACGACGGAAATATTGCGACGATATTCGCGTCGATTTTCGGAGAAAGATGAGACTTATAGTCGATTTTTAGTGACTCGCATCGAGCGAAATATTGTATCGTCGATTGTGTTAGTGTACCGTAGATTCTAGTATATTCCCGTAGCTCCCAATTGACTTGTCCATATTTGCTCAGGATGACGTAGCCCGCCTGGCGCCAGCTTCTGGCACATGGGAGTCCTTGACAGAAACAAATCATTGTTAGATATACTTGTAAGGTAAGCAGACAGTACTTACCGTGTGATGGCAGCCGCCTCATTCTCGTGTTTCTACAGCAATAGATATCAATTAAAATACATTGGGTAGCTTTTAATGGAACTCACCAATTGACTGTCTTGTAACGATGTATCTGTTGAAGCCGCTGGACCTGTCGGTCATTGGGACAACGGTATTGAGCTAGTGATGTAAAACAGTCAGTGAATGAATGTGACAATGCCAGATAACTCACAATGTTCAAAATGTGTGCATATATACACCGTAAATAGCACTTACTTGTCGCAAGAACAGACGACTGTCGAGTGAGTGGGATCAGTAAATGGATTGGGCCGTGAAAAGGCCTAGTACTTATCTTGTTAGTGGCCAAGCGAGAAAGTCATGTGTCAGAGAATACTAAAACAAATCTATCCGGGGCACATGCTTGTCTGCGATAAAAGAAATAAGCCCCAGACGTGACGATCTGCCCAAAGTGTTACATAGAGACTATGTAATCAAAACTCCGCAATGCCGAAATGCTTTACACCATGCACGACTTCTCCGCGGAGCGTGAAAAGGCATTGCGGCAAACGTGTGACATAGTGTGACGAAGTGCGCGAACTCTAGGGAAAATGCACTTTTCTGTGCGGTAACTCTCCGCTGGACTCAACACGTCGATTTTCGAAATAGAAACTAGCAGACCTTGTACTTTCGATGTCACGCTATCGAACTGTCAAAGAATTAATTTTGTTTGTTTGTGCGATGTGGAGTAATAACCGTTTTGCCAAAAATGTGCGAACTCCCGTGGAAATCTAGTACCTTCTCAGTTCTGAGAAACCAGGACGCGGAGATCCACGTTCCGTGCTAATTCCATGCATATAAAAAGTTACTCCGTGACTTGTCCTCGTCATTCCATTGCTGTTTGACTATGTGATGTTAGGGAAGTTCATAGACAACAGCACCTTTTAGCGGGAAAACGATGCAATTCAACGTTACTTCCGAGTAGTGCTGCCGTGGTCCAGTTCCGAACCGTGGTTCGAACCTGACCATTGGTCAGGTTCGTCCTTGGTTCGGTCCATGGTCCAGCATTTTGCACGGACCAAACCGGAATGAGGTTCGTGGTCTGCTAACTCCTGTGCGGTTCATCTATAGGTTCGGACCTTCCCGAACCGTTCCGAACCCCGAACCGAATCTTCCTTGCAACACCTTCAAGGCTCAATCACACGCTTATGGTCATTTTGACTTCTCGATCCTCAAGATTCGCCATGGTCACTTTGACCTTTGGCATTCTCAAGACTTTTTTCGACTTATCCTGTCCGGAGGTTCGCATCCCGCACACCCTGCTGTCCGATAACGCCTACCTGTTCAATCAAGCTCAAGGTATGACTTTTCCGTCAAATCAAGCGCAATAAACTGATTGACATATTATATTTCTTAGGATCCTTCAATGCATACTATGAGTTAGTAGGAGATTGGGTATTCACATATAAAGGGAGCAAGGTGAGTGATATATTTTGACTACCGGTACAATGTCTGAACCTGAAGCACAGTGTGCCCTCAACCCAGACGGGTCTCTAAAGGACGCCAAAGACATCGTTTTTTACAACGATCCTGATGATGCCGTCCCCATTTCCGCTCCATCCTCCTCTGCCCAGCCACCCACAGACGCCTTCTCTGTGCTACTGCAGACTGGACACAAACCAGTGCCACTTACTGCAGGTGCCAGTGCTCGACGCTCCATTCGCACCTCTAAACCTTCTGCGCGCCTTCGTGATTCCGACAACGCTTGTTCTTCAACAAGCCGCAAGCGCGCATTATCTAGTGCAACCGAGCAACTAGTTAGGAAGAAGGTTGTGTTACAGCTCTCCGCTCCATTATCTGACGACGACACGGATATTGATACTGACCATGGTGCTGGTCAATCGGATGAGGCCGAGGACGAAGATGTACCAGCACCTGAGGACAAACCTGAGGACGAACCCGAGGATCTTCAAGACACCACCATCCGAGCCGCTTTATCAAAGAGTGAGCGCAGCGCTGATATTCGAACAATCTTCACTCGCGACGACAAACATTGGGTCTGCAAACCTTGCAGGGATGCCGGTGAACTTGAAAGCAAGTACACGTTTCGCGGAGGTATCTCTACACTACGCACGCACATTTGTCGGTATGTTCATGTCTTCTTTCTCTTGAATGATCACTAATATTATATATCTATCAGTAATAAAGGCCATTTTCAACTTTACAAGTCACGCTGCAAAGCCGCAAACATCACCATGCACCCTCGAGCGGTTCCAACTGGTGAGGTTCAATCCCTGTGAGTTACATTTGCCGTATTGTAGTGTGTTGTACTGATTCATAGATAGTTCAAGGCAATCCACCCTCGATGGCAGCCTTGCCCCGAAAGCACCCATGTTTACCAAGGCAGGGCTTCTGGAGTATATTATGGAGTTGATTGTGACCGAGGACGAGGCATTGCAACTCGTCGACAAACCAGCCTTCCGCAACTTGCTTCGTTATGTCCGCCCCGCCCTTGCTGAAAGTGACGTGCCACACCGCATGAAACTTACGGAGACTGTTAAGGCCCGCGCAGTGCAGGTGGTCAACGTCATTCGTGAGCATCTCGCAAAGGTAGACAGTCAAGTCTCGATGACCTTCGATTCATGGACGTCAATCATCGGCGACCCTTTCTTCTCCATCACAGGCCACTATATCTGGAGCCCGGATGACAAACCCCAGCAATGGGAGTTACGCCGCGAGCAACTCAGTTTTGCGCACATCCAGGGCAATCATAGTGGTCAGAATACGGCTCGCTTGATTGTTGATACCATTGACAAATATGAACTACGAAATAAGGTAAAGTTTAGTCTACTACTTTGCTGTGCTGAATCTAATCAGTGTGTTGTAGGTCGGATGGATGACCTCTGACAATGCCACCAATAATGATACCACCATGAAAGCAGTTGGACAAGAAATCGATCCTGAGGGTACGCGGTGGGCACCTGATGCGCGCCGCATCAGGTGCCAAGAACATATACTTAATCTTGCAGCACGCCACTTCGTTGACGCTGTCGCCCCCACACCTCAAGCTGCTCTCATGAAGAAAATTTGACAAGCGCTTGATAATGGCAACGACGCTGACCTCGACACCTTAAATAAACAGCTTTCTTCCATGGACGTCAGTAACGACGACGACAACAACAACACCTTATTCGATACTGGCGATTCACTTGGCAAAGCTCTTGCCCTCATTGAGCAGGTACGTGCTATATTTTTTAGACTATTCTTTTGCTGATCGAGATCCTCAGATCCGAAAGTCCCCTCAAGCTCGCGCATTTTTCTGTAAGGCTTGCAAAGAGGAAAACATACCTGAACTTGAGTTGTTGCAATGGATCCGGACTCGCTGGGCGTCGCTATATAAATGCCTGGACCGCATGTTGCTCTTGCGTCAAGTGAGTTGTTTTTTCTTTCAATGTTTAAAAGTGGTCTGATTTTAATTAAATAGGCCATAAACCGTTTCACCAACCTTGCCGAATGAAAGCAACGAAGTGCCAACTCTTCACAACAAGACTTACGACAACTTCAAGCTCGATTGAAGTGATTGGAGACACCTCAGGCTTATTCACCAAGTCCTCAAGGAACCAGCCATGGCTCAGCAATCGTTCTCATCAGCAAAACATCCAACCGCATGGAAAACAATCCCTACACTAGAGTGCCTCACTGATCGATGGAGATCCATGGCAGATAACCCACAATATCTTCCGATCACTGATGCGATTGAGGCAGGACTCAAGAATGTCGACAAATACTTCAAGAAAACAAGTCAATCGGACGTTTATTTTATTTGTCTTGGTGAGTACTATCAATTTTTAAAACTCGTTCTTATCTAATATAATTTAAGTTCTTGATCCACATCAGGAAAAACCCCCTTTCTGTATTGGGGACAATTAGAGCCGATTGTATCAAACTTGGAAAATCCTTTGCCGTTTTCTCAAATGTGTGCCGAAAAGACCCAAATATCCGACAGTCCGAGCCAATGTGCGCAACGAAAAAAAGAATTCAAATGCATCAGTAAATTTTGAGATACAGAATGCCATATCATTATACTAATTTACGAATGCCATGCGCAGCAAGCAGCACTTCCAATAGATGAGCTTTTCTCGCCTCCTCGCACTGTTTGATTTCAGCGTCCCAACGATCTCCTACAAGTCGATAGATATAGTTTTGAGACACCGTCAGAGGGGCCGGAGTCTGACGGTAGGGGGGGACGGGAGTTTCAGGGATTTCGAGTGGGGGAGTTGCCAATATCCCCAACTCCGGAATTGGAATCCTGCGGGTCAGTGGTTTCTTAGACCTTGTACTTATAGTGAGTAACTGCCGACAATCAATGGACTCGGACTTACTTTTTGACGGGCGACTTCTTAATGGGTGAGTTCCCATCAACGCTAAACCCAAATGAAAGCGAGCGTGGGCTAAACAGTCATCAGCTTTACATCCGAGAAGCAATCATTACAGCATCCAAACAACCCACCGCTTCCCCGGTTTTAAATTCTCTTTGTCTGATTCCTGCAACAATGTAAGTCAAATTTTTTGTAGTACAGACATTAGCATCTGCGCACCATAATAATAAGACACAAGTTGATAGATAGCAGTGCACGATCAAAACAAGAACGAATCGATGACTCGGTGTTGTGAAATTTTCGTCCATCAATGTGACCAAGCCCGTGAGAATAAACCTGTCAGTCCCATCACGGTGCGTCTAAAACAAAGTTACATATGCATCTCTATCTGTAAAGGTATTAACGAAAAATGTGCTACACCTATCTAATACATTGCTTGTTGTCCATTCCCGAGGAGCCACAGGTCCAAACTTCGGCATCAAGTGGATAGAACGTCGGATATTGCGGACAGGCACGATGCTCGCCTGCCTCTCACCATCACGAAAAGCCCGCAAAACTTTATACATGCCATGGTTGGCCTGTGGTCTGTTGGCAAATGGCGTGAACCATTCGACATATGCGAGGTGATCAGGGACATTTAAGTTGCGAAACATTGCTATTTTTGCTTTCGCCAAAAGGGAAAACACAACCTGGACCTGTGCTACACAGTATCCTAATGGCGGGTTGACTTGTTAGTACAATTCCACTGAAAAACGGCCCATACCTACCTTCCACACCCAAAGGTCCACCATTACCCAAATTCACAAGTGCCGTGTCAAACCTAGCAGGCACGTTCCTATGGTGGCGGTCGTGTCTGGCTGGTCGAGCATGAATTGAGTCGACAGTAAGGTTGTTCGGTGTTCCGTCGTCATTGATGATGTTGTAATGGATTTTATGAAACACGGCCACAGATTGAAAAGGGAGTATCACATCCACGGCCATGTCCTCGAGCTGTCGTGCAGTCAGATCCGGCTCTGTGACCTGCACTACAAAATGTGTGAGGGCTGCACGGAAATGCACTGCACCATACTCGGCTGCAAGTGCCGAGAAAGTCACTCGTTTAGCAGAGGGGTGCTTTGCGACTTTGTATTGTCGGGAATACAGAAGATCAACGTGTGGTGGGGAATAACTGAACGATTGGTGCTGATTTGAGGAAGCTAAGGAACGACGCCACTGAATGAATTGATGGTGCCAAAGAATCTTTTCTCGTCGCTCGAGCCAAAGGGTCATCTGCATATACTCATCTTTGTGGTTTGTTGCGCGGTAGGCATCCTTTGCGAGGTCGATATGAAGCCGTTCGGTATACTTGGTATTGTAGTTGTTGGTCGTTCCAAAGTGTTGAATCATTGAAACATAGTGTCGAAAGGAGTGGAGCTTAGGCAAATTGAACGACGAACGGATACCAAGATCCACGAATATTGACTTGTTGTCATGAAAGCGATTGAGCGCATCGTCCAGAAGATCCAAGGTTCGTTGTGAGTGACAAGGATAGCGTGAAAGATACAGGAAGTCAAGCAGGCCTCTTACAGCACGGACCAGTCGGAGTGGTGATGCGCCATTTGGCAGGCCAATATCAATGATTATTCCCAGCAGGAACCGGCAAATTTGTTCGTGCTCCGTGCCACTAACTCGCGAGAGAATGGATATACCTTTCATGAAGACTCGCACATTGTGGTTAGGAGGCAAGCATTTGCATCACGCATCAATTTCTGCATCGCTGAATGCAGATTTGATCCATGAGATCAGGTGCTTGACGAGTCCTTGGTACAGTTGATGCAAGATGTCGGGAGTGATGGCGCGAAATATGTTACAATGCGGTAGGTCTTCCCAGAAAGGATGATAGAGGGGTTTGATTCCTGCACTGCGACAGGCCTTAGTAAACTCATAAGGGTCTTCATCGACAAGAGCGAGTGCATCAAGAATGTCACCCAGATCGCGGGTGTGAAAAGGCAAATCCTTACTGCCAAGTTCGTCCGATGGAATATCACACTTCGGACATTCACCAGTCTTGATGCCTGTGACAAGGAGCTGTTCGGGGTAATCTCCAATGTAACAGGCAACCAAAGGATGCCCACGCCGTAACGCACCATCTCCGCTCATGATTGCCATCCCATTGATACCTGGCTCTACCAGTGGCTCAACAACATGGCGCATGCAGGCATGGAATAGATTCGCGAGACTTCGGCGTCTCGCTGATTTGTTGGTAATATGTTCTAACTTGGTGGTGGGCAGATAGGCGAGGAGTATCTGAGCACTGTGAGAGGGACGTCGACGGATCTCCTTGGGCAAGTTTCCAATAGTCATGTACAAGGGGTAGGCAGCTTTATTCCGAAACATCGTTACTTGCGTTTTGTCAGATGACAACAAGATTGGTATAACGGTGGCGCCCGGTTTCTCTTTCTCAAGGTGCTTCTATTAATAAACTCCGAGTTAGCGGTAAGTAAACAAGGCTAACTTAGTCCGTTACCTGTGTATTCCACCACCATTTACCAGTATGTAGATCGTGGTATAGCCTTTGCATCTCGTCTTGATCTGTATAGTGCCGCTCTGGGACAAATACAAGGTAAGGTGCAAACTCTGGGTCTCCATAAAGCGCTTTGACACAGTCGATGATATCTCGACAGTACACATCAAAAGCTTCACCCGCCACCAAAATCTCCTTGCGCTGGAAGCAAGGCCGGCGTGCAGGTATCTTTGTATCAATTATTTTGTTTAGTTCGCGGGAGTTCTTGTATGACAACCCTAGCTTCTCGCACACCTGGCTACAGTGAGTATCCCTCTCGAACTAAATATCATTCCATAGTTATACTCACTCCTTCGATTTCGAGAAGGTCCGAGAACGATGTAGAACCAGGGCCTCATGTCTTGGCCCAGTGCGCAACCTCATAGTCGATTTGAGATGTAAAAGGTGCCCAAATTCCATCCTCCTCGCCAAAGGACACCTGCTGATGATAGTGATGGTAGCCACTCTGATGACATCCTTCATCTGGGTCCGAGTCTGAATCCTCCAAGTCCTGGGTAGCTCCTGCATTGCGAAGAGGGAACTTAACAATATGTGGTCGTTGAAATAGTGGGGCTTCTGCATCGTGCCGGTGAGCACGATTTAGATCAGTGCCGTGAGTGTCGGAAGATGTGTCTGTGATGTGCGTGCTATCTTCCTCCATAGGCAAATCCTGATCTTCGATGGTCTGCTCTGCAACAGGAGGCTCCCAGTCTCGTTCTTGCTCAGCTACAGCTCCTTCAGCCTCCATATCCTCTTCCTCTGATTCCAAACCATCACCTTCAGCGTCTTCTTCAGCATCATCCTCAGGCCATTCCAGGTCCTCGGCTGCAGTGTTAAAGTAGTCGCCCTCAAATATATTAGGAGGTGGGTTTTCGAAGTTGTCCAATTCATGCTCATAGACTGCGCCATCAGATCGGTGTTGTACTTCGGATACCTTTGCAGTTGTTGGACTCGGAGGATGTGACTCGAAATGTAGATTTGGTGCCGAAGGTACATAGTTTTGCATCTGCTCGTATATGATGATGCAAGCAGGATTCTTAGATTGAGCTAGGTGGCGAGAATAACCATTTTTAGTGAAGAGATGCTCACATCCATCGCAAGTAGGCATGATAGTAGATTGGCCTATGAAACTTTGGAACCGGATTGACTTGGTGAGTTTGTGTTAACGGCGTCTGCCGGATTTGTGACTTTTTTTTTTTTTGCAAATCGATTCAATCGATCAGTTCTCTTCCTCTACTCTACTGTGATGGCAAAAACCAAAGGACCCACTCCCAATGAGAAAGCTGCAGCCATGCGTGCAGCCAACTTGCAAAAAGCTGCAGCTCCGAGTCCTGCAACATCGGATGGCCGGCCTGTAAGACAGGCCAAATCTACTGCCTACAAGAATCAAGGTCCGTTGTTTGTTGTGCCTTGCAATCATTACTGTTGGTGTGCGCTGACCCACTTATTTAGTTTGGATGGCAGAAAAGAGTACTAATCGGAAACGTGCTGCATCCAACAATGCCAAATCAGAACACATCAAGATGCCTCGAATCGTGACATCTGACGCGAAGTCCAACACCAAGGTCGTGTCTGCGTCTGAACTGTTCGACTCAGACAACAACATTGCTGCATTAAGTGGCGACTCCGACGAGCATGGCACCGGTGACGACTCGGACGACAATTTAGATGTGTCCGATGATGATCTCAAATCCCTCAAGGCAGACAAAAAGAAACTGAAAGAAGTACTGGATCTTGAAGTAAGTTTTTCATTATGGTTGGAAGTGTCTGCTCTGCTGATTTCATCTCATGTCAAGCGACCTCAATTTGTAAATTGTGCACGGTCCAAGAGCACTGGCTCTGAATCGCGAGGTTCTCATCTTAGTAAGGGCACAAGTGACACTGATGATGACTCGGATGAGCCTCGCATGACTCATGCAGCTGTCTCCGATAGAGACGATGACATGAAGGCCACGCGAAAGACTCACTACCGCACACTGGCACCAGACAAGTCAAAAAAAACGATTAAACATAAGGTATTGTCCTATTCTTACTCTGTTTGCTTATTGTATGTACTAAGGTAGGTTGCAGAACACTTTGACCGAAGGAGTTCGAAGCAAACGCCAGGAGAAACGAGAGCAGGAGGGGAGTTCATGTTTTTTTGTTTCTTTTCAGACGGCGCTGACTGCTAGTTTCATGGTTGATAGAAACCGACTTGGCGGGATAGTACTGAAGACATGAGTGATACGCTTGTGACTGCCTCAAATCCAAAACTTGTGCGAATGCGCGAGGAGGATTGGCCTCTGAGCAGCTGGATTATTTATAGTACATCAGGCAAGGTTAACCTAACAGATCAGCAGGCCCATATGCAAGACATGCTGCGCGCTTCTATCACCCGCATCCTCGAGTACCTCGTGTTCGAAAATGCGTATCCTGACTTGGAGCATCGGCGGAAGATTACGGGGGACATTTTGCTCGCATGCACCGACGATCGACCTGAATTTGAGGCTGTCAGGTCACGATTGATGAAGGATGCAAAATATGTACGAGCCCTGGCTTCAGTGGTACGTCTTCGAACTGACACTTAATGCTTCACATTCTAACAACTTTTCATAAGCCTGAAGGTCGTATCAGCCATTTCCGGAACAATGTGCGAAAAGTGGCTCAAGCGCATGTAGCGAGTCACTACGGTCTCATCAAAGGCGCTGACACGAAGGTCGCTGACCTCTTGAAAAAAAATATGTTCATATATCCTGTCAACAGTAAGGTATGTGTGCTAATTGATTGATTCATACTATCAACTGATGTGTGTAGGACGAACCGATTCGAAGCAAGCCGTACCAGGCACCTGCCATCCTGGACACCATAGCGGAGGCCTTTTTTGTTGACAATGCGAGCGTCGGAGTTAAATTTCACGAGAAATTGGTGTCGACTGTCGAGGATCGTCTGGACGAGAGGGAGCTTCCAGTTGCTATGGTTGCTCTCGCAGGAACAGCGGTGAGTTCGATTTAGGACTCCCTGAGCGAGTTACTTATTGCTGTCTAGGTGCGCAGCGTCATCATGCAATATTCATCCGAAAAATACGACCGTGATTTTAATTGTGAATTATATAGCGGGATCTACAAAACACTCGTAGGTATCCTGAATGGTATCTTTGACACTAGTGAGCGCAAGTACCACGTACTGATGCATTCTGTCTATAAAACTGTCTAGTATGTGCTCGTTCGATTGATTTTCTCGTTATTTTACTGATCGTGTATTGCAGTGGCTCCAAGGCCAACGTGGTGTGCGATCTCGAGATGGACGAGGCATTGATGTTCCTTGACATTGATGCAATGCCAGAGTCGGAGGAGTAGTAGGTGATGAGCGCTAGTAGTAAAATTGACTAGGATTCACCTGAATTTGATTGTTTTTGCGATGTTTGAATTGGATCTATTGTCTAATTTACGCTTTGGTATTGGTAGTAATTAGGGTGAATTGTCTACAATTGGGAGGGGGACTAAAAAAATCAGTCATATCAATGGAACATATCGAATCCTCGACAATCCGCGAGAATTCGGTGATATTGTGTCAAATTAGGAATCACTGATTTCCCTGATGCAAACTATAAGCTTGCATACGTTGAAGGCTGGTGGGATTTTGGAGATGTTGCAGATGGCAGAGCTCGTCTGGAGGCCGTGGTGAGTACTCGTCTATGTTGTTTTCCTGCTCTAATCTTTTTTTTTTTTGTAGTTCGATGACTATTATACACCGCCGAGTTGAACACCTACTACCAATGAGCAATCCGCTCCGCCGACGAGAGCTGCCAGTGTACGCAAGCACTATGGCGACGATTGGATGCGCGAGGCTATTAGGACGCGTAAGACATCAGACCACCTTACTCACAATCCTCGTCAAGAGCTCAACATGTACTTGTCTTCGCCACTAGAGGAGACTGATGACATTGTGGCCTGGTGGGGGGTAAGTTTTCTTTTTGACTTGTTTTTTCGCTACTAAATCTACTTAATAGCTTCACTCGCTGCAATACCCTACACTCGCGCGCATCGCGCGAGACTATCTACCCATTCAAGGCAGCTCCGTTCCTTCCGAACAAGCATTCTCAAGCGGAGGAATCACTTCGACTATCCGACGCAATGCACTCGCGACTGACACGTTCACTGCACTACAACTACTGAAGGGAGCATATAGGAATGGGCATCTTTCTGCAGGAGTAGAGGCTGAGGGACATGCGGCTTCATTGGACATGTAACTACGAGTACAAATATCTTGCCTATGTTTTTTTTTCCTGGCTGTAATTTTTTTGCGTTCGGTTCGCGTTCAGACCGAGAAAAAACCGAACCTGACCGCTGCGAACCGTTCGCAAAGGTTCGGTCTAAGGTTCGTTGAAATAACTAGAACCGAACCTTGGTCCGGTTTTTGGTTCTCGTCCAACCACCTCTGTATTGAGAGTATAGCGAGACGGTCACGCGCAGCTAGACACAAAGGTATGAATATCTCAGTATTCGAGTTGAAACTCCGATTAACAAACGTTGTACCTAGACACAAAGGTACGAATCTAATATAACGTTAGACCTCGAGTCGAACATTACGAAAATACTAACTTACATCTCAGTATTCGAGTTGAAACTGAGATGTTTGGATGCGGGTACCTGGGCTTATAAGGTGAGTCTCCCAGGTACAGTCATTTACGCTAAGCTAAACTAAAAGATGGACAGCGCACGAGTTGGCCACGACACGTCGACCTCATTCTCCGTTTGGATGCGCTCGCACTTGGTGTCCTCTCCCTTGGCTCTACGCTTCGGCCGGTTGCTGCCTCTCCCTCTCGGCTCTCATCCTTTCGGCCTTGTCTCCTTCAGATTCGTCGGATCCCAACACTCCCCCTCGAGCGCTATCCAAACGCATCATCCCTCTCAGTCGTTGGAGTCTGGGTCGCGGTAGAGCCTTGGTGAATGCGTCGGCCACGTTGTCTTCGGTGGGGCAATAGAACAGCTTGAAGATGCCGTTCTTGACGTGTCCACGGACGAAGTGATATCGTAAGTCGATATGCTTTGTTCTCGATTGGGATTTGCTGTTGGAGGCTAACACAATGGCTGCTTGATTGTCGCAGTATATGGAGGTTGGGAGGCTTGGGGCTTCGTAGAGTTCGCCGATGAGGAGCTGTAGGAAGAGGAGCTCGCGCGCCACACTGGTAAGCGCGATATATTCAGCCTTTGCCGTCGATAACGCTATTAACGGCTGCTTCCTTGCACTCCAGGCTATGGGTGCACCGTTGAACATGACGACGTATCCCGACATCGAGTGTCTATGAGGCTGCGACGCCCAATCGGCGTCGACAAACGCCTCTAGGCCGGCATCTGTGGCTCCCAAGGTAAGTTCCATGCCGTCCGTTGCCTTTAAATAACGGAGAGCTCGTTTTGCAGCTTCCCAATGGGCTCTGCCGGGGTTCCTCATGAACTGCGACAACGTTGCGACTGTGAATGCAATGTCCGGTCGCGTACTGGTGGCAGCATACATCAAGGACCCAATGGCCCTTTGGTAAGGTACGTCACGCATATCCTGGATTTCGGCGTGGGTTGCAGGGCCTTGCTCTACTGACAGGGTTGTTGTAGCCTCCATTGGGGTCTGTACGCTCTTGGCGTCGCCCAAACGAAAACGTTCGACGATGGTCGCAACATATGCCTTCTGAGACAGCGTGATGGTACGTGCCACTCTATCCCTTGTTACCTTCAGACCTAACAACCACTTTAGCTCTCCCAGGTCCGATATCTCGAAATGCTTCTGGAGTTCGGACTTGAATCGCTGGATGTGGGCTACGTGGTTCGCTGTTACGGCCATGTCGTCCACGGACACTGTGATGACTGTATGCTCGTTGGAGGTACGTTTATAGTAAACAGCTTGATCGACTTTGGACCTGCTGAATCCCAACGTTAGGAACATGCCCGATAGTTCTTCGGCCCACTCAAATCCTGCCTGTTTCAGGCCAGGCAAACTCCTCCTCAATCTCAGCACCTTTCCACGCTGGTCCTCCTTCAAGTAGCCGGGCGGGGCACGCATATATATTTCCTCCTGGATGCTGGCATATAGGTAAGCACTTTTGATATCAACCTGGTGTATCTCCCAGTTTCGCTGAGCTGCCATTGCTAGGACCATCCGGATCGTTATCATGCTGGCGGTGGGGGCGAAGGTGTCGAAGTAGTCGACGCCGAGCTTCTGCCTCTGCCCATTAGCCACGAGTCGGGCCCGCAACTTCAGCTTCTCGCCGTCCGGTCCGCGTTTGGTGGCCAGGATGTAATGGCACGGTATGACGTTGGCGCCTCGAGGTGGGTCCACTACCTCCCACGTACCTAGCTTCTCCAACTGACTTATCTCATAGTCCACCGCCTCTTGCCATTCAGCGGCATCAGGACCATTTAGGGCCTGTTGGAGTGTGGGTTCCGGCACTGCGGCAGCCAAGGCAAGGTGAAGATAATTTTCTTCATCCATTAGGTCTACCTCTGACGCCTCTAACAGATTCTCCATCGTTAGGGCAGCCGTCTGACCCTCGTTTAGGGCCGCATAGTATCCGGGGGGTGGTCTTGCCCTCGTCGGCCTCATTGGAGGAGTAGATGGCTGAGGTTGCTCAGGAGTAGATGGCTGAGGTTGCTGAGGAGTAGATGGCTGAGGTTGCTGTGGCATGGTGATGGGCTGGACGCTATTAGGTGAGTTATTATTACTGTTGCCGCTATTATGTTCGTTAACAGCAGTAGACTCCCCCTCGTCCGGCATACCATCGGCTGCCAGGATCGGTGTGAAGGTGACATTCCTTTCCACCGTGACTCGACGCCTGCCGGGCCAATATACCCGGTATCCCTTACTCTCAGCGTCTACCCCCACGAAGACTGCCTCCTCTGCTCTCGCCTCTAGCTTGCCAGCCTCCAGGGCATGGACGAAAACCGTTGCCCCAAACTCGTGGGCTCGCGACAAGTCTGGTTTGGACTTGCGCACCATCTCGTAGGGCGTGCTACCTGGGATGGCTCTCGAAGGTAAGCGGTTCTTGAGCCATGTCGCATAACTAACGGCCTCGGCCCACAGATACTTTGGCATGTCTTTGCCCAGGAGCATCGCTCTCGCATGCTCGACCAGGGTGCGATTGAGTCATTCAGCGACACCATTCTGTTGCGGTGAGTCGTGCACTGTTAGTTGACGTTCGATGCCTTGCTGACGCAAGTATTGCTCAAACTCAGTGCTCAGATACTCCCCTCCTCTGTCCGAACGGACTTTGCGCACGCGCACACCTGGCGACTGCCGGGTCACCCATGCCTCGTAGGACTTGAACGCTGTAAGTGCGTCACTCTTTTGTTTGAGGAATTCCAGTCGTGTTTGGCGGCTGAAGTCGTCCGTAAAACTGACATAATATTTGCAGCCACCCAAACTCGTCGTCTGGGCCAGTCCCCAGAGGTCCGTATGGACTAGATCCCCATAGGTGAGTGCGCGCGTTTTCGTCTCTTTGGGAAAGGATTGCTGCACTGACTTAGCTTTCACGCAGGTATCGCAGAATTCGGCTTTAGATTCCGGGTCTAGGTCCACGCCCACTATCATCCCCTTCTTCACAGCGTCCGCCAATGCGTTTTGGCCAACGTGGCCCAGCCTACGATGTAGCTGGCCAAGGGTAAGCTTTTCTTTTGCTACGTTTGCGTGGTGACCCTGACGCGCTTTTGTCATCACGCTGTATAGTCCCTCGACCTGTGGGATTTCGGCTATGACCTTTCGTTTAGGGCCGTGCGACAAAATTTTGCACATCTTCCCTTCAAATAGCACGGCCAGGCCAGCGGACGCAATTCGGTTCGTTGATATCCAGGCTATAATGTCATATTGATGCATCACAGCAGGCTAAGTAGCCTGGTTTTGTGATGCATCAAGCTTGCTCAATGTGTGATGCATTATTAATGCATCAGGGATCTGACAGTGATGCATCATCCATCCAGTACATATTTGGGCTGTGCCGTCCATATTTGGCACACATCTGTCCATATCGAGCGGGTTGTCCCGCTCCCGGTTGGACCTTGCTTACGTACTCCTTGCTTCTCACTTCCTCCTGGTAGTACCTTGCTTACATACTTGTGTCCGGCTACTCATTTTTCACTTTAGTAGGCCTCTTACTATTCCAGGTGTCCTTTTTGCTTACATACTTTAATACTTTGGCATCTGCGTACTCAGTATCGACTTAGTTAGCCTCTTACTGTTTCGAGTAGCCCTTCGGGCTTAGTAATATTAGGACAATGGGATCAATGACGCAATCTTCGAGTTTTGAATTCACCAAGTCCCTCGCTGACGCAATCTTTCAGTTTTGAATTCACCAAGTCCATTCCACCACTATTTTTCATCTTATGCATCTCACATTTATATTTTTGTACATAGTTAAGACAATTTTCTGATTATGCACGGAGTCAAATTGTTTTTTTGAGGTCAAAACAATGAATTGAATTGTCGGTGTGATACAATATTTGATACGGTGCAGTACAAGAATATACACTACTACACCAGTCAATCAAGCAGTGTGCGATTATAATACCAAAATATAGAATGACATTGACAAAACTCTCCCAACTTTCAAGAGTGTCGAGCCCTTCTGTAGTGTTTATTAGTATGATTACCCTTTGCACTGTGATAGAATTGACGTACTTCCGTGAGTCTGCGGGACAAGCACGACGTGTTGGAACTCCAATGTCATTATCACGCTCTCGTGGGTTGAAGGGCACATTGTTGCGTGTGCGGAGACGAGGCACATGCGCTGCTGGAGGGTCCGGCAATGTAGATCGGCCCATAGATAGTGTAGGAGCCGGAGATCTCTCAACACGTCGTCTACGCACTCCACAATGAGAACGGACCTCTGGCTGGTCAAGGAGTGGATCATTGTCCTGTTCTTCCTCACTATTTGCAGATTGAACAGCCGGAAGAAGTACCTCCACCTGTGGATTCGGAGGTAAATATGGACTATCACGGTTGTCTGGAGATGTCAGGTTGGCGAGAGACAAGTCAGATATCGTACCCCGAGCATTATCGAGGGCACCAGGATCGAAATTAGGATTGTCGACAATATTGGTGAAGGCGTGGGGATCGAAGGCAGAAAAATTGATGGTGCCCGCTATGATCGGGTCAAAAGCGGCAGAGGTGCCCCATGCAGTATGCAAGTTGCTCTATGTGTGCAATGAAACACATTCTGCTGCATATTGATAAGCTATTACTCACTATGTTATCCCCAAGAATTTCTTCAGGTTGCGGAGTCATTTGATACAGGCCGCTTGTATCAAAGGATGGGACATCCTTGATGACTCGACTCGTACCCTCCTCGACACTCTTTTCCCGCTCATTGTTACAATCTTCATCGCTGTCCCAGTTTGACGACGACTCGTCGTCTTCATCCATTGCTGACTCATCATGTGGTAGGGTAGACTCGAATGCTGATTGGGGGAAAGGCTAAGTCTGGTGTCTCTGTATTTAGAAAATTCAAACATACCAAGAGTGTTTTGCACAAACGCTAGGAAGGCAGCCTGCATTCCATCGAAGTCTTTGTATACATGATTGAACTGGGCGCCGCTTTGAAGTTCGCCAACGTGGTAGCTTAATTAACAATGAGTACGCCTGAATTCCTCGTGTTTGCAAATGTTGCTCACTTGAACACTGACGTTTCACCCGTCCCAGGATCACGACCCCCCATGAGAACGGTAAATTTCCATCCACCTGTAATATGCGCAAGATACTTCAGGATGCGGTCGAGCATTGGACCAAGCTGCTGGATAGCTCTACCCAGAAGATCCAAGTCAGTGATGCTGAGATACAATCGAATAACAGTACGTACTTCACTTTTGTGGCATCATCAATTTTTAATGCCTTCCCAGACTTCAGCTGCTGGCGCTTTTTTGCAAACTTTGCTTTTGCCTTGCGATATTTCCTATTGATATCCGCTTTGACAGACTCACTTTCCTCCAAGTACATTCGCCGTGTAATCTCACGTCGTTTGTTCAGCTTCGGACCTTTATTGGTGATATTTTCTGCTGCGATTGCATCATCTGCAGTGTGCTTAACCTTCGCTCCATAGAATTCGTGTGAGTAAATATCGATTTTTTGTGGTGCTCGTGTCCCTTTGAGTTCCACGCCCCCACCTAAGATGGTATCGAACTTCAGGACACCCCTGGCGCCTTTGGAGCGAGCATGACGTGCAGGGTTCATCTGCCACCTATACCAAGTGACCAATTGCTGTCAAATTAATCAGTACATGTTTTATTCGATTTTTGCGCATGTGTCTTACTTGCTGACGTGTCGCAACTGCGGTCGCCAGAGCCTTGATGCCATCCGGGGTGCGAACATAATCGTCTGGCATGTCTTTGAAGATAACGTGTTCCTCAGGCCACCTTTCAAACCATAAAGCCCAGATGCGCGTGAAAAAATCGTCATAGTCCTTGGTCGCGGCAGTCTCGCGGTATTCAGACATGAAGCTGAGGAGAAACTCCTCTTGTTCTGGAGTAGCCCATTTCTTACCCGCCATCTGAAACAAGCTGTAGCAGGGTGAGTTTCCCAAAATGAAAGAAATGCTTGCCAGCGCACTTTCACGGGTACAGCGGTCAATCTTGGGTAGGCCACGAGAGACAAGATTCAAGCACGGTGATCTTCAACTTCTTCAGACCGGTTCCTATTGATAATATACGTGCCTAGGATTTCACCAATTCGTCTGATTTATGCGCGCAAGGCAAGTTCTCAATATCTACGCTACATTACACATATGATGACACCTGCATCCCGCATACACAGAATACTACCTCGTCTAGCTCAGCCACCTTCTCGACTTCTTCACAGGAAAGTACTCCTTCATCGTCACACGTGTCTCCTGGTACAACATGTTCATGAGTATAAAAGTCTGGATGCGCTTCTCCTACAGTCAATACATACCCCCTTCAGATGAAATGAGTAACGACGTACTCGACGACGGCACCTAGTGGCTTCAACGAGCAATTCCTGCTGCAGGCCAGACAATGCTTGGTCGTGCGGTATCTCCACAAACTGCACAGCACGTTCAGGCCAAGTTGCGAACCACTGGGAGTAAACACTCTCCCAGAATTCTTCCTGCTCTTCTACTGACCCTGAACGAACAATTTTAAAAGCAGGCAAAAATGTTTTAAGCATGTCGCGTTGGGCACGCGTGAGGACTGCCATCTGCGACATGGACATAGCGAGAAGAAAGCAACAAGCTCTGGGATACCGCTGTGAATCACAGAGCCGAGCCTGGACATGTCTTCGCAAATAGATCTGCATATAGCCACACCACACTTCAAACTGTCGCCGCTAATTGTATTCTGGAGGTTTCACAAACAAAGATAGAAGTTCTGACTCTACAGGGCAGGTACTAACTAAGCGCTAGTGGGAAATTTGTACTCCTGGTACCATAATTCGTTTCCCGTGAAAGCAATCGCTAGTTCGCTGTCGCCGCCATCCGCCAGATGCAACAAGATGTCTTCAACCATCCCTATCATCTCCCTCATGAACCTGCAGACACTATCTGCAGCGCGCCACTCATCACTCACGCCACACATCTGAAGAATACCATCAAGCCCACGGTTGGCTCGGTGGAGAAATTCTTCCAGGTTTGTGATAGCGCGTTCAAATACAGACTTATCTCCATTCTCGGTAGGGTATAACTCAGGGTCGGGCATTGTCTTGGAGTACTCATCGACGAGGAGGTCGAAGAATCTTCGTGGAACTTTCACATAGGCCATGAAGTCGTCCTTGGCGTACTTAACTACGGCAATGCACTCCTGTAAGGTTTCGCTGGTGCAAACGTCAGATGCCTTAATACAAGTAAGTCTATACAGTACGCACATTGGTTCATCTTCATCGTCTGAAGGTTCATTGTCTTGACAGGATTTTTTTGCTTTGCGTGACTCACGCCGCTTGGCCAGTATAGCGTCTCGAAACCTGGGGAGTCTTTTGGTCAACTAGAGTCCTTAGATACTGTCGTTTGATCACTTACTTTTGATAATGGCGACGACACTTTTCTCTTGCAGCTTGCACTCTCTCCTGATGAGTTTTGTACAATGTTGGGCGCACCATAGTGAGAACGGAATGACTGCAAAAGTAATGTTGTGTTGTGAGGAGCAAAAGAATGAAGAAAAAAAATAGACCCCTACAGTATTTGGACCCAAACAATGAGTCTTCGATTGGTGAAGGAAGCGGAAGCACTTATGCAGACGGTCGGACCATAAAACATAATGGTAAGATGGTAAGTCCGAGAGAGACTTGGAATCTCAGATGGAATGGTCTGAAGATACCTAGGAGTAGTATATACATCATCCCAGTGTTTTTTTGGGGGTAAATACCATTGTAGACTTACCTAGCGTTAAATGGGATCCATGAGGACCCCTAGATTTGAGTTGTCACTGAGCATGTGTTAGCATTCATTAGCATCCATGTGAGCGAGTGATGCCATCTAGTGCTGGTTGGATGCAGAACTGAGTGCATAGTGACTCATATGCAGGTCAACACGTCAGTATATATTGTTCTATAAATCACGGTGATCCTTAGCTGCGAAATATAGAGAATAAATTCGACTATAGCTTGTGAGTTACAATTGCAAACTGCATGGTTGGACCGATATAGTTGGTCGGACCATAATTAATTGGACAATATGAGTACATCAATGAATATCTAACCGTGTAACTAAATATTCCAACGAAACAGCCAAATACCTTGTGTAGAATATTGTGGTCCTCCTTGACCAACATTCATTCAAGTGAACGAGAAACAGCGAAATAATATCATATGCAGTAGGGCCATAGTAGGACCATAATCCATAATTAGTAAGATGTGCGCTCGACTATTATGGAAATTACACACCGCAAACGAGACGACATAAAGAACGGGGAAAGACTCAACAAAGTCATACAGTGCAATTGAGTTGCTGAAAAGGAAATGTGGTGTCAGTCATAAGCGTGAAACGTAGTAGTCTTGCTGCAAAAGGTGGAGTTGCGCTGGCGAGAAGCTCGCATGCTCGACTATTATGTAAATTACACACCAAACTTGACCAAACAACGGCAATTCTGCCGTTGTTTGCGGCAAGTCAGTTTGGTGTGTAATTTACATAATAGTCGAGCATGCGAGCTTCTCGCCAGCGCAACTCCACCTTTTGCAGCAAGACTACTACGTTTCACGCTTATGACTGACACCACATTTCCTTTTCAGCAACTCAATTGCACTGTATGACTTTGTTGAGTCTTTCCCCGTTCTTTATGTCGTCTCGTTTGCGGTGTGTAATTCTCTTTAGTTCCTATTACACTAACGATCATGTCATTCAAGATACCATTCTTCATTGAAAGTGTGCACAGCTCGTCTTATGTCTATGTCAATCACGCAGTCTCCACAGCGGCACCAGACGTCAGCACCGTCCACAAACACAGCTTACATTACCAGGCTGTAGTGCGATCGATAGCGGATGAGTCTCTTCTTCATTGTTACAAGGGCGTCTATTACAATATGCCAGGTGGGCTGAAACCTGTACTTCGAATGTTGCTAAATGTCACTAACACTATTTTAGCCGAAGTCAAAGATGGGCAGTCGCTCTTCTATGTTGTTCGTGGTTCCTACATTGGCGTCATGGCAGGCTGGTTTGTACTTTTTTATTTGCAGATATTGTTTTATACTTATTAGCACAACTAGGGAGAACGCATTGAACTGTGTTCTGGGTGTCAACGAACCTGCTTATCATGAAGTAGAATCTGTCGTGATTGGGGAGCAGCGGGTTAGGGAGGCAATTGATCAGGGCATAGTCGAGATGGTGGAACCTTGGGGATTCTCTTATGTTGTGTAGTTGTTCTGTACAGTTTTGTTGTCGTTGTCAGCCTAATTTGCATCTTGATTGTTCAAAACCTCTATCTCGACATCGTCGAGCATAGTGCCAAAGTTTCTCTCTAAGTGGACGCCGCAGGCTCATGAACATTGTATTACCTTGTGTTAATTCCCACAGCCTCAGATTGAAGCCAACCTCGGTTGGAATGCCGGCCAATACTAGCCTTGTCAACAATAAATCATCGGGTCCTTCCTCTCATACCATTCGCATGCCAGGCCGAAAGCGAGCTCGACTAAACCACTATACGCCACCCAACCAGCATTCCCGAGCACCAATTCACCCATCTGTCACGTTTTCCTCTCGCCGAGACGGTATTCTAGAGGTCTCTACACAGCAAATCCGGGGATCTGTGTCCACATCGCCATCTTATGAACCTGACAGCCAATCTGCTGTTCCAGGAGAGGATTTCTCTGATTTTTGCCATGATAGCCTGGAATCAGATATATTTGTACTATCAGATGAGAATCCACTGAGGCGCAAGCGAACAGCTGCGGTATGTTTAATTTGGTGATAACTATGTGTTTCCATTAAACAAGACATTAGGACAACCCCCTTCTGATATGGATGGACGAGCGTGATCTTTTTCTAGCAGAACTGCTGCGGCACGAGGGACGCGGAGATCACATTTCTGATGCATGTCCCGGATGTCCATGTCTGAAATCTACTCCTCCTCGATATCGGTGTCAAGACTGTCTAGATTCACAATTATACTGTGGTCTCTGTATCGTCCAGAACCACTTACGGTTGCCTACCCATCGTATAGAGGTCAATTTAATTTCTCAATCGTGAAAGCCCTGATCACTCATTAACTTCCTAGGAATGGAATGGTCAATTTTTTGAGCGTCTTTCATTGAAAGCCATGGGTCTTCGCATACAACTGGGTCATGCAATCGGCGAATCCTGTATTCTTCCAAGGAGAGCATTTAACGATGATTTTGTTCTCATTGACGCAAATGGCATACATGAGATTGGGCTGGACTTCTGTGGCTCCATGACCTCTCAGACACATACCAAGCAACTACTACGTGCTGGCTGGTTTCCGTCGACTTCTACTAATCCACGAACGGCTGCTACATTTCGCGTTCTTCATCACTATCATATCTTGTCCTTCGAGTCAAAGGCCTCTGCTTACGAATTTTATCATTCGCTGGTTCGTTTAACGGACAACACAGGCTTGATCAGACGAAAGGTAATGTTTAATCTTACTGTACTTGAATTTTTCAGTTCACACTGTCGATTCAGGATCGTTATGAATCTTTCATGCGCATGGTCCGTGAATGGCGTCACTTGGTGATGTTAAAACGCTCAGGGCGTGGCCATGATCCAAGTGGCGTGGCGGGTACTTCAGAGGGTTGTCGATGCTGAGAGTCCGAGTCAGGCTGCCAATCTGAGCCGAAATTCAACATATCTGAGTCTGGATGACGATGTCTTGCGAGTAGTAGGAGTGTGGTCACGATACAGGTAGCGTAAATTCGAGTCGAACACGGCCGCGGCGGGTACAAGAGGGCCCCACTGATCAAACCCATGCCGGCTGCGATAACAGATCTATTAGACAGTGTCACGGTTAATTGGATAATGAGTGCGACTTACTCTTCGATTTGTCGCAAGATTTTCTGGCCTCGGTAGGCAGACGTGTCCGACTGGAAGGAAAAACACGTATTCCTGCTTTCAGATGCGTACAAGTTGGGCAATCTACGTTAATTCCCGCTGTCATGAGGCCAATTAAGGTTTGGGGTGGTACTCATGTCGTCGATATATGGAGTTCAATTGAATTGTACCTAGCCTCATGTTACACACATGAAATTCGAACCATTGTCCAGATTAGTCGTGCCAGCCAACTTCGGAAACGTCAGCCGCTGCAACCCTGGGCCGATTTACGCCATAATGACTCAGTAGTACTAGCCCAGTCTAACGTCAGATGCTGGCAGTACTATAGTACTATGATCCCAGGCGTCGGTAATCTAACATAGTCAAAACCATGTCCCATCAAAGTAATCTGGTAGCCAACAACTATCGATGAAGTACATGTGTAACCTATTGCAACAAAAGTTCGAAGTGAATGTTGTAGATCTGATAACGATACTGTCACAGGGACAAACAGAAGGAAAGAATAACAACTGGGACCTCATGCCCCACATCACAATCAGTAAAGCTACAGGGGAAACTTTGTCTCCGAACTATTCCTATCGCATTGCATATGTTGAGACAATGAATCTAGTACATGGTCAGCGCAAAGCCAGGCGAAAGTCATTTATACTGAGTACTTTAGCTGTTACACGGTGATGAAATTGCTGCAGTTCTTAATGTCTCACCCCTGGATCGGTCTTCTTCCGAGTGCGTGAGAGCGATGCCAGAGTCGTCAGATTCATCTGAGTCTGTGGCTTTATGATCATCAGCAGCGACATTGCTTGTAGGTAAATGAGCACACTTACATGTATTCTCGAGGTAATCCAACTGTGTGTCTCCAACAGCGAATGATGTTACATCATGGCTGTATGCAGCGACACCGAAGTCTATCCAATCTTTAAGTTCCTCCTCACTACAGCTAACGAGCCCTTCAACTGACGTGCCAAAAGGCTCACTGCCAGCACTGGCATATCTTTCACCTTGATCTTCAAGAACCATGTGAAGGAACTTCAAGTGTTCTTCACTCGCATAGATTTCCCAAGCCGTTGCCAGACAACACACGCGCCTCCATTCAACGTCAGCATGCATCGTAACGACAGCTTGAGCTGCAGCTTCTGAAGACAAGTTCTTCAAACGGCGCCAGAGCACATCTTTGGTCTGGTATGTTTTTCTCAATGAGCAATCTGTCCAATTTATATACAAAATAACATACCCGCTGAGCATCTGATACACTCAATGAGCCACGGTGAGATAACTGGTTATTAAAAAAGCGGCGATCCTGTGTGTTGGAGCTATCCTTTATGCGAAGCGTTGGGCTTAACTTTGCACGCTTGACAAAACGAGCAAGATCGTTGATTATGGGTGGAGGAGTTATAGGTCTAAGAATGCCGTCGTCGGTTTCGTCAGATGATGGCGACCTGGCACGTTTGGCTTGTGAGATATGTCGACTGCGAGTCTTACCAATCGTCCGAACAAGAGCTGGAGAAGGCTCGAGTATGCCCAAAGGAGGATCAGTCTCGCATTGACTAGGCTCATCTTTGTACTCGCATTCCTGACTCGACCCTCTGGTCAAGCTTGGAGAAACATGAAAGGGCATTCTTACTGTGGGCTGGTGAGTAAGTGGGAGGGAACTGGGTTCCGAAGGGTTGAACATGGTTGCTTATGAGTACGTGTACGTATAACACTTGTTATTATTAGCATTTCCATATTGATTCTATGTCGTATAAGGAAAAATGATAAGGAATTTGAAATTGGAAACAAAACTCCGGAAACATGTGTACAATGCTGAGTGCTA
Organism: Suillus plorans; assembly: GCF_016647745.1. Classification (NCBI taxonomy): domain Eukaryota; kingdom Fungi; phylum Basidiomycota; class Agaricomycetes; order Boletales; family Suillaceae; genus Suillus; species Suillus plorans. The sequence goes on from NW_024537438.1 coordinate 169,233, forward strand.
CGGCGACGATTCGAGTTCTCAGATGCACTTACCGAGCTGAAGCTTGTATTTGGCAACATACCCATTGTAATCCATGCGGCTTTTACAAGCTTTCTGGATCCTGCTGGTTTTTTCGATGGTGTCTTGTGGAGCTCGAGGTTGTTCTTGGCAGAAGGCAACAGACAATCGAGGACTGAATAGACATCGAGTGACTTGCAGTTTTTTCAAAAGGTCTAGCATTCTTGCGAGACAGAAAAGACTAGAGCTCGCGAGAGGTTCGACTTTGTCTAACTTAGTTGCAAACATGTCAACGAAGGCCCTATCACAAGTGAGTTGGTTGGCTTCTTGGTCAGAGCAGGACTTAGTAAACTTGTCGCTAGGGAACCTTACCACTGAGGCCTTCCAGTGGGCATGTAAAGGCCCATCCAAGACCGATTGCCTCTTGTAAACCCTTAGAAGCCAGGCCGAGTTCTAGCATGACTCATACTATGTCATTCGATGTCATCCCCTCTGGCAGTCCCACAGCGTCCGAGTCGCAGCACCATTTCAACGACTCAAACTCAGAAAGGGGGCAAACTGATGTTGACATGACATTAATGGACAATACCCTTCATTCTGGAAATCGATCTGACCGTGGTGAGATCTTACGTCCATATATTTATGGAGCAGCCGGATCTGATGTCTGCTGATCCCTCTATGGTTTCAGAGGATTCTAATGTTCCTCAGAGACGTATTCCAAGGTTTTTCAATGATATTGAACATTCAGCTGAGGACCTCAATGACTGCGATAATACACCACCAGCCCCACCCCAGTCCAGGATCCGACGTGTCCTTCTAACGCTAAGAGATACTCTTCAAACCGCTTTCAACTCTGTTGGGATTTGTCGTCTATACCCGCGGCGTCCGTCCTTTGAACCAAATAGATTCATCCCGTCTTCATTGCTTGCCAAAACGTGTCCAAGGGTCGTTCAAGGAACCGATTCCCCGGCAAGGATATTTTCGCCACCCTACCCCTTTCCAAACATGACCGTTTATCGGCTCATGTCTTGGATGAATTCTGGTAGTCACCAGAAATCGGAAACCGAGATCCAGCGACTCGTCCGAGATGTTCTACAAGCGGATGATTTCGACATTAAGCATCTTGAGGGTTTTTCGGTGAAGAAGAGCCTGCAAGATTTAGATAAAGATGAGGGCAAGGAGAAAGTCAGCTTCCCAGATGACTGGATCGAGACCGACGTGACTATTGGCATACCTACGAAATCAAGAGAGGAAGGACCAAAGGCGTATAGTATTTCCGGATTTCATTATCGCCCTCTTGTTGAAGTGATCCGCGCGGCATTTGCAGATATGCAAGCTGGCGCATTCCATCTGTTGCCTTTTAAACGGCTATGGAAGGATCCATTGGATGCCCATCAGGAGCGAATATTCGACGAGCTCTATACTTCTGATGCCTGGCTGGAAGCTCAGGACAATCTCCAGAAGCTGCCAAAGGAGCCTGGCTGTACATTGGAACGCGTAATCGCGGGTCTCATGTTTTTTTCTGATGCCACTCACCTAGCCAACTTTGGGACTGCTAAGGCATGGCCACTTTACCTGTATTTCGGAAATCTGACAAAGTACGCGCGAACATTGCCTCAATCGGGAGCATGCCATTTGGTAGGATTTTTACCTTCAGTGAGTCATCCTGTTTGGGTTCTTGTCTATTACCATTGACACGAAATGTCCTTGTCAGATTCCCGACAGCATTAAAGATATATTGAGCAAGCTACCTGGTATATCGAAGACTGGGATAGCCTCACTTCAAGCACACTGCCGTAGGGAGCTATTTCATGGGTGCTGGGAAATTTTGCTCGATGAAGAATTTCTTCGAGCGTATCGCCACGGTATCATTCTGACTTGCCCGGATGGAGTACTGCGAAGAATATTTCCGAGAATCTTTACATATTCAGCTGATTATCCAGAGAAGTACACCGTCCTTTACCTGAATTAAAACTTTCAGATTATTCATGACTGATTTTCAGGGTTTTAATCGCAACCATCAAGGATATGGGCTTGTGCGCATGTCCTCGCTGTTTCACGCCTAAAAGTATGTTTGGTTCGCTTGGTTTACTAAAGGACATGAAAAGTCGTATAGCCACGCTCCGAGTGTATGCTATGGCGAAAGTCGAAAAGGCGCGCGAGTTCATCTACAAGTGGGGAAACACTGTAGATGGTTCAAAGGTCGAAAACACTCTTGGAGACGGCTCGTGGGTACCTACTATTGTAAGCGCGAACAGTTCCTTGCAAATTGCGATTAGCTGAGGTAGACTACTCCTAGAATCAATTTGTAAAGAAGCTTGGACCGCTTGGTCTCGACACATTCCGGATGCTTGTTGTTGACTTGATGCACGAGTGCGAATTAGGCACTTGGAAAGCTCTGTTTACGCACCTCATCAGACTTCTTTATGCTCTTCCTGGGGGCAGCCAGCTAGTTGCTACTCTTGACAACAGGTATGCGAAGTTCGCATATAGAGTGCTGTCATCTACTAACGAGTTGTCGGCTCTCAATCTTACCATAGATTTCGCCAGGTCCCGACATTTGGTAATGGTGTAATTCGAAGATTTGCGAATAACACCTCCGAGATGAAAAGATTAGCAGCGCGTGACTTCGAAGATATCCTACAGGTTTTTTTTTCTGTTATTCATTGTCTTATGCTCGCTGACATCTTTGCTCGGCAGTGTTCTATCCCGGTTTTCGAAGGGCTGTTCCCAAAAGACCACGATGCAATCATACAGTCTCTGTTGTATCGATTTGCACAGTGGCATGCGCTCGCTAAGCTTAGAATTCACTCAGAATCTACACTTACTCTTCTCGAAGATACATTGAAGAAGCTTTGTCAGAGGTTACGGAAGTTTCAACGGGACACCTGCGCTGTCTTTAACACTGTCGAGTTACCGAAAGAGAAATTGGCTCGCCAACGAAGACTCGCTCAGTGCTCGGAATCCAATACCACCTCTGAATCGAGTGGACCGCGGGTAAAGAAACTCAATCTCGGTACTTACAAGTTTCATGCGATGGGCGATTATGTGAGAATGATCAAGCTCTTCGGAACAACGGATTCTTTCACCACTCAAATGGTATGCGCCTGTTTTATTTCTACGATGCAACTGACATTATATTTGGCCAGGGAGAGCTCGCGCACAGAGCCCTAAAGGCATTTTATCCGCTAACCAGTAAATTAGATACACCAGCACAGTTAGCTAAGCATGAGCGTAGGCGCCGTGTACTTCGACGCGTGGCAGAATCCGGAGGCATATCATCTTCTGATAGTCAATCGCCCGCTGATGTCCCCCCTTTTGCCCCCTTGCAAAAGCATCACCATATCGCTACAAATCAAAACAATCCGGTCAATATATTCCCGTTCCTTCGAGAACACAGTGGCGATCCGGCAGTCAAGGTATGCATGATATTGCAGTTGGAATGCTTTGTTCACAATGGATGTCAGAATTTTGTACCAAGACTGAAGGACCATATCCTCTACAGGCTGCGCAAGCTCGACATCAGTTATTGCGACCACAGCTTCACGGACGAGGAACATAACTCAGTCATCATTCCAAACAATACCCTCTACTCAACCCAGACCATGCAGGTATGTATATATGTGCGCGTGTATTTGTTTTTTTAATCCTTGCTTTTTCGCAGGTATATTATAGTACATATGACCTCAGGCGCGAGTACGATACCATTAACCCTAGGACACATGCTGATGTCATGGTACTTTCGGGGGAGATGACGCCTACTCACCCATACTGGTATGCTCGTACACTAGGTATATATCATATGGAAGTCTGGATCAACAAGGGAGAACGACCTGTCAAGCACCACCTCGAGGTTCTCTGGGTCAGATGGCTGGCACCATTGCGGAGCCATAAATGGAGCATGAAATGTACCTGTCTCCCGAAGATTGCGTTCGTTGAGGCATCAGACCCTGACTCGTTCGGGTTCCTCGATCCAAGCCAAGTTATTCGAGGAGTCCACTTGATCCCTGCTTTTGCTGCAGGACGAGGTATAAGCTCCCTTCCTCTTGGCAAATCATTGGGGCGTCCTGACGGGGAACTTGATGATTGGGAAGCATACTATGTTGGGATGTGAGTGCGAATATTACCTCCTATGATGGCAGATTAACATTAAGCCTCGGAATTTTGGTCAGATTCGTTGACCGGGATATGTTCATGCGATATACTCCCTTCGGTATTGGACATCCTCTAGCACTACAGAAGATAACTAGAGACTGCCTTGGCCCACTGGCAGCACCAGCGGCTGGCTCGGACGCTATGGATACTACTATCGTCGATGATGTAGGCCATGAAGATGGAGTTAGCGATGGTGAAGATGGTGAAGAGTGCAACGACGAACGGGAGGAGGATCCCGATGATGAGCTTAGTGACGACTGGGAGGAGCTGGAAAGTGAAGATGGTGAAGATAGAGATGGCGATGAGGACACGTTTGACGATCTTTCTTTTTAGAATTCATAATCATTTGTATTTCACGACGGCAGCCGCTGTAACGCTACTGCCGCCTAATGTACTTTGTTTCCCCGCTTTATCAACCATGATATACTGACCGTGAGTTTTTTGGACCCGCTGGGTACCAGTTTGGACCATCGGCCAAATCAGTGCTAAACTGTTAATTTGTTATTACGTTAGCCGTACTTACCATTTAGTGTTGACGAGACATATCCAGCGTAGTACGCCTATAATGGAAAGGGTCAATATTGAACGTCAACGCTCTGATAGGCCTTCGCATGGAGTTACGTTTGCCGACATTCGATTAAATACAGCAGGACCCGCCAGTGGATCATGAAGTCAAGTAGGCTACCCTTCCCTTACCTTCTTCTCTATTTCTTCCCCCTCGTTCATATTCCAGATGGAGGATAACCCGCATCCTGGAGCATTGTCCCAGGCGGACTCGGACACCCCGCGACATGCTGCAGTATCCAAATCACCCGTAGCGGTGGTATCAATGTCTGAGAATGCTCGACGGAAACGCAAGATTGTCAACTTGGAGGGCTGCGAGAACCTCGAGTCGGTGAAAAGGTATGGGCACCAGTTAAATTTAGTAGTAGTAGTTTACTATGCTTACCATTGCCAGGGAAAAAAACTCACAAGGACGGGCTATCATCAGACGGATGATTGACTTACTCGATAATGTCGAGGAATTGATGAGCGAGAACGACCGCGATGACTTCAAGGACAACGATCATAACCTTGATTTAACTCTCATCCTCGGGTCAGTGTTTCAAGTCCGTCCAGTGAGAGTGGCTATTCATGGTGTTTCCAAAGTCGGGATCGCGTGCGCGTCGGATACGTGACGCTTAAAAAGACTTCAGATAATAATAATATGCAGCACGACGATTACTTGCATATGCCAAAAAAGGTGCGCTTCGCCAGTGTCAGTAGTAGCTGGTCTTGCATTGAACTGTTGTCCAGCTTAGTATGCAGCTGCAGGGGTTTGATGGTGCTCCAGAAGACATCGATGATGATCGGACCACTCAACTCATGGAACAAGCCCAGCGGCAGCTGCGGGACTCGCAGAACCGAATCGACACCCTTCATACGCAACTATTTGATTTGCGAAGCAGGTTGTATGAGGTCGAACACGCGCATAACATGGCAGAAATACAGCGCCTGGATACGTTGCAGACTCAAAGAAGAGGATCGCGCGATCATCGCCGTACTATGAAGCTGCATTCCCCACCTCCGAAAAGGAAGTCTATGGTCCACGAATATTACTCAGATGGTGGGCAGTCGATTAGGTGGCTCACAGACGAAGAGTTTGAGCCGTATGATGAACTGTCTGCTAATGAAGAAAGCTCACCTGTTGTCAAGGCCGTTGGAGGGCCATTGTCATGTGGATTGGCGGATAGGCGACGCATGTCTTTATCTCGCCGTTGGGCTTTGCGTCGTTTCCAAAAAGTCAGGGATGCTGCCGACTTGAATGACTCGGACGGGCCTGTCAGTGCGGCTGGCTCTGCAGAGATCTGAAGGAGATACTGTTAGTTTGGCTCTCCCTATAATATATATATATTTTAATTCACTCGACTATGCGAGTCTTGCTTCATACTACTAGTACATAACAACGTCCGGGTCGTTATTGTTACCTACTACTACTATGCATCCAGTGTTTTGGTCCAAAAATAGCATATGCGGAATCTGTGCGGCGCTCTATTTCAATTAACAAGGCCAACATCTGTGCAACTTCACTGGTTCGTGACTTTCTGGCTGCGGACATTTTTGAAAGATCTGTGCACAACTTGAACGTCTACTAGTTCTTTCCGATCTTATATATGCTGAAGCATACATCTATAAGGACTCATTCAAGTTTACTTGGTGTGTGCATTTCCTTGCTTAGATGCCACTTTGTTGACCATCCTTCGTACTAGTACTAGACGTGCTTCAAACACTCAATAACCTCTTTTTCAAGGTATGCTGAAAGAGGTGCGTGAGATGGCGTAACGTTGAAATCAGATCTGACGACACGCAGGTATACCGTTCCGCCGTGGATATCTGTTGCACGGTGTTCCTGGAAGGTTCGTATGATTCATGTGCTCTAGTTACCACCGGTACTCATGCTCCATTGGTCATAGCGGCAAGACTTCATTGATACATTCATTGGCGGGTGAATTAGGTCTGGATATCTACGTTGTCAGCTTGTCATCAAAGGGGTAAGAGTGGCTCGAGCCTGAGTAACCGACTATTAATGTTTGCCAAATTCAGGATGAGTGATAATACACTGACAACATTGATGGGTCATGTACCATCCAGGTAGGGTTCTCCGTCATCCACGGTCATTTCTCGGTATTCATTTTATCATCATAACAGATATATTTTGCTTCTTGAAGATCTGGATGCCGCATTCACGCGCTCTGTCAGTCATGATGCATCGTCAACTGGTGCTCCCACAGCATCTAACACCAATAGCACAACCACTGAGACTAGCGATGGATCAACATTGAGCTTGAGTGGACTTTTGAACAGCCTCGATGGAGTCGCCGCTGCAGAAGGCCGGTGGGTTACTATGGTTCCCCTCTGAAACTGCGCCACTAACATGCCTCACCAGACTGCTTTTTGCTACGACTAACCATATTGAGCGCCTTGATCCAGCTCTTAGTCGCCCAGGACGCATGATGTCTAGGTGAATTTCACACATGCGACAAAATGGCAAGCCGAGGGCATTTTCAAGTGTTTCTTCCCCTCGAAGCCTGCTGGTGTCGCTACCACATCTCCACCTGAAGAGGACGTTGACACTTCGCAGAAAAACCTTCCCCTGCCAAAGCGCAAGGCGCGCAGTCACACTATTCCTGTGCTTGATGAGACTGAAATTTCTGAGCTTGCTAAGCGTTTCGCAGATGCTATCCCAGAGAACGAGCTAAGTGTAAGTTTCCGGAAGCGATAATATATTTGCCGTTGACGTCGTTTCAGGTTGCCGCGCTTCAAGGTTACTTGTTAAAGAATAAGGTTCGCCCGCGCGAATGTGTTGATGAAGTTGCACAGTGGCACGTATACATAACTTGGGAAGTGCATCACGAACTCAACTATTTTACAGGATCATTGAAGAACGCGAGACTCGGGAGAAGCTCAAGAAGGAGAAGGCAGAAGTACGTGTGGTACAATATCTGTGTGACTTATGCTGAATTTATTTCAAGCGCGAGGCGAAGGAGAAGAAAGAGGTAAGCTCCTGTGACTCGATCGGTCCTATTGTGATATCTGACCATGGGATAGACCGAGGAGAAAGAATGCAAGGAGGTATCGTGCTTGGTTCTGTCCCGCTGAATGATGTCACTCACAAAGCTATTCAGAAAGAAGAGAAGGTTGCTAAAGAGGTAATGTCCCATCAAGTACACTCGTCAGACATCTGCCCAGGGAGTCGTAAGGCAAGGACGCTGTAAAAGACGACACTGGTCTCAAGCGTACATGGTCGTTGTCGCTCGCATTCGCCACCAGATCTCAACGTGTTTCTCTCGGGCCAAGTCGCACGGAAAGTGCTAGGAGAATGTTGGGGGGTGATGGGGTGAGTACTGCCTCCTCAGGCTCTGCTGGCTTTGTTGTATGGGCACGACTGACTTGGGAGTTTAAATTTTCTGTGTCGTAGAGCGGAGCTCCACAATGTTGTTCTTTCGCTTCGCATTGCGCAGCAACCTTCTTCAATTCTCGCATTCATTGGAATGTCCGAGTCCAAGCCATACTAGCCACTGGACGTGGGACTACATTGACACTGACCCAAGTACGTGCGTCACCCTGAACCCGAACAAGTTTTACGTTGACCACGAGCTAGAAATAGCATCATGCAACCTTGAAAGCTGCACATCGCTGAAAAAGGTGAGTATTGACATTATTAACGCCGTTGCCTGTGTGAAACTTTCCATTATAGGCGTACAATCATATTTAGGGTAGCTGCCCTTGCCGGGGATAGTACTACCAGTGCAAGGCCGTTAAATTGAGTGGAAGTTGTTTGAAGTCAAATCCATCCCTAGTCTCCTCCCTTTCCCTCGATCTCTTTTCCCTTTACTCGTCGTTGAAGCTAATGTCGCAGGTGGACGATATCCCGCAGCCCGAGGCATCCTCCCAGACCTCCGTGGCATCGTCCATGGCGGTGCCGACGTCTGATAGTGCTCGACAAAGGCGCAAAATTGCTGAATTGGAGGAGAAACTGCAAGTGCTTGAGTCGGGGCATGCGGTGAAACAAAGGTATGAATGTCGACATTTATAATCATGTAGTTCTGCACGCTAACCGTTATCAGGGAAACAAACTACTTCATGTCTCAAGGACGAGCTATCAGGCGCATTGTTGCTCTATTTGATAGCATCGAAGACATGATAGCCGAGAACGATAGGCGGTGCGATCTCGAGAGTGATGACGACAATCTAACTCTTGAGTCAGTGTTTTACCTCTCCATCTCCTGAGTGTTACTCACTAGTTTGGTATCAGTCAGGATCGTTTGCAATTCAGTTATATAATCCTCAACAATAGCCTTCCGTGGTTTCACAGAAAGGTTTCTGACATGGAATACAATGACTATATGCACATGTTAAAAAAGGTGTGTTTCGCCATTGTCGATGAGTACCTTGTAATGGATCTTCATTCAGCTTAGACACGGGGCCGACAGTGCTCGAGGGGATGATACCTCGAAGCTTAAGACTCTTATCCCAGATTGGGTCAATCGTGAGTGGAGGCCCGATCCCCCCGTCGACCTCGAAGACAAACACTGCCGTGGATTTGCCCACGACACGTGCGGTAGATTGCTCTGTCCAACCGAGCTAGACTGGAATGATCCAACGTAAGTAGTATCACACTTATGACATCTCAAGACACTAATCGTTCACCAGCGTCAGAGCAGGAATCCGGGACCGCGCGGACGGCTATGTCGTGACAGAAATGTCTTGGCCGGCGTTCCTTTATGCAGGATATACTGCCGATCAGAACAATCTCGAGGAAGGTCTGTTCAAAAGCAAGCTTTTAGTTCAGGTTCGTCGTACATAGATAGCTTCACAAAGACCTCACTTTTTGCAGGCATTCAAGGCTATCTTTACATCCCCCTCCTCAGCAAAGGACGTTTCCGGCGATGGTGATGGCGCTAACATCATCGAAAATAACAGACGTGCGAAGAAGGATCCCTTGGGCAAGAAAGTCAAAACACATGTGGCGCAAATCATCAAGATGAATAAAGTGTCAGCCCGCTCGATCGCGTATGTATCGTGTCAAGTAAGTGGTCAATTTTTCGTGTCCTTACGAGGTACTAACAAATTATGTAGTTGCGATTCGCACTTTCATCAGTGACTTCGTGGCGATCAATAGATGGTGATTTTGATTACACGCAGTTCTGGTTCAACATCGTAGACTTTTTTGAACGCCCCCCTGGCCGAGTAGCGCAGCGCAACGTTGACCGGTTGCTTACATGGTGGACAAGGTATATTATTTTCAATACTTTCAATTTGACAAGCCGTTGACTGTTTATTAGGAAAGTCTTTGGTACCAGTCATCATACAGAACTTAGTGATGCGGCAAAAGGCAAGATGTCCGTCAATGCTCTCGCGATGCAGAGGGTGCGACTGGATGATGCGCAGTTCAATTCCGAGTAGTTTACCCCTTCGGCCAGTTATTCTTACAATAGATAGCAACCTGCCCAATATAATGTCGATTTGCATTTACCACTTGTTTGACGTGTAAAGACCTACGATATTGGTGTTCGTACCATGAGAAAACAACACATAGGGTCCTATGTACCTCTCTTGACATGTTGTTAATGTATCTGCATAATACACGTATGTGTTTAGTAGGCTGCACGAGGAAATCTAGCGTGATAATTGGAAAAGCCAGGATATTCTCTCCTTCTATGTACACGTTAACAATCACAAGGAGGCTGACAGGTGACGGCGATCTTAGAACATATCGAATTAGTAGCCCAATTCACGAGACATGGACAAATCATCATATTCTCTCAGTCTGGTACAGGTCGGTAATTGCTAAGGCAGAGCGGAATGACATCGGTAGAAACCTGATATTACCCAACAGCAGCTTTGTCATTAGATGAGGAAGCTAAGCCGCTCGTCTCGTGAGGTGCAAAAAGTGCAATGGTTTTGATGGGTGGCGTGATATATGATATACTCGACGAGTGATCAATAAGGGCTCGAAGTAATGTATGACCCACTACTATATTGTTTTAGTCTATGCAGGCGTCAGCAATTGCTGAAGCAAAATGTAACTATACCAATTATTGTAGACAATAGCACAACTTCGGTCATAAATACTTGATTTCGCCCATTAACACCTTGATGATTGGATGGGGGGCGGCTGTCACCAGGGTCCCGAATTCACTTACACGGCACTACACAGCATTTGCGCAAAACCTTGGACCGCTGTGAGACGCGTGGCAAATGAATACAACTGCTAGTCGTTGGGTATTCATACGATTTCGCGTGACAATTTGAAGTAAGCTGTACGTTGTATATGTTTGCTTGATGGACACATTCCGGCTGCGATACGAAAGTGGCACTTCTTTGCACAAATTCGCAATTGATATATAGTAGACAAACATGAACAATTTAAAGAAGGTGGCGTTAAAATTCGCACAAGGGCATCAGTTTGCACTTCGTAAACACTTCGTGGTACTCTGCAAAACACGAGTTTTTTGGTCTGGCTTGGGACGTTGCACGATACTCGAAGAAAATCAACTTTTTGGAGAAGAGGGCGTCAAAATTAGCACGAGAATATTAATTTAAACTTGTGCACTTGGTAAACACCTTGTAGTTATCCGGAAGATTAAGGCCTTCATGCCTGACTTTGACACGATGAAATTCACTTCTGAGGTGCCGATAGTGTCTCATGCAGTTCGACCCTTTGATTTTACTTCATATCACTTTCGAGTTAGAATTCCAACGATATGTAGGTGTTCTCCCGATCAAACGCTGGTGTAGGAAATTTATGCATTGTCCTTTCCTGTATAAAGTCAAACATCACTATGTGATGATGGATAGCAGAATTATACAGATGTTTGTGATTGTGTACTATGTATCGTCATATATACTCTTATCATCTTTCCTCCAGTTCACTGATGGGTGGGCGCGCAAACTCGCTATGCGGGCTGCTTGGATCACTTTACGTGCATACTGATATACGAAGATAGAAGGGGTGGTGTGCGTTTATGTACAGGTAGTCTAACGTACTAACAAAATAGACAGATTCCAAGAAGCGGATTCTAACAAATTCAGGGCGGGCGTGTGGACGAAAATAAATATGCGAGCGAGCGAGAAAGTCGGGAGAAAATGAGCGAGCGTATCGTATGGTTCGTAGTGTCACGAATGTACTAACACCCCAAAGTTAAATGTTTGAGGAACTCCACTTCTCACCATCATCTTCCCAACAGCTTGCTTGTCTGCCGCCGCCTTCTTCCAAACTTCAGTATCCCCTTTCAACGACTACGAACTCTACAAACATTAGAATTTCCTCTCCCACTAACAGTGACGTCGTCAATGGTCCCATGTCTCAAGCTTTTACTATCACTTACCTGCCATTGCTTGTGCTTGTCTTCCCGCTTTAGCCTAAATGTTTCTCGCGGTTTTTCATGCATACCTCCAAACTTAATATCTTCTATGCAGTCGGATGTAGTAGAAGAGACCGGCGGGGGCATCGCCCTATAGACTATTCTAATGTGAATAAACTTATACATTTGATTTGCAGTCTACGTATCTCTAACAGGGGCCAGGCTTGGGTCAGGTCGTGAGTTTCCATGAAAACATTATACACGTCTTGATATATACTTGATATGACAATAAAGAATTCTTCACACTTGCATGCTTTGTTCCTCAGTAGGACTAGAAGCAACAGTCGTGTCGCCGTCCCATTTCTGCTGTTCAGCCTCGAGAATCTTACGAGAGACCTTACTGCGAGAGCGAATTTTTGAACCATAGAAGAAAAGGACCTGCGTGAAAAATAAAGTGAAATCTGTGAGCACTAATCGCCGTGTAGGTAATTTACCCACCCATGGAGTTGGTGCCATTAACACGCATAGCAGCGCCATAAGCGTCAGTCCCCATTTATATGTCATACTAGCAAACATCTGCTGTGTGAACAATGGGAACATCAATCCCATTAGATTTCCTTCGGTTCCCTAGTGAAATAGAATAAATAAGCAAAAAGTGAGAGGACTCACGAGCCAAGCTCTGCCCTGCTTGAGCCGAGGAGGCATATGGGCCATAGCTAGGTTTACTCATGAAACACGTACAGGATAGATGTGGCGAAGCACATACCAGTCTGCAACATACAAAATTGAAACTTGAAATATCACGAAGACGCCAGACATAAATGCCTGTAAATCCATCAAACGACCAACTTTAAATACTGTTGAGAAATCAACATACAGTTAATGCAATCAGAGGCACTATCCAAGGAATGTTAGGTGATGCCGTCCATGCGTAAATCAACATCGAGACGGGCAAGACAACAGCAGCGACGCATGGCATGTATAGCCGTGCTTCTTGGCCCTTTATCGAAAAGTGTTTCCTGGATGGCATGAGTCACGACGAATGTCATGTGTTGAATTTGTTACCGGTACAAGGATTCCTGATACATGTTCGCCATAAAACCTATGATAGCTCCAACACTGTTGATGTGAAAGATCAGATACGCAGTATGCAAGGAATATGATAACTTTCCTTTGACACAGAAGTACAAATCCTGTGTCGCTGACGCTGAAGTTGTAGACGGACTGAAATTCTGCCGTAACGGATCTTTCGTGCAACCCACCTTAGCAACCGAATTTGATCCAAAGATCGACGACACTTACTCGAACAAGCAATACAGGATTCCCCAGATGATGCCAATCCAAAGCTGCCATGAAATAACGTTAACTGCCATTGGTGGCACACAAGATCATAGTCACTGACACTAATGCTTTGGACAATGGGTTCTGTGAAGAGAAAATCTAGAGTTGTGTTAGGAGAGACTCTGCGGAAGATTATTTTGCATACACAATGGCCGTGTGCACGACGTCTTGATCAAAGATGACATGTTTGGTTTGTCAATTTCAGCGCTGGACCGATATCTGGGGTCACCAGTCATCTTTCTCGTGTCCTTCGCGATGTGAGTTAGAATAATCGATGAACGGGTTTCGTTCATCAATAAGATGACAGCAAGCACAAATGCCCCAGTGAACCTGACAAGAAAATTTAACGAGAACCTCAAACATGTAGCTTTGTGAACACACATAGCATGCACCCATTGCACCCACCGCCAACCGAGGTGCGGACTGGCAGAAATGAGCCCCCCAAATGCTGACCCAAGACCGAAAGCGAATAGCGATGAGAATGCGTACAGAGACATTGGCAATCCGCGTCTGCAACAGTGTCAAAAATGGAGCTACCACAGGTGTTTTGCCTTACTCGTGTGGCTGCCATATATCGGCAATGCTACCTCCAATCAACGATGCACCACATGAACCAAAGACCCCTTGTAGTGCACGCGACACAACCACAGTTTGTATGTTTGGTGCCCTGCTAATGGTGAGAACCTGTCTGTTGTGACAATGACGCGACAACTTACAACGCATTCATAACTTCAGCGAGAAAAAACAAAGTCGACGACATGATATAGACAGGTCGTCTGCCACGTTCCTGAGACGCAGATGCGGTTATATCCAACGATACCAAAATCAAAGCCAGTTCTTACCTCGCTGAATGATGAAGAGATCAAAGGGACAATCCCGTAACCTATCGCGTACAAGCTCAGCCCCAAAGTCGCCTGCAGTCGAGTGCAATTCAAATCCGTTATCATGGAGTCATAACTGATCGCATATGATGACGTTGCAGCCCCTGTTGAAGTTATTAGATGGAAGGGCACTGTTACTAAAAACCGAGGTCACCTGTGATTCCGGCGAATGCACAACATATGAGAGTGATCGTCCACTTCCGCGCATAAGAGAATTTTTTTGGGTCCCGTGGGTCTCCTTCGTCAAAGTTAATCTGCTCAACGTCAACATTCCTGGATGTGGAAAAGAATTGTACCAGTAACAATAACTCACAAGTATAAACTCCTGCTCCTGTGGAACATGAGTTATAGGCGAGGGTGAGATGATGCTTTTACCGGTGTGGGCCATTATCATCAGAACTTGGTCTTTCGATTAGAAGTTGGATGGCCTTTTAACTGTCGACGGGGCAGGAGCTATAATAGTCACAAACATTAGGGTACCAGGGTCTTTCCATGGTATGGACCGTGATGCCTCCCCTATTACACCATAAAGCCCGTGCATGAGTAATACCAGCATCCCTCTCCGCCTATAAGGAGAATTTATTTGCGACACTGTCGATAGGAGTAGGAGCGGTGTAAAATGATGCAGGAGTCCCTCTTCAACGGGACAGCATGCCGTCAGGTGCAGTCATGTGTATGAATAGTGGCACCGCAATTCTATCTTATCAAGTGTGCGGAGGAGCGATGAATGGGGCAAATACGACAGAACCTAGAATAACGAATAACCTTGTCAGTTATACTGATCGAGTCGCGGTAATTGGGTTAGATGCGATTGACCCTGGTAAAACCCAAGCACGGATTTTTTCAAATTGTCAAGGTTGTCGCCTATCCCTGCTTCAACTAGGTAATAAAAACGAGTCAAGGGTCATTGCAAGGAAAGGTTCCTCATAAGGAAAGTGTGCTTACGCTTAAAAAAAAAGCATGCGAATTGAAAAATTTGAACCAAGTCCAGAAAAGTCGATTCAGGGGTTTTCAGGCCCGCTGAGTACGTGTAAGCCTTCATGTCCATATCACTATATACGTACAATGGACAACCGGCTGATAACCAAAAGTTCTGTTGTGCAGAGTCGCAGCAACCGCTGTACAGAAGGGCGAAGTTATGAGCTGAGAAGTCCGCATCGTAGAAGTCAGATATTGGCTACAATTATTAGCTTTGGCGCTTGACCTCATCAGAGTACATCCTCGTACTACAGGGTTACCGGTAGATGATGAATTACAAGAGTATTGGCAGGTCATCTTTGACGACAAATAGCTGACGGCATGATAACAGCTGTCTCGTTGGTGACTTCAAAAGTTTGAAAAGTCAACTGTTCGGCTCCTGTCCTTGACAGCCCGCTCGAAACAAAGAAGATAAAAATCACGATATCCACCCTGTTATAAAGATAATCAGTTCCACCGGTGACGCATAGAGAATGATTTGCCACACTTGGGGGCGAATACTCATAATTTACCTAAGGAACAGAACGTGATGAGTAAATCCAGGAAACTCGCCGATTGGATACTGCAAGAGTATACGGGGACATCCGGTATACGCCCGTGCGGTGTGAGGATAATATAATATAGAATTTAAATACCTCAACACCACACACGCATCATAGGATTTCTTGTGTCACTATCACCCCACTAGAATAGCGGACGCATTCAATGCTTTTAACACCAACCCAAAAGGAAATGCAAAACAACGCTGCAACTACGTCAGTGTTCTAGCCCGGGAATACGAATTCTGAACCAACAGGGTGTTCCATTCACCACGACTAGGGTATATCAGGAAGGATAGCATTGCCTTCCTTCATTGCACTGGACACAACAAGCATATCTACACCGATCTCATGAGAGTGCAGAACTAGTGGCCAAAACTTGGTGTTATCGTAATATATGCCGCAATTCATGCATGGAAGTAAGAAGGCACCTATCGCAGTTTGAGAAGTCGAGGCGGTCTGCCATGGGATGTCAAGAATTTACACCTTATCTTAAGCTGAGTTAAAAGGGTTAGTCGTCGTTCGGTAGAACAAGGCTACACGCACCAGTAACGGCGATCCAGTATGATAAGCTGTCCACTGCTAGTCTGGGAACTGTCTGCCACTACCACTTGCGGAGACATGAAGCGGCGGTCGCGAGAAACCCCACCATGGTAATCATATTTCCCCAGCAAACGCCTAGATTGGGGGGCAGAGCGGTCCTGCATGCTTTAAGCTGACAGGCGAGCGCTATCATGATGATCATGGTATGTCGTGATTCGTGAAGCAGGTGGCGGCCTGCAGACTCGGAAGAACCTCCCGTTCGAGAACCAACATTACATACCAATTGACATAACGCCCGGCTAATATTACTAAGCTTACATTTTGATTAAGTTTGGGCGCCGATCCAAAGATTCCACGCTGCCATGCAACTGCCAATTCACTTACTTACTACTCGGATCAAATCGATTCAGATGATCACTGCTACTACCAGCAGTAGTAATAGTAGGACGCCGAGCGATAGTGACTCATTTGCATCGTGTCATGGACCTGCACCTTGTGATATCCCCGGCCTCTATAGAAAGAAGATCTCCGAGTCTGCTGCCAGTGGCCACGGTAAGCCGTCTTTGGTTCCACGTGTGCATGATCAGCTGGTCTGTGTTTCTGCTTCAAGCTTTAGTGGTTCACAGGCTTCAAAAACCCTATCATGCCAGACTCCAGTGCCCTCGGAATGTACTAACCATGGTCTTGGCCCGGGCCGGTTGTACATCCGACCACCGAATAGTCATACTCCTTATTTCTGGCTGTCCTGGATCGCACCATTGGACAGTCTGATCCAAGTGTGGTGTGTGAAATTCTGTTTTACTGTTTGCCGTTCGCTCCAGCACCACTGGACGTATGGAGCTGTAGTGATGGACTCTGTAGTGCCAGTGTCTCACCTGCCGAATCCTGGGTGCATCGTAGTCAAGAAAGCTGTGCGTCTAGGAAATTCTTTACTAAATCTACAGGCCAGTGGAGGAATGACTTTCGTCGTGGGTTTGTGTGTAATGTAATTGTGGATTACTGGGTACTCATGACAATAGACTTTCGGAAAGATTGAGACATGATTTCGATACGTCGTAGCCATCGAGGTGCTTAGATACATGAGCTTATGCGAGTGTAGATGGCCAAATATTCATATATAATAATCGTAGTCATCTTCGGAGGGCGCGTCCGAGTCTATATATCTCCACTACATAAATTTATCCGTGGGTTGATCACATGAAGGATCATTACAGTTGTTGACTTGGGATATGCAAAACAAGGGTTCGTTACACTTGCATACTTCTTTCCTCAGTGGGGCTGGGAACAACAGTTTTCTCGCCGTCCAATTGTTGTTCCTCAGCTTCGAGAATTTTGCGAGAGACTTTACTATGCGAGCGGATCTTTGAACCAAAGAAGACAAGGACCTGTGTGAAAAAAAAACCTCTAAGACTTCGCTACCGATCAGTGTATGCAGATTTACACACCCACGGAATTGGCGCCATCACCAGCGATAGTAGCGCCCAGAGTGTCAGTCCCCACTTATATGTCATACCAGCGAACATCTGCTGCGTGAAGAGCGGGAAGACCATTCCCATAGTATTTCCTTTTATAGTCTGGTTTAGTGAAAGAAATAAACATAAAGTGCAGACTCACGAGCCAAGCTCTGCCCTGCTTGGGCTGAGGAGGCATATGGGCCATAGCTAGTTTTATCCGTCAAACATTTGCAAGATAGATGCGTCTAGACACATACCAGTCTGCAAGATACAAAAATGCAACTTGGAATATTACGAAGACGCCAGCCATAAATGCCTGCGAATCCATCAAAACGACCAACTTTAAACACTGTTGAGAAATCAACATACAGTTAATGCGATCAGAGGCACTATCCAAGGAATGTGAGGTGATGCCGTCCATCCATAGATAAACATTGAGATGGGCAGGACAATAGCAGCGATACACGCCATATATAGTCGTGCTTCTTGGCCCTTTGTCGGAAAGTATTTTCTGAATAGCATGAGCAATGACGAATGTCTGGTACTGACTTTCTTACTTGTACAAGGTATCCTGGTATATATTCACCATCAAGCCAATAATGGATCCGATACTGTCAAGACGAGAGATCAAATACGGCGTGCATGTGCAACAAGATAACTTTCCTCAGACAAAGGAATGCAAATCCTGTTTCGCTGATGCTGAAGTTGTAGACAGACTGGAACTCCGAGGTGACGGATCTTTTGTTAAACTCACTTTAGCGACTGACTTCTATCCAGGAGTCGATAGCACTCACTCGAGCAAACAGTACACGACCCCCCAAGTGAAGCCAACCCAGATCTGTTATCAAATATCGTCAACCGCCAGTGGAGAACATAATCAGTGGTCACTGACACTAAAGCTCTGCACAATAGGTTCTGTCAAGAGTAGATCTGTGATTGTAAGGTTAGGAAAAATTGGCAAATAACTGTTTTGCGTACACAATGGCCGTGTACACGACGTCTTAATGAGAGATAACATGCTTGGTTTGTTGATTTCGGCCCTAGACCGATACCTGGGGTCACCGGTCATCTTTCGTGTGTCCTTTGCGATGCGGGTTAGAACAATGGATGAACGAGTTTCGCTCATCACCAGGATGACATCAAGAACATATACCCCAGAAATGCTGGGAAGAATGTTCAAAGAGGTAGCAGGACACGGTTTTTTGTCGACGCACATAGCATGCATCCATTGAACCCACCGCCAACCAAGGTGTGGATTGGCAACTATAAGCCCCCCAAACACTGACCCGAGGCCAAAAGAGAATAGCGCCGAGAATGCAAACAAAGACATCGGCAATCCACGTCTGGAACATTTATCAATAAGTGAGTTACGTCACTGTAGGTATCCTGTCTTACTCATGTGGCTGCCATATATCAGCAATACAGCCTCCGACTAAGGATGCACCTGTTGAGCCAAAGACTCCTTGTAGCATACGTGACACGATCACAGTTTGTATGTTTGGTGCCCTACCAGTGATGAGCGCCTGTATGTTACAACAATTACACGACAACTTACAATGCATTCATAACTTCAGCGAGCATAAACAATACGGACGACACAATGTAAAGGGGCCGTCTTCCAGTCTCCTAAAGTATAGATGTCAGTCAATGATAAACGACAGCAAACTAGCCAGTTCTTACCTCACTGAATGACGAAGAAACCAAAGGGACAATGCCAAAACCTACTACGTACAAGCTCAGTCCAATAGTCGCCTGAAGTTGAGTACAATTTAGGTCATGCATCATCGACTCATAACTGATCGAATAAGATGACGCTGACGCCGCTGTTGCAAATATCAGATAGAATCACAACAACACTGGAATCCGAAGTTACCCGTGATTCCAGAGAACACGCAACCTGTCAGCGTGATGGCCCACTTCCGCGCATAAGAAAAGTTTTGTGGATCGCGTGGGTCCCCTTCGTCGAATTTAATCTGATCAATGTAAACCTTCCTGTACGTGAAATGAAATATGACAATGACTTACGAGTATCAACTCTTGCTCAGGCTCCTGTGGAACATGAGTTGTATACGAGGGCGAGCTGATGCGTTTACTGGCATCGTCCATTATCATTGAAACCGGGTCTTTCGCTACCAAAAGCTAGATGCGCTTTTAAATGCCAATGGGAGAGAGAGATCTGAGTAACAATGAGATTGACAAGCAGTCAGGGTATCAGTATTTTCCCCTGTAATGGACCGATGCCTCGCCCATTAAACCATAAAGCCCATGGATGAGTAATACTAGCATGATCTCTCATCTATAACGAGAATGTCACAGGAGACGTTTCGTCTTTGTCTCGGGGAGGCGAGGTCAAGAATAGACTTTCGGCCGACACTGTCAAATAGGAGTAGTTTCAGTATGACTGAGGACAGCACAAGTGCGGGAATCCCTTTGGAAAGTGCGAGCACCAGAAACCACACATGATCCAAGTCAACACCTACACCATTGCTATCCACCTTTCGTTCTGGAGATCTCACAAGTAGGGGGAATCCCGGCTCAGTGATATTGACCGGCTAGGGTGGGGTGATCGTATGATATGGTGGCGTGGCGAAGTGGATCCATATGCTTGACATATTCATAGCACGATAAATGGGGAAAATATGATTATAATGGACCCTGCTTCAAGATAACAATATTTCGTTAGTGGAACTCGACAACTTCAAGTTGGCCGTCGACATGTCATGTATCATGTTCAAATCTGATCAATTAGTGCTAGGCAACAAAAAGGAGTCATGTGGTCACTGTAAGGGAATATTCTGATAGGAAAAGGCATTGCTTACGCTTGAAAATGCATCCTCATGCGACTAGACCAAAAGGAACTATGTCAGACTGTCTCCTGAACAACCTACTTGGGGCTCAAGGGTTTACGCGTACGGACCGCTGTGTACGTATAAGCTTCATGTCCATGTCACTGTAAACGTAAAACGAATGACAGTCCGATAACCAAAGGATGAGTATTATGTAGAAGCTGGCCGTCGATTCGTTTAAATGCCGCTGGTCCTATTGGAGAGAAGATTAGATTCACAGCGTGGACGTGAAAATACGATCTGGAAAATTCGACTTGGTAAGCGTCAGATACAAAGCATTGACACCGGGAAAACCTATATCTGCGATACCAAGAGCAAAGTCTAGGCAGAAATAAAGACGCACGACTAAATTAGACAAGGCTGATGCGGCAGCAATCATTCAGCCTCGGAGAAGCTGACTCAGCTGAGCGGAGCTCTGGGAGTCTGCCGTGAAGTTTAACAACGACTCGGAAAGTTCACGATTCAATATTCAGCGCTCAGCAACTTCACTGAAGCGATTGATGACTTACACAGATCTAATAGAATGTTGGCACTAACAAACTTGGCCCAAGTACTGTACCAGTGGCAGGCTTGACTCTGAATCAGTTGTCACGACTCACAATGACATGTCACAATGATCTAGACGCGTCGCGTCCGCTCCGCGTTTCTCACGTGCCGCTTGCATCTGTTTTCACTGCCTTGACATCACCCGTGCCTAGTGTGCACCACTATTACTCAAAGTCTCCGTCACGACCGCGACCGAGCCTTGGGCTGGCTTTATCTAGACACAGGAAAAGTACGGAGCATTTCACGACGATACATGATTCGCAATAAGTCCAGCTACCTTTCAGATCATGTCGGATCAGATGACGTGGGTACTAGGATTCAATTTCCGGTAGTCTTCGTTGACGTTTACACCCGCAGATGGAAGATATTCTTGAGATGACGCTCATGGATCAACGTCCCGGTGTGCCTGTTAATGTTGCACATCCATCTCAATCTGCGAAGACGCCGTCGTATCTTCAAAAACATGATGTCAACACCCGATTGTCTTCTCTAGAGGTTGAAATACAAGGGATAGACGAGCAGATAAAAAAGTTGACTGCTCTACGGGGGACCTTAATTGCTGAAAAAGACGACCTCACTCGAGAACGCAGCCGTATCAACCTTGTGCAACCATCAAGGGGGCTCAATGACGCTGTCCGGACTAAGGGTAAGGGTAAAGCAGCTACAGTCGACTACACTGTCAGCTTCGACTGGTCAACACAGCTGCAGCTGACCATGAAGAAGGTTTTCAATATTGGTGACTTTCGACTGTGCCAGAAAGGGTCAGTGCGGTGTCCGACTTGCTTTCTGAATCTCAAAAGACCGTTAACAGAGTCTGCAATGCCAATATGGATGGCCGAGATATTGTGTGTGTCATGCCCACCGGTAGGACGATAGATGTCGTCTTTTACCCGTTGCTAACGTACTGTTGCAGGAGGTGGCAAGTCATTAACCTATCAACTTCCTGCTCTCCTGACACCAGGGTGTACACTTGTGATATCTCCCCTTATTTCCCTGATGACGGATCAGATTCTACATCTGAAAGAGTCAGGAGGTATATTTGCTTTTATCTGAAATTTCTTGTCTTCAATATTGAGGTCCTTCCAGTGGAAGCTGTAATGTTAACAGGGGGAACTCCACGTCACTTACTTAACGAGATTCAGCAAAGACTAACATCCATGGCATCGTCTCGGGTGCATGGACATCAAGGTCGGGACATTAAATTATGCTACGTCACGGTAATACAGCAACCGAAAAAACGATCTTGGACTGATTTATGATCAGCCAGAGAAAATAGCTAAAAGTAAGACATTTATGTCTCTTCTGCGCAAGCTTGTGGAAGGTGGAAAGCTTGGTAGGTTCCGAGCCCGTAATATTGAAATCCTATGATTAGTTTGCACAAGCTCGGATCGTTATCGATGAAGCTCACTGCGCTTCTCAAATGGGTCACGATTTTCGGTACATTTTTCGCCCCTACAGACATACAACCATCTCACCGATCGCCCATCAGCCCAGACTACAAAAAACTGAGCATCCTTCGCCAGTTCTTTCCTCATGTGCCCATTCTCGCATTGTCTGCAACCTGCCCTCCGAGAGTCCTCCAAGATATTCTCAAGATTCTCAAAATGAAACCGGTGATAGATGGGAAAGGTGTGCATGTTTTTTTGAATGTGCGAACAACTAAAGCGATATGTCATTGCGCACAGCTGCCCCACCAGATGGCACAGTGTATTTTTCTGCTCCTCTGTACCGCAAAAATCTGCATTACACTGTCTTGCCAAAACCATCTTCAGCAAAAGAACTCATTGTGACAATGTCGGACTACATTTTGCAAAATCACAGAAATGATAGTGGTATCATATATTGCCTCACAAGAAAGGTATTTTGATCCTAGCCATCGCAGACATCGACTTCACATTTTTGAAGGATGCAGAATCGGTTGCTGAAAGCATCCAAGCGGTTAGCAACGGCCGCATCAAAACGGGCGTCTACCACGCGAATGTCGAGGATGAGCAGAAAGAAAGGCTTCACATGCAATGGAGGGAAGGGAAAGTTCAGGTAGTTTGCGCTACAATAGGTCCGCCTCATGTGTCACATCACATGGACTTCGGGTCCTGATGACTGGGGTAGCTTTTGGCCTAGGAATTGACAAGGGCAATGTTAGATTCGTGCTCCACCATACAGTGCGTCTTTCATTTCAGGTGTTTTCTGCAATTCAGTTGCTAAAATGGTATTCAAGATATCGGTTCGTGAAGCCTCAAAGCAGTGTTCTGCGTATTCACCGAGTGCTCGCCATTTCACAGAAGTCTCTCGACGGTTATTATCAGGAGTCTGGGCGTGCTGGGCGAGATGGCCAAGATGCAGACTGCGTGTTGTACTATCGTCCACAGGATGCTACTCGTCAGGCTTCCATTACTTGCAGTGATCAGGACGGCATGGTGAAATGTGAGTCATCTCCATATTTGAATATGAACCATCATGAAAGACTTCCCCATGTCCCCCTTAGTGCATGACATATTACGTTTCGCGCAAGACATGCAAGAGTGCCGCAAGATCTTATTTGCAAGGTAAGCCTAATTCGTGCTTGTGTCACAAGAACGTCCGGCGATCGTTATAGATACTTTTCGGAATCATCCGATCTCTCAATGGCCTCATGGACCACGAACGAATCAGATGCAATGGACCGATGTGGCCATTGCGATAACTGCACAAGACTTCCTGCCAACGTGGAACACAAGGACGCTACAGTTGAAGCGTGGCAGATTCTAAAGATACTCGAAGCTGTGGAGGGTAGCGGCGGGCGGCTGACTATTTCTGGCCTCAGTGACCTGGCGCGCGGTTTGGGTGGTGGTTCATTCGAAACTGGTGGCGGCGGAAAGCGCCGAAATGCTAAAGAGAAGATACAGATTGATTATGATTCCGTGGCTGGGGGTAAAGTGAGGCTATCAAAGGACGTGAGTTCTTGTTTCCCATGTAGAATTTGATCTGATCTGATCTGATGTGAAAGGATATGGAGTCGCTAATTGTGCAGATGCTTGTGTTGCGGTACCTCGAGGAGACCTTTTCGTCAACGGCATACACTGTGAATGTTTACGTCGCACCCGGTAATCAAGCGCTCCGGCTCACCCGCTTCGCTCGCGAAGATATCGTCAATGGAGGCGGGCCCAGAATCCAATGCTCCTTCAGGAGACATGGGCGTAAAGTAAAGAGCAAGAAGGCTGCTATTAACGGGCAATCTCCCGATATGCTGGATCTGCAAGAAAGCACCACGGCTGGCCCGTCACGAATTCGGAAACCAGCCCAACCAAGAAAGAAAAGGGTATATGAAGATGTATCGGACCCGGACGAAATTGAGGGAGAAGATTTTACGAGCCAGATAAGGCTGGTTGATGCCGAGGAGTCGGATGATGACGATGAAAACGATGCAGATTGGGCTTACTCACTTAGACCGCCTCAACCAACCAAGAAACGGCGAAAGAGTGAAGGGCAGGCGAAGGGAATTCCCGCCAGATTAAATACAAGGACGAGCGGGGATGAATATGAGGTCATATCTCTCTCATCAGACTAATGTACAAACATGCAAGGATGTAACTTATCACCGTCATAATGCTAGAGACAGTATACCAGCTCCGATAAAATGTGGCGGAGAACACCTGAACGAATAAAACATCGAAAGCGAAAAGTTGATCGGAGAGTGCGTGCGTGCGTGCTAGATAATGATGAAGTGGGAAAGCGGACTCGTGATGCATCCGATTGTCACTCGTCGTCGGATATCGGCGAGGGGACAGCGGTGAGGTAACCAGCAATAATACCATCCTGACATTTATAATTCGTTGGCTTCAATACAGAGCGCAACGGCGGTTTGGGTATCAAACGATGATTGATGTCAATGCGAGTTCCTTCCTCATTCTGCCACCCACCTCCGGGCTCTGGATAGCCCTCGAGGTCAGGAGGGTACGCGTCTCCTGGTGCTGGTGCCCGGTAGGAACCATCGTTTCGCCAGAGCTGGTCCCTAAAGAACTACGGGTTAGCCTTCATACACGTCAAAAAAGTGCGACACACCCTCTGCGATTAAACCATCCCTTCCTTCTCTGATTCGGGAAAATAGGCGATGGACATATCAAGTCATCGCACCACCGCACAGACCGTGCGAGGCACCCCGGCTGCTGTGGCAAGGTTTGAGTGTGATCGCCATCAAAATTCCGGCGATGCGGTGCGCTAGGCGGTCGGAAATTTGGTTCAGTGTCCTGTACGGGTCCCTGAACAGGAGGGTACTCGTAATGACCACCAGGGACCAAATCCAAACCCGGAGGTGGTGGGATACTAATGGAGAGGTTCCCCTTGAGGGACGATGAGCGCGACAGCTGCATGCCCATACTATTTCTCCCTTGCTCAACTACCGGTGGAGCCGGGAATGGCATGCGTTCACCATGCTTGAGTGATGTCGAGTGCTGACGGGTGTCATATGACATAATAGAGCGCTCGCTTGCTAGGAGAATGCTGTCCTTACGTACTCTGGCGCTCACTGGGGGCGTAGGGAGTGGACGTGAAGGATAAGGGGCGTAGTTCCCCTTATTGCCAGCCATAGATGATGTTCTTGGCGGAGAACTCGCCTCACCACATGAAGGGCATGAATGCCCTTGTGGGAAAGCCGACATACCCCTGGGGTGGTACGAATGGGGTGAACGCGAATGTGTTTGCTCAGAGCTCGGTGAAGCAGCTCTGATCTGAAGCATCCGTGTGTTTGGGGGGCTATCCGTGACACTGCTGCTACTCGATGAGCCGGAAGAGATCTGTGTATTCACTGAGAATATAGAGTCGCATTCGCTCGTTACGTCAGAAGGCGAGTAGGGGTATGCAACCTTGGACGATATTGAGCGCTCATAAATGTATGTGTCGGGCACAGGTCCGGCGTGAATAGCGTATCTCCCGGAGCTTGGCTTGTGCTCGTACGATCGCTTAGCAAAGCCTGTCTCCTCGGGCGGAGGTGCCTTTAATAGCTTCCTCGTGGGTTCCTGCTGGCGAGGAACGTGTCCGGACTGTTGTCTGGACTGAGAGTCCGCCCGTGCCATAGGACGGTAGTCTAAGTCCACTTTCGCTGCATACGGACGTGCAGACATCGTTGGGGCCTTGAAAACCTGGAGAGAGAAGCCCGACGGGACCGGGAGGAAATAATTCTGCACAGCACAACGTGATCAGCGTGAGGCATATGGGTAACAAACACATCTCGTACTTTGGCTGCTCCACAGCGGGTGGGAGGTCGGACAGCGGGATTGAAGGAGGAAGCAAACATTGTGAGCGGGTGAGGCTCTTACATGGGTGATTTGTGAACGCAGCTTTTAAACTGGGGAAACACATAAGAGGACTATTGGCGACCATGAGGCATTATACACGAGACAAACAGGTTGTAAAACACGCGGTCTGATGCGTACGCGAGAAATGAGATCCAGTTTACCTGTGGACGATGGGCACAATACATAGTGTGAGTGTAAGCATATAGTTGGCGAATACAGGCTGGCCAGTGATTGAGCGGCAGTCTGGCCAAAAGCAAAAGCAGGTTCAACTATCCTTGACGCTCGTATGAAAGTGGAAGTCAACAGATGTGCGGCGCTCTTGGAGTCATGTCCTCTCATGAGGACCTTGCCTTGCTCAGGACTTTGCCTTGCTCCGGAGCTTGAGAGCATGCAAACCTTATTGTCATGATTTCAGTGCCAGGGTAGAGGCCAGCGTGTCGGGGAGTTGATCGTCATATTGAGTAAAGCGTGACTTTGAAGTAAGACGTCAAATCAATGATTGATTAAACATGACTGAGGAAATCACCATACTATGGAAACGAAGCGAAGGAGGAGACAAACGTGAACGTTCTGAGCTTGCGGAGACTTCGGTGTCGATTAAGCGAATACTGCCGAACTTCTCCATAGTTCTCACCGTCTTCACTAGTCACCAATGAAATTTTGAAACAGGGCAGGACCTAACAGAACCACTACAGGGTCAAAGGGCGACATTTCCGACGAATCAGAGCGACAATACACAGCATCTCAGTCAATCTCCTCGCGATCGAACAAATGAGCCGGCATCGCAGAGTGCCGATCAAGATGGCTTAGAATGCAAGTTAGCGCGATAGAAGACTGACATGATGAAATTATCAATAGAAAGCCTCTGCAAACTGCCCACACCTCGTATTCCACAGCTCGTATTGGTCAAGCCGGAAGCATGGCAGACGAAGGCGTTCAGCCTTGGGCATGTTCGATGCACAGCGAAGTGGTTATCCGTTGACTACGGAGTGCAAGGGTGACGTGAGGCAGTATAAATTCCGTGTATGATAACAGTGACTTTCGGGAGAGTGGTTGGTTTTGTCCCAACTACACCAATAGGTGTACATATTTGACAAGCCAAAGTCCTGAGGAAAGTATGATGTTGTCGCAAGTACAGCATCATCCTCCACGAGTTGAAACTTTTCTCGGAAGTACGCAAGTCAGGAAGTAGTGTCCATCATGGTGTTGGTCAATGTTATTCTGAATTGTCCGAGGTACTACAGGTCGAAGGTGCAAATACCAGAATAGTTACCAGGGTGACAAATTTAGCACAAACTGTTATATACATATTTGGTAGATAACGGACCACGTTTAGTAGACTTTGTACGAAAACTGCGGACAAGTTTTCGTAGATATTGACACGTCTTGAAGGGCTTGACCCAAACATCCGTCATGAAGCTTAAAGAAATCTACAGGACGTCCACTTTTGCGTGGTCACCGACCGCGTCGCTCCCCCTTATTGCGACTGGCTCGGTTGCTGGCGCACTCGACGAGTCTTTTTCGAATGAATCTCAGCTCGAGATATGGCAACCTGATTTCATGGACAAGAACGAATATGATCTCGGAGGAGATGGTTTGCCTGCCCCAAAGGGCGCGGTCACCGACAGCTCAAGGTGAGCGTGCTAGTCGCGTGCAACAATAGAAGTCCATGAAAATGATCGTCATAGGTTCAACCGTCTTGCATGGGGTCAAGTGCATAGAGACCGCTCACGTGGGGTCATTGCAGCTGGTATGGAGAACGGCGAACTTGCCCTGTGGGACCCAGCGAAAATCATTGATAACGCCGAGTACGTACATTTTCTTACGAGGTTTCATCAGCTGACTAGCGTACCCAGCGTCTGTGAATCTTTGATCCTTCGCAACACCAGTCATACTGGTCCTGTCCGTGGCCTTGATTTCAACCCCATACAAACAAACCTTCTGGCTTCTGGTGCCATCAACGGCGAGGTGCGCAGACTCTCCTCTGCAAATCGCAAATCATTCTCCCCCTAACACGTTTGTCGCAATATAGGTTTATATCTGGGATCTCAATGACCCGTCGAAGCCGTACTCTCCTACGCCGGGCACGAGGAGCACAAAGCTTGATGAAATCACTTCTGTTGCTTGGAACCAACAAGTACAATACGTGCTTGCAGGCGCTAGCAGTACGGGCTATACTGTAGTATGGGATCTGCGAGGGAAACGTGAGGTAGTCGCCCTTGCTTACGGCGGTGGTGCGGGCACGCTTGCAGGCCAAAGTGGCGTTGGTAGTGGAATGGCCGTTGGCGGCAGACGCGGCATGAGTGCGATTGCGTGGCACCCTGACAATGTAGGCGCTCACAATTCTAACAGTTATGGCTCGGGAACTAATTGGGATTTCAATTCAGGCAACTCGTCTTGTTACAGCTTCCGAGGATGACTTGTCTCCCGTCATCATGGTTTGGGATCTTCGAAACGCACGCGCACCGGAAAAAGTACGCTTTTAATATATCCATTCGTTCACTGTTAATGTGCCCCATGTTGTTCTTAGATCCTTACAGGGCACGAGAAGGGTGTTCTGTCGCTCTCGTGGTGCAAGCATGATGCAGACCTCTTGCTTTCGTGTGGAAAGGACAACCGCGCCCTCTGTTGGAACCCGCAGACATCTGAGATCATCGGCGAGGTATGGCTCGATTTATTGAAGTCTAATGTTCTAACTTTGCCTTTAAACAGCTTCCTTCTGCGGGTAATTGGGCTTTCCAAGTGGAATGGTGCCCACGAAATCCTGATCTCCTGGCTACCGCTTTCTTTGATGGCACGGTTGGAATTCACTCTATCCAGTCCACGAATGATTCTACAGTCCCCCCTGTGACCCCAAAACTCGATGGTGCAGATGTATTTGACGTGCCAGGTTACTCCCGTACCACGGCTCCGACGCTCAGTCTCAAACAACCACCCAAGTGGCTTCGCCGCCCATCTTCCTGTTCGTTTGGGTTCGGCGGGCAGCTCGTCAGCGTTGGTAATTTACCTGCAGCCTCAGGGAAAAACCAGAGCAGCGTAGTGCACATCCGAAAAGTTATCACAGAGACAGATATTGTCGACCGAGCGCAAAAGTTACAACAAGCTGTGGATACCAATACCTTGAGCACATTCGCAGAGCGGGTACGCTCGGAGAAAGCTGGTGAAGATGGCTGGAAGGCCCTCCTTAGTTTGTTCCGTGCGAATTCGAGGGACGAACTTGTCACGCTGTTAGGTTACTCTAAAGAGGAGATCAAGGGGCGTGTCGAGGAAGCGGTTGCGAAGCTGAAGGAGGTTGTATCAGTCAACACGTCCAGCTATAGCGTGGATGAAGCTGGCGCGGACCTAGCGAAACCCCACGAGCCAGTGGTGTCCTTTGCAGAACCAGAAGCACAATACGATGGTAGTGAAGAGGATTTGTTGACAATGGGTGTCGAAAGGACGCCTTCGGAGGTAAGCGCCAGCGTTGCATCCGACGCCGTCCAGGTCACAGATGGTGAATCCACGACTACTGCTCCAAGTCTCTTTGGTGATGAAGGTGCCCTTGGTACACCCCAGATGGATGCGGGTGCTGACTTCTTCAGCACAATTGGTGCTGCGCCCGAACTCGAGGTGCCTCATCATAACTACGGTCTTGATTCAAGTGTCGCTGCTACCATTGGGTCTGGTCCCTCGAGTGTAGCAAGTGAGAACCTGAAGAACACGTTCAAGATCTACCCCTCTGACGAGAGTGAGACGGATGGGCTGGTGACGAAAGCACTGGTGCTTGGTGACTTCGAGTCTGCTGTTTCATTGTGTCTTTCTGCCGAACGCTACGCGGACGCTATCTTACTCGCGATCAAGGGTGGCGAAGATCTTCTTCAACGCACCCAGAAGGCTTACTTCGAACGGCGTACCACCTCATATCCCTATCTTCGTTTATTCCAGAGCATTGTCACCAATGATCTCTCGGACATCGTACAGAATGCCGACCTGCGAGAATGGCAGGAGATATTTGTGGTGCTGTGTACCTTTGCGAGCCAGGAGGAGTTTTCGAACCTTGCGGAGCAACTTGGGAGTAGGCTGGAATTCCAGAGCAGTCTGATGCATGAAGGCAGTGCAGAAAACGAGGACGATTCCCTTGAGTTGAGGAAGACGGCGACTTTGACATATCTAGCTGCAGGAAAGCTGGAGAGACTCTTGAACATCTGGATCGAGGAGCTCGCCGAAGAGGAGATTTTGTTATTGGATGATCAAGATCAACTGAACAGTTCGCGGTATGCAGCCCATGCCTTCGCTTTACACACTTTCATAGAGAAGGTGACCGTATTCCGCGATGCTACCAAGTATGTGGACGGCGATTTGGCACAGGTACCAGGTGAAGACGCCGGTGCCAAGACGTACAAACTCGCCGCGTTGTACGATCGGTACTTTGAGTATGCAGACGTGCTCAGTACTCAGGGTTTGGTGAAAGAGGCTGTTACCTTTTTGAAGTTAACGCCGGCAGATTACATAGGGTCTGCGTTGGACTGTGCAGGAATCAGGGAGCGTCTATTGATTGCTTCTGGAGAGCGCAATGTAACCCCAGCTGCTCCTGCAGCAGGCACCAGCCGTGCTGCCATTCAATCGGACCTTACGTCTACTATTCCCCCCGCATCATTTGGCTACGCCAGCTACCCACCACCTGTCCCTGCTCAGACATATGCGCCTGCTCAATCCATCTCTCAGCCATCCTACGATCCATATGCTGTACCCGCTGCTACCAGGCCGATCCACCCCACTTCAGTTCCACAGTCAGCCCAACACCAACATTTGCCACCGTCCCGTGGTCCTATACCTTCTGCACCACCGAAACGCATGCCAAACGGTGGCTGGAATGATGCTCCCGTTGTGACCAATGATCGTCGCGCCTCATCTTCACTGAATCTTCAGAAGCCCCTGGCTATAGTGTCTCCCTTCCCCAATGCTCCCTCTCCCAGAATTGCGTCCCCTCCTGCACTTGGCTCCCCACATGCGGGTGGACATGGTCAGAACGCTCCTCTTCCCCCTCCGCCACGACCAACAAGTGTGCAAAGTCGGGTGGCACAGCGGATGATGCACCCACCACCTCCCACTCAGACTCGACCTCCCT
Organism: Suillus plorans; assembly: GCF_016647745.1. Classification (NCBI taxonomy): domain Eukaryota; kingdom Fungi; phylum Basidiomycota; class Agaricomycetes; order Boletales; family Suillaceae; genus Suillus; species Suillus plorans. The sequence goes on from NW_024537438.1 coordinate 200,740, forward strand.
CTGGGCCTCCTGCTCATCCACAGGGCATGCAACCACCCTCAAATCGGTTGATGTCTCCCGCCCAACAGCATGCTTCTCTTCCTTCTGTTCCTGGTCCATACTCGCCGTCCATGCAGCCCGCTCAGTTGCAGCCTCCTGGGCCGTATGCGCGTGCTACTCCGCCACCTGGTCCTCTACGTGGCCCTGGACAGCCACTCGGCCCACCTGGACCATACGCAGCACCTCCACCAGGACAGGCTGGTCCTCTGGCACCGCCGCCAGGTCCCTATGCACCTTCTTCCGGCCAAGCTCAGCAACCACCACCAGGTCCATACGCACTTCCTCCTGGCCAAGTCCAGCAGCAGCCGCAGCCCCGTGGAATTCCTCAGGGTCCACTGCGAGTGCCTCCCGCACCACATCCGCTTGCCGGTCTACCTCCTCAGCAGGGACCTCCTGGAGTTGCATCAGCCGGAGGTGCCAGCAACACGCAGCCTCCACGTTCTCGACAAGGTCCACCGCCACCAAAATATCGTACGTCTTCTCAATGATGCAGCAGACACATGGTTGATTATTAATTCTAGCCCCTGGAGACCGGGCTCATATCCCCGAGTCTGCGTTACCCATCTTCAATGTCATTAACGAGCAACTCACACGGATGAAGCAGACGACGCAAGTACGTGATTGTCTTCTGTGATTGAAGCTCTTCTGTGACAATCTTCCATAGCCCCAACAAAGACGAATGGCCGATGACCTTGAGCGCCGAATCAATTCTCTATTTGATGCTTTGAATTGTGAAACATTATCCAAGCCTGTGGTTGACCAGTTGCTTGTTTTGGCCAGAGGTACGTGTTTCCCATCAATACGCTTGGGCAATCCTGATTCAAGGGTTGCTTGACAGCCATGGAGGCGCATGACCGAGATGCTGCATTGTCTATACATGTCGACCTTCTCACTCGTGGCTCGCAGACAGATGACATTGGCTTGTGGATGTCGGCGATCAAGCAGCTCATTATTCGCATGTAAAAGTCTGTTACGAGTCGGCTTGAAATGTGTTGTTTTACTATCCACAGGACTATTTAGATTGACGGATGTCGGAAATTGTTGATTCAGTAATGTTAAGTTTCCTGAGTGTTAGTGGTGATAAGTGGTATAGGTTACTCCGAGCTGGATGGTTTCTTAACCTTTTGCTGTGAACATTGCCCTTGCAAGTTGGAAACGTACGTCAGACAAGCAAGTTGTGCCTTTAAATCGGATGACTGTACGGCGGATAACCGGGTATTATTGACTGCGAGTTCGACGAACGTTCAATTCTGAACCTCTAACTGGCCCCTGCGACAAGCAAATACTGGTACATCGCCGTCACATATATCCAGAAACCTGCAATCCAATCATCGCATAAATATCTGATTCGAACAATTGGTGGTGACGTACTGCAGATCGGAGTCTAGCAATTCAGATCTCAGCTGATAAACTCTCCAGATGTCTTTCGTTCCTCCTGAACTTGTCTTATGCATCTTAGAACACGGGTACTACACCTCGCTGCGCACCCCAAACTATACCCTCCTCAAAACTGCTGCGCTGGTGTGCAAGACCTGGTCAGGACCTGCACAAACCTTACTCTTTCGTTGCGCCACAAAACTTGAGCAACACAATATCCCCATATTTCGTGCAGCACTACTCTCTTCGCCAGGCCGGGGGAAAGCCTTAGGTGAATGTGTACGAATCCTCGAAATATCAATCGGGGGAACTTCGAATGGGGGACTCGGATGCAGTGCGGATGACTTTGTAATCCTTCTGCAAGCTTGCCCTCAGTTGTACGAGCTCGCGCTGAGCATCACCGGATTACACGAATTCGAGGAGGAGATACTAAAGAAGCTGGGAGATGTAGGGAGGAAAATAAAAGCGCTTACACTGGTGCAGTGTGGACTTCAATCGCCCATCCTTTTCCAATTGCTCAAGATATGGAATAACATCCAATTTCTCAAAATTGAAAAGGAGATTGCGGCGTGGCCATGGCGCACTGCCACTACGCCGGTTCTGCGGATGAATACCGACGCTGACGAGTTGGCACACCGACCTGGTGCAGAGGTCTGCTTGTATGAGCTTGCCCTGACGAGGTTTCCAACACCAGATGTTTTAACCTGGTTGCTTGAATCATCCGCCGACTCCCTGCGCATCCTAGAGCTGCGAGATATACCAGGACCCACGCATCGAAGTATTCTTTCTCTGCACGCGCCGCGACTTCGCTCCCTCCGTCTCGGGCACTACAATATCTATTCTGCTGCTCTGCTCCGTATGTGCACTGCTCTGGAAGAGCTAGTAATTTACCATGTGCCCACACATTTTCCACTAGCACCCGACCTCCCGCCCACTATCGAACACCTTTCTTTCAGAAATCCCAATCACGTTTACCGCAACACGCTCCAGCCTATTATCGAAGCAGTGGATGCGCTCCCAAGCCTTAAAGTTCTGACGTGTGACAAGAACGCAGAGCAGCTGGTTGGAGATTATGAGATATTGAAGGCGAAATGTAGAATGAAGGGTACAGAGGTTGTCGTGTCAGATATACCGTTCTGGGTGGTGGGTGTCAAATTTTGATAACGAAGCTCCTGTTCTGCGCTCATGTCAAATACAGTATGAGGACCCTGTCAAGGTACACCGTTTTCCTCGAACTCGTTCTGTGTCGAACTTCGATGCGATGTTTTAAACACGAGAAAAGAACCAAAGAAACTGCCGGCGCTAATTTTTTGTGGTATACGTCACGAGCTTAAATCACTACACTATGGGAAAGATATAGTCGGAACCCCTATGGAAGATTTGCGACAGGCTATATCTCAACACGTTGGTACGGGTTTCTGTGGATCTCATTCATCGCGAACATTCGAGGGCTGCAAATCTGTGCGTCAAGGACTTGATATGTGAACAGAGAGCCTACGATGAAGCGACGAGATAGATAACAACCGGCTCAAAAAAAACAAACCAGGGTGAAAAGCAGGACGAGAGGCTAAAAAGCGACACTTGAATACAATCGAAGCAGACACCAGCCTGACAGCAGGGTAGGTCCACGGATAATTTGGTAGAGAACGTGTTTGCTGCAGGCCAAACCCAAGTCAGGAACATCTCAAAATACACATAAATATAGAACTTTTGACCGCATCATGATCACATGGTCCCTTACACTTTCCTACTATGCCATTTGGTGAAGTGGTGTGTGGAGCGCCAGGAAGCGGTAAATCGACCTACTGCCATGGAAAGTACCAGTTATTTACTGCTTTGAATCGCCCAATATCCATTGTCAACCTTGACCCAGCTAACGACAACATACCTTATCCATGTGCCATCAATATAACTTCTTTAATCACCCTCCAGGATGTCATGGACGAGCACGGACTTGGCCCCAACGGAGGCATCCTATTCTGTATGGAGTACCTATACGCCAACTTCGATTGGCTCGAGGCACGGCTCCAAGAGCTGGGATCCGACGGATATGTACTATTCGACATACCCGGTCAGGTCGAGCTCAGCACACATCACGAGGCGCTGAGAAACATAGTGCAACGATTGACGAAGATCGGTTTTAGGGTGCGTTCTATTATATTAGTTCTGTCGTTAGGATTCACTGAACGACGCTAGTTAGCTGCCGTTCATCTCTGTGATGCGCACTATGTGACCGATGCCGCGAAATATGTTTCCGTACTTCTCCTGTCCCTCCGGACTATGCTACACTTGGAACTGCCGCATGTCAATGTTTTGTCAAAGGTTGATTTGATAGCTCAATACGGAGACCTGGGTGCGTATTGGTGACCATGCAACATACCAACGTCACTTACCTTTCTTGTAGATTTCAATCTCAATTTTTACACGGAGGTTCAGGATCTTTCCTATTTGGAGAACGCACTAAACACTTCATCACCGCGGTACACTGCTCTCACCAAGGAATTGTGCTCTGTAATCGAGGACTATGGACTTGTAGAATTCGAAACGTTAGCCGTAGAGGTATGTGATGAGATTTCTTGCTACGTAGTCCGAATATTGACTTACTTTTTCGCGCAGGATAAAGCCTCAATGCTTCACTTAACACGCGCTATTGATAGAGCTACAGGATACGTATTCGTACCACCACACGACGCCCCGGCACCAGAAGGGACACTTGAAGCTTCGTCCGTCCCTACATCGATGAGGCCCAACACCTTTTCATTGTTCTCATCTGCTGCAGGCCCAATGGCAGGTAGCGTGGGGGATGTACAAGAACGTTGGGTAGATGCTCGTGAACAATGGGATGCATTTGAGCGTAAAGAGTGGAGACAGGAAGGCGAGATGATCAGGGAAGCGAGGGAAAGGGAGAAAGCAATCCAAGGTGAACAGAGGGGGAAGAGTGGGATCAGGGAGCGGAAATAAGTCAAGTTGTGTGCACCGATTTATGCGATCCAATATGTTCATCTATGAAGATAGATTTTGCTTCTGAACTCAAAGACTCGAGACTCGAGCGCCGAGCATCCATCCACTGGATCTTATCTAACATATTCTCCTGCGCTCTCGATTCTGGTGTCTCCTTCAGCCGTCCATTTCTCTCCTAGCTGTATTTTCTCCTATTCGTCTACCATCATGACCTCCGCGTGCTCTTTTCAGTTTTCACGGCGTAGTAGGCATCCAAAATGCTGCTCCTTACACTTTGGAGGCGAGAAACCGATTTTTACTGTAATTGACGATAGGAAACGTCCGAAGGTGATCGGATCATTTGTCTAACATGATGAAGAAAGCAGTCAGACTGCCAGAAGATGAATTGACCCCCACCTGACGCCAATAATCGTGTTGGAAATCATACAAATCAGTGAACCGGTGAGTTCTTGCTGGCGATTAAGTATGTTGAGGTGATGCAGTTTATAACTACAGTCAACGACAACGACAACGAAGGAATGAAAGAACTTTAAGGTATGTAACAACATTCCCAGACGTGAAGGTATTCCAAGCTTAACTATTCTAGGAGGCTCCCGCGACATACAGCGCAGTAGCTGCTGCCGAAGATTTGAAATGCTTGTTGACTTCATCCCAAGTCCTATCCATGCTTTCAACTTTGTCGACACAAGGGAGCCAGGCGGAAATGATGCGAGCGAGAGTTTCAGCATCTGCTATTTGAGACTGAGATGTATCCAAAAGTTCCAAAGTTCGTAGGGAGGTATGTTGTATTGGCTCAGCATCAGGATCAACGTCGATAGTTGCAATATTGATTGGAATCCGTAGTGTATGCAATTGTGGACATAGACTGAGCGCTGTGAATAATCCATGGAGGGAGACTTCGGAAGAAGAAAGATGGCCGTCTAAGCAGTTGATTGTCAGAGTGCGGATGTGCGGCCAACTAGACATAGCTTGCAAGAGAATGTCATTGTCCAGGTAGATGCAGGAATTGCAAAACATGAGCTGCAGGGTTCGAAGCTGTGTAAAGCAAAGGAAATGTGGAATTGATGTCAAATGCTCGCTGTTTAGGCGTGCAAGGCCACTCTCATCAGGAGAACAAATGATGATTTCTTCTAGAGTCCGACACGCTTTACAGCGGGACAGAGCATGAAAGAGTTCCTCGGCCTCTTCTGAAGACAGATAGTCGGCTTCAAACCTGAACTCTTTCAGCGAGGGAAATTGCGAGTGTTGTATGACCATGATGATGTTTGCAGCATAGAACAGCTGTCGAAAGGAAAGAGTTGTGATATTAAGGAATGGTGAGAAATTCACGATATCTTGTTCTGGCAGCGAAGGAGGGTCATCATACCCTTGATCAATTTCCAATTTGAGAAGAGTAGGGAGGCAGGAGAGGTGCTTCCATGTTGCCAAGTCGAGCATTGGACAAGACAGAGTTACAAGCCGCGTGCACCAACGAATCCTATCGGATAGCAGGGACAGCTCCGTTGCGCTGTCATAATAGCTTAGTGTGTCAATGTGGATGTCCAAATGCTCCAAAGCAATGCAACGTGTCACGAAAGATTGCAGACCCTTGTCGACGGTCAATAGATGACATTGGTGCAGCGTGTGAGGCAGAAAGAGGTTCAAAAATGCGGTGGAAAGACTTAACGACCTCAACCTCGGAAATACGCATACATTGGCGGGAATGACAGAGATAAGTTGAGGATGGGTCCTTTTTATGTTCAATGTGCGTATACGGGAGGAGTGACGCAGAAATTGACGGGCCTCATGGGCAGATAATGGCTCGACGCCCTTCGCCCAGGAAAAAAAATCGTCCCACTGTTATGTGGACGCTCGGTCAGCCGAAAATAAACAAACAAAGCGTAATGACATCGTGCACTGACCCTTGTACCACTACGATATATCAGTGGATATAACCTTGCTACACAGCCTAGCAGTGGTTCTAACCCATGGATTTCGGTCCACAGTAAATCCATCGCAGGCTCGTGAAAGATTTTGCATGTCCTTGCAAGCGCTGCAAGCAATTTCTGTGTCGATGTAGATGGTATAGTATTCACATAGACAAATATCTCTAGGAGAACTTCGGGAACAAGTAAAGCCTGATGCATTGATCACTGGTACGGTAGAGTCACCAGGACTCAAACGTTCTAGGTTTTATGTAAATCTAAAAATATTGCATGCGTGGGACGGGTGTTGTTACTACCTGCTATTTTCAGAATTCCAGTCAAGATATCCATGTGGGCTATATACACGTACTAGTATGGATACAATTTATTGCCAAAAACAAGCCAAAAAAATGTGGATACTTCGTGAATCATTAATCATTGTTCAGTGCATCCATCACTCGAACATTTCGTCAACTTCCATTTCTGCCGCGTGACTTCTTGCAAAGCCGAGGCACAAATTTCTCGATATAAGTCAGTTTTTGGTGAACGAGAGCTGTACACATCTTGTAAGCAACGGTGCAGACTAAATAACACCAAAACAAATTTGTGAAAAGACCTAGAGTTCGGATCAAGTTCGTACATATCGCATGGGTCCGGTCGAAACGCACACCACTGCGGCTGGAGTAGGATGGATGGCATTGACGCCGCGCTGTACCATCCTGTACCTGACGTCCTGTATAATTCATATATCATTAAGTACTTCCACATCAAGAAGAACTACTTACATGCAAACGAGGAAGTGCTTCGGTGACGTGAGTGCAGCGCCGGTGGGCTGCTTTCCACTCCAGAAAATTTCTGCTGATGATGCAGCGCGTGGCCACATGATCGAGTCAACATTTTGGGGACCAGACTGTTCACTCCATAGAATTTGCTCGCCTGCAGATTGCTCAGAAAGATCGATTTGACCTCGAGACTAGATCGTGTTTACCTCCGGGAACAAGTTCGTACTGCGCCTCGGTCAAGTTTGCCAATGGATCAAAGGTATATGCCTAACGAAACATTGTGAGATGCGTGGCCATCTTCGACATTCATACTTACCTCGGACCAGGATCCGAAGGGGCCGCTACTTCTGTTCTCCCAAGGGATGCCCGTTCAGATCGAGTACATTCGACAATATGAAGACTAACCCAGTTGGGCCACTCACCAGCTCCAGAAGACTGGGATAATAACTTAATAAGGACATGATGACATCGTGTTCTGTAGAAAAACTCGTCAACTGACCAAGTAGAAGTAATTTGATGGTGTTTGGATGATCCTGAAACCCTTTTCTACCACTGCTGCAGCATCTGCAGAAGAAATTTAAACCCTTTCAATACAGATGAATCAGCGGAGTCAGATCATGATAGTATCATACTTACATCACAATAGTCTCGTTTGAGAGTGTAATATTCCAATTTCTAAATGACCAATCGTCTTCATTTGATACTGTTGTTCAAATAAAGGGCAGCGCACACCTTCCCATACGACAGGCGTCTTTCCCTGGGCAATCAGTGCACCATGAGTGGTCTGTATGAACGTGTCAAGGCACTGTCAGCGTCATGCCAGTCCTCTTAAGCTGCTGCTGCGTGGTGTAGTCATCGGCGTAACAGTTCTTGTTAATTTCGTCGCCGCCGGTGCTGATTCTCTGAAATAGTGCGAAGGGAGGGTCTTTGCGATGTTGGTGAACAAGGAAGCAGTGGAGTTCGCAACCTCTGGGAGTGCAAAACGGAGCTGGCCGGTAGGGGGCTCGCCGGAAAAGAATGCCCATAGACTGGCCTCAAAGCACGCAACATATTCGGGGTGAGCGGCTGCCATGATGGCGGAGTGGCCGGGTGCATCGATTTCCTAGTTACATAATCAATTAAAAGAGGTTGTTTGGCAAGACCTTTAGAAACAAACAAATTTACAATTTTGATCAGACCGGGGTGCACTTGTCGCTGAGGGAGAAATGCATGCCTTGAGACACGACATACTCCCCCCTAGTGGTGTTGAGTTCGCAACGACACTCAAACTAACGCCCTCAACTATCACTGGATCTTCCAGCCAAGAAAAGCTACCTCGCGTTCTTACCAATGTTGTTGTTTCAAGATCCAACCTTTTGCGCATTTTCGAAGTGTGGGAGCAACCACCGCAAATCTCAACTTACATTGAAAATGAGCGAGAGCGAAGGGCTCATGTACGAAAAGGCACTGAGGCTGTGGAGGGCGAAGTGGAGATGGATGAGGGTGGAGAAGGGTGGGTTAATATGGGCTCTGTAAAGGTGAATATCCAGCCTGAATTTGGAGAGGGTAGCTTAGTTGCATTACAGGCTACTGCAAAGAAAGATCCTTCAATGGTGTCACGCTTTCACTTTGTGCGAGAGCATACTTTGCATGGCACTGTCACTGGCATGGAGAGCGTGCGTATTATGTCAACTTATGACGACCAACTAGATCGTCTATTAGTGTCCTTCAAGGACGCCAAGGTATGATGGCATGCATTCTGCGTCTCATAGTGGTTCTTGATCGTAATTCCAGATAGCTCTTCTTGAGTGGTCGGACGCTGCACACGATCTTGTCACCGTTTCAATACATACGTATGAGCGAGCGCCCCAGATGGTTCGTTTTTGTCTCCATTGCTGCGCGTATATGTGACCAGTTTTCAGGTTTCATTGGATAGTCCCCTTTTCAGAACAGAATTGCGTGCGGACCCCTTGTCCCGGTGTGCAGCACTATCTCTTCCAAAGGACGCATTCGCTATTCTTCCGTTCTTTCAGACTCAAGCAGAACTCGATGTAATGGAACAGGAACAAAACCATACAAGGTATGCATTCTTCTGAATTCCCCCACTTCCGGCTCGATACAAATTCGAACAACCAACAGGGACGTACCATACTCTCCAAGTTTCGTGCTAGACCTCGTCAACGATGTCGATGAACGCATTCGGAACGTCATCGATTTTGTTTTCCTCCCTGGATACAACAATCCAACGGTCGCGGTGCTTTGCCAATCTGAGCAGACGTGGGCTGGGTACGTGGCATGCTTTGCTTAATTTTCACACAATGACACGTTCCATATAGTCGTCTCAAGGAGTACCGTGACACGGCTCGCCTCTATATATTCACCTTGGATCTCATGAGTCGAAATTACCCCATTATCACGGCTGTCGACGGTCTCCCTTACGACAGCGTGTCTCTCCTCCCCTGCGCAACTTCACTTGGAGGTGTCATCGTCCTCACAAGCAATTCCATCATTTATGTCGATCAAGCAGCTCGCCGTGTGTCCCTTCCTGTCAATGGCTGGGCTACACGCGTCAGTGATATGCCAATGCCTCCAGCAGACAAAGACCTTGGCCTGTATCTCGAAGGTAGTCGGCTCGTGTTTGTCGATGAAAAGACTTTCTTTGTTATTCGAAGGGATGGCATGATACACCCCATCGAGATTATCCTTGACGGGAGGACTGTATCCAAACTAGTGCTATTACCCGTTATTGCTCAGACAACCATACCAGCTGTCGCCAGACTACTGAATGACGACCTGCTTTTCGTAGGGAGCATGGTTGGACCGTCGGTATTGATGAAGACCGCTAGAGAAGAGGTACCTCTCGAGCTTCCTGCGCAGCAAACTGGCGTTTCCACCACTATGAATTTTTCTGATAGTATGGATTTAGACGATGACGATGGTTGGTTGCATTTCCACGCGGTTTTGAAACTCTACTCATGCGCCACAGATCTATACGGCGATTCACAGACAGCCACACAGATGGCAGTTGGAGCAGCATCGGGAGCTAGTGCTACGACAAAGACTCGTTCCATCATTCACCTTTCATTGTGCGACTCGTTACCTGCATATGGCCCAATCGCTGATATGACATTCTCTCTTGCTAAGAACGGAGTAAGTATATGACTTTTGATTGGTCAGACTCTGCTCAATCTTTTTTAGGAACGTTTTGTTCCGGAACTTGTTGCTGCCACAGGAGCAGGTCATTTAGGCGGATTCACCCTTTTCCAAGCGAGTTGATATAATCTTACAGACTGCTACTTCAACTAACAATTAAGCACAGCGTGACCTTCCGACGCGCACTAAGCGGAAACTGCATGTACTTGGAGGGGCACGAGGAATCTGGTCTCTTCCCGTTCGCCAGTCCCAACGTGTCAATGGTCTCTCTTATGAGAAGTCTATGGGCCCATTTTCAGCTGAAATTGACACGATCATAATTAGCACAGACGCCAATCCTACACCAGGTGTTTCGCGGGTAGGTAATTTTTTTTTGGTACGTTTTATTCGCTAAACCCTCGCAGATAGCAACCCGAACCGCAAAGACCGATGTCGCTATTCCCACTCGCATACCTGGGACAACTATAAGCGCAGCTCCATTCTTTCAGCGCACCACTATATTGCATGTCATGACGAATTCTATCCGTGTGCTGGAGCCCGGTACGATATTCCTACAAACTTTGTGCATTGGTGACTAATGAGGTGGAATAAAGACGGTAATGAAAGACAAGTTATCAAAGATATGGATGGTAGTTTGCCTCGTGCAAAAATTAAATCATGCAGTATTTGTGATCCCTTTGTACTTATCCTGCGAGAAGACGAGTCTATCGGTCTTTTTATTGGTGAAACGGAGCGAGGAAAGATTCGACGCAAAGATATGTCTCCAATGGGTGACAAGGTATTTATGATTTCGCTTACCTTGTTCCACACTATTTACTGCTTCAATGTAGACATCTCGCTATATTGCAGGCTGTTTTTTCACAGATACTATCGGTCTCTTCGATATAGAGGCGAGCGAGACTACCCCTGCAGCAGCACATGCAGATAAGAATACGTCTACACTGCAGGCGGCTGTAACAGCTGGCAACAGAAGTCAGTGGCTCGTGCTCGTGCGACCACAGGGCGTCATGGAGGTCAGCCTCACATTGACTTTTTGGGATGAAGCTAGCTAATATCGAGTTCTATAGATTTGGTCACTACCAAAGTTGACTCTTGTATTCTCGACCACTGCTATCTCTACGTTGGAGAATATATTAGTGGATTCTTGCTCTCCTGCTGCACTGTCTTTGCCACAAGACCCCCCCAGAAAGCCTCAGGATCTTGACATCGATCAAATTCTCGTGGCACCATTAGGCGAAACGTCTTTGGTTCCTCATCTGTTTGTAAGTAATAAACAGTCTTGTGGTTCATCTATTAAGATTTGCGACAGGTTTTCTCGCGTTCGGGAAATATGGCCATCTATGAAGCCTTGCCGGCGCCTGCTCCCACCGAAAAACAAGCAGATCCTCCTTTACCTAACCCACGGACTGCATTTTTGAAGGTCAAGTTCCACAAAGTCGTGTCGAAAACCTTTGAAATCCAGAGAGTTGAGGAAACGGAGAAGACTGTGCTTGCAGAGCATAAGAGAATCTCGCGGACATTTGTTCCATTTATGACTTCCCCAAACATGGAGTGTACCCTTGCCGGCGTTTTCTTCACGGGCGATAGGCCATGCTGGATCATAGCAACTGATAAGGGTGGATTAAGGGTGGTACCCTCGGGACATACTGTCGTTTACGCATTCACTGCATGTTCTCTTTGGGAGTCCAAGGGAGATTTTCTCCTGTATTCTGACGAGGTTTGTGTGCGGTACGCTGAATAGTCAAGACACTCACTCGTTCATGCATTTAGGGTCCAACTCTCCTTGAATGGGCTCCAGAAGTCCAACTTGACAGTTGTCTACCGTACCGCAGCATTCCTCGGTCTCGCACGTACTCTAACGTTATATTCGAACATTCGGCTTCATTGATAGTGGCCGCTTCCTCATTACAAGCTCGATTTGCTTCCTATGACGAAGACGGTAACATTATTTGGGAGCCTGATGGTTTGCGTTCCGGTCTCATGTCCGAGGTATCTTTATCTGACAATTATTCAGGGAACGGTGTTTCCTTCCCTCATGCTGACTGCTCGACGCTCGAGCTGATTTCGCCGGAACATTGGGTTACAATGGATGGGTGCGTTTGTTCTTGATTGCAACCGGCAGCAACATTGATGTATTTGCTAGTTACGAATTTGCATCCAACGAACTTGTCAACACCCTGACTTGTGTGTCCCTTGAAACAACAAGCACGGAAAGTGGAAGCAAGAATTTCATTGCTGTGGGAACGACAATCAACCGAGGAGAAGATTTGGCTGTAAAGGGAGCGGTATGTTTTGCCATCCACCATGCTCTTCGGCCAATTTATTTATGAAACTAGACATACATTTTCGAGGTCGTTGAAGTCGTTTCCGATCCTAATTGGACACCAAAAAGATGGTACAAACTGAAGCTGCGAGTGAGGGACGACGCGAAAGGCCCCGTGACAGCTGTTTGCGGCATAAATGGTTATCTTGTGTCATCTATGGGCCAGAAGGTAATTAGACGGCTCTGTATGCAATGTTGCATTGATAATCCCTGCAGATTTTTGTTCGCGCTCTTGATCTGGATGAACGCTTAGTCGGCGTTGCCTTCCTAGATGTTGGCGTCTACGTTACATCACTACGCTCAATGAAGAATCTTCTCTTGATCGGAGATGCCGTGAAGAGCGTCTGGTTGGTGGCTTTCCAAGTACGACGTTTGCATCTATTCTGTGTTTCTCTTCTGAACAAGCGTTTCTTAGGAGGATCCGTATAAACTCGTCACACTCGCAAAGGACGTGAGAAAGAGGCATGCCACAACTGTGGACTTCTTCTTTGCCGGGGGAGATCTGGCCATCGCTAGCGAAGACGAAGAAGGGGTCCTAAGGCTATTTGCATATGACCCTTCCGGTGAGTTCACTTGGTCATAGCACGATGAAACTGTAATCTGAGAATTTTGGTTTTTGATTGAAAGATCTCGAGTCTAGAGGAGGTCAGCATTTATTGTGCCACACAGAGTTCCACGGTCATAAAGAGTGCCGTTCGACCATCATGATTGCTCGGCGCACGAAAGACGAACAACTCATTCCTCAAGCAAAACTGGTGTCTGGTGAGGCTCGTATCCTATCTGCATCGATGATGTATCTTATTCGATCGGCAGGATTTACGGATGGATCCCTATCAACCCTCACACCCGTAGATGAAGCTGTTTTCAAACGACTACAACTTTTGCAAGGGCAGTTGGCACGAAATGTGCAGCACACTGCTGGATTGAATCCAAAAGCCCATCGGTGAGTGTTTCTGTGTTTGCACTGGGTTCTTCACTGATAACTGTGTTAGAATTGTGCGAAATGACGCCGTGTCCAAGCCTTTGTCGAAAAATGTCCTTGATGGCCAACTACTTAGCGAATTTCAAGTCTTGGGTATCAGTCGTCAGAATGAAATCACGCGACAGATTGGCACAGAGAGAGCTCTTGTTTTGCATGACTGGTCTTCTCTCATTGTTCCGTGGTAGTGAGAATTTCAGTATCTGTTATTTTGACCCAGTGCAATATATTATGTACAATGGCAGTCCTCCCTCCGTCATGCTATACCGAGCTCTCGTGCCAATATCTGAAGACCCTTTATCATAGTATTCAGTCAAATATATAGACCAGCAGAGAAAGGTGGAGCTTACCAGGTGTTTACTGAAGAAACGCGCGGCTCCAAATGGACCCACAGCGAACCAAAGTCCCGGATGTCCAGAGGGTCGGTATGCCTGATTAAGTTCTCCCTCCGAGTCAAGGCCCCACACCTCAGGCGGAAGAAGTTGATCGGTAATCTCTTTGCCAAGAAGACCTCTTGCGGTCTTCATGATGGGTTCATTTCCTGTACTGCAACGTGCGTGAGAAAGATCGACGAGAAACTACCAGTCAAACCATACGCTAGAACGATGACATCTGCTGAAAGCTTGAAGCCGTCTTTAAACGTGATCCCATCTTTGTCGAAGTGACTAATGTCTTGGCCTTGCTTTACCTACACGCATATCGCGACCGTCAGCTACAACCCTCAGAAAATAGATACAAGTCATACCTTGACTCTGCCTTCGATGATTAGCTTACCACAGCCAATGTCAAGCACTGTGTATTAATTGCAATGTCGGCCGTCTCGGGAACCAATCTAAACGCACTAGTTCCTGATCCAAGGCGGCTAAACAAAAATCCATCTATCCCAACCTCGCCACTACCGGGCGAAACTTCCCAAGTCAAGTTGAATCCAGCCTGGCGCAGACCGTCGTGGAGTTCCTGATCCAACATCTTCATGTGTCGGATCCCACCTGATTTTGTCAGTTGCAGGAGGAAGGCTATAGGCATCGAATTGCTGCGGAAATCCAGTTCCTCCATAGGGGTGCCATTGGGGTAAAGTGACCTGAAGCGAGTTTTCTCCATGGCAGTAGAGGATACGACGCATGTGGCGCTTCTTTGGACCAACGTTACCTTTGTCCTTCTTATGAAAATATGACTTTAGTGTATTTAAATCCGTAAACGTACCTCAGCGGCACCGTGTGCTACGAAATCTTGACATATATCCCCACTAGCATTGCCCTAACGGTCTCGTGAGTACGTGCCCAGTATAAAAGTGCACAGATATGACTTACCGCACCCACAACGATGACACGTTTGCCTCGGAACTGTTCCGCATCCTTATGGAAGTCAGAATGATACAAGGCTCCTTGGAATTCATCCATTCCACTCCAGGTAGGAATGTGAGGACTCCCGCTTCCTGTGGCAAGGACCAGATGCTTTGGATTGATGGTTACTTTCTGATCTCCATGCTGTACCTCTACAGTCCATCTTGCAGACAATGACTCATATACTGGAGTTGAGGTTATGGTACTGGACAGCCAGATACACAATTCCTGATTGACAGCGTATGACTCCAGGAAATCGGCCAATTTCCCCTTAGGAATGTACTTTGGGAAGTTTATCCTAACATCGTTCAGATATGCGATACCTTTGAACCGTGGGAAGCACATACGGATAGGGACTGTAAAGTACTGTATATTCATCAGCACCAAGCCTGTGAAAAGATAATAAGACGTACTGGAGCTTTGAGACGCGGGAGTATGCAACGTAAGATTTGGGTACCTGTGTTTTGCATTATTTAATAACGAAGATATACTATCGTTTGTGCATACCGTTGCCTCCAGCAGTCTCCAACACGCGCATCTTTCTCGATTATAAGTGTACGGATCCCCAACATACGTAGCCGCGCAGCACACATAAGGCCAGATTGTCCACCACCAACTTTTTATGACTCGTCAAAACACCACGATTCCTAAAAGAAACGGCACACCGATTAAAACAGTGGGATCCGCCTCGATAGCACGGCATTTTGCGTCGACATCCTCCTCCCAAGTTATTTCGCGATCCTCATATAAACCGTGTTGGTTTGGGGGAGACTCCATGTGCCCGACGAGGTCCTGCATGTTTGTGAAAAGAGTTAAAGCCTTCCACTTCTTATCGGCATCTTGCATCAGACGGAAGAAACCTCGTCCGAGTGCAGCCGGATTCGTAATACTGAAGGTGAAAGCGCCCTGTACTCCTTCGATGCCTTGTGAGCCTGGTAACTTGAACGGTGAAGGCGCATTGATAGTGTGATCGTCTATCTTGAAGTCACGAAGACTAGAATACTCAAGTCGTGACTTTCCATCAACAACCTGTGAGAGAAATTCGCGTATTTTTTCTAGACCTGATAGTGTTCTGTGATTCCAAGAAAAACATAGAAGATCTGAGGGTACTTATAAGCTAGTGCGCCTCACTTGCTTGGACAAGCACTGACCTCTGAACCACCCGTCCGAAAGGAAATGGTTCACAAATGACACAGTGTCTCCAGTGGACGATGCAACCTCTAGACTTTTGAGCCAATCGGTGGAAATTGAGTGAAGGTCCTCTGAAGCCATGTCCGTACACCGACAGATAGTAGAGGGTAAGTATAACCTACGCGGGTGTATAAACTTAGAACTCTGAATGAAGAAAATTCTCCAGCTTACACCGCACGATACTACTGTAACGCCACGACATGGATACTCGATTGGCTATTAGTCGTCTAGCCAATAGGGTACGTACCCACTTCACTTGCCAAGTGTTCCCACCAGCATCAATAACTTGGCTAGCCTGAACGGCATGACAGTGCCCAAATGGACAGTGCTAGGTAACTAGGATGCATTTAGCCCTTGGCTGATCTTGAAGATGAGACTGGAGAGTGTACAAAGTAACAAACCACCAGTGCTGGCAATCAAATTCGGAATCCAATAGTCGAAGTAAACAAGTGTTCAATTTTGAGGGAACGAGTTTCCTGACAATATGGTATGTACATAATGGGCACTTGAAAGGAGACGATAGAATGGAAGGGGTCGAGTGCCGCAGAAGCGTACTACCAGTGAACACAACAGAAAGAGCGCGAAAGATCATATACGCAGGAGGTATTTTCACTTGTTTGCGCGCTTATCTGGTCGCTCTCTATTGGGCGCATCGACTGCCAGCAGCATCCCTCTTGAACAACTTTCTCTTTATGGGAACTCTAGCAAGCCAGTGTACTTATGTACAGTACATATGTCGTATGACGGAGGAACTACATATATAACTCTACTCTAAACATCCGTGACTTCAAGCTCGTTATATTCTATTGCGTAATGTGCTGAACCTACCACTTCGTGGTCAAACTTTGTGTTGAGCAAATAAATTCTATCCTTATCAACCCACATGTCTGCTAACTCTGATTCGAACTTTCTGTCCAATATGACCTCGACATAAGGCAGGGACGTTGTCAAGTTCTTCACAGGCCTGCCAGTCCATTCGACGAATTCTGGTATCGTAGACGGTTCTTTCACCACTCGTCCCAGACCCCGCCTGTTCGTCACAGCTAGCGGGCTGAAGTCCAAAATGTGTAATATATACTCCGTGTAACCTGAGGCTGACGTGCCGACTGACAATGCTTGCAAGACTCGATTCCCGCTAACGTGAACTCTGGATTCACCTGGGAGCTCGAAAATACGAGTATTTGAAGGGCCCCAGCGTTCCCACGGAACTGGCGTTGCTGCTGCTATTCCTTCAAGGTTGAAGAAAATCCTCGTAGAAATGACCAAGGTCTGACTCGCTCCGGTGGTAATGCATAGAAGCTGGTTTTGGGGATCTGAAGTGTACATCGCTTGTTGGGCTTGTAGCTGTGGGGAGCTATCAATATGGTCCATCGGAAGGAAGCACCGGATATTCAGAGATAGGACCGGCATCAGGAAGCACGCCAGAACTTGTGGCGTCTGGGACATATCCTCGATCGAATAGAGCATCAAATGGTAGGCGGCAACGAGCAACCTATTGTTTCCGAGAAAGCAAAAATCAATCGGGCCTGGTAAGAAATTCGTGCCACTGAGGACGCTCTAGATGGCGAATCAGCACTCAGCCGTCGAGTCTTTCAAATGTTTTCTGGCTATGACTTACATCAGATGTCGCTGAGTGTTGCCAGTCCCAAATATGCAGCTGCCACATCTCATCGAATGGATGCGCAAAGGAGCGCCGCAAAGCAATATGCCTCCCAAATCCCTTGAGCTTGGCACTTTCTGTAACAAAGCATTTGTCCTTGGATGCGGGCAGCATCGACAAAGACAATGTCCGTCCAGCAGCTTGGGGATGAATGCCATCCCTATCCAGGACTCCAAGGTCGATGTAGAGTGTCTCGTCGTTCGACTCGAGTGTATCATCAGTGACAGAATACGCGGTGGCGATCAGGTTTTGTGCTGGATCCATGAACACATCGAGGTGGCCTGAGTCAGGAACTGAAAATAATGTTCCTGGAGACCAGTTGCGCTTGACTGTTTTTTGTGAGGACTTTGGCAGTATCGGAATGATTGCAGCCATGTCTTCTTCTTGATCCCACAAGTAGATATGCCCATCTGCGACGAACTGCTCGTCAGAGTGCATGTTCTTTGGTAGAGAGACTGTTTCGTAAGAGTGGGGGTCGACTTTGAACCATGCGTGAGCTTTGTCCCTCAAGAGTTGTAGGCGCTTGGAAACAGGGATGCTAACACTGTCCGTATTGGAAACATGGAGCAACCGTTGGCCACTGAGTTCAACGATGTACTGAAGCTCGGAAGAGGACATGTACGTCTGGCGAAGGGCCTTAGATACCTGCAAGACGATCATCGTAAGTATAAAAGTCCATATAGGACAACAATATCACGACCACAATCATAAATTGGGCTCACGGATGTACAACGAAGGATATCTCGGCAAGAAAGAGAGCTCAAAATGTTGAGCTGTAGTTCTTTAGGAAGAGACAAAAACCCTGCGTTAGGTTTCATCTCGTGGCTCATAAATATCTTAACAAGGTGAGATGGGCAACTAGTCTCGACTAGATATGATTGAAAGATGTGAGCACCTGCATATACCAAGCATACAAGAGTTGAACCTTGACTTGGAGCAAAATTGAAGGATTACTAAGCTAAAGGTGACTTTAAATTAATACCGAACAAACGTCTCTTCAATATCTCATAAATCTGAGCAGTTGGTTCGAAAACATTGATTGCTTTGTTCACGATGATGGTGGGAGAACGTTATACACAAGAAGGTCACCTCCAGCCGCAGATATATCTTTTCGACGACCAGAAACCCCCGTCTGCTCTCATCTGCAAGGCATTTACCCTGACCCGTCTCAATGAAGGACGTAGCATTGGAAACTTCAATAAAACCAAAAATAGATGCTGAAGAACCGTCAGCGAGTAAGACAATGTTCGAGATCACTCAGGCTGGTTATGCACTTACTACTATACTAGGTACAGAGAGGCCGCCGAGTCGTGCTGTAGGCGGCTCGGCCATGCACTTATTTCAAGCAATTGAGTCACTCATGGCCCACTGCCTGCTACGAACGACGCTTGTAGCCCAAAATGCCACCTTTTGGTTAGCGGCATCTGCAGTTCGAACAACACAGCTTGATCTCCTACGCCAGGTTTAGCTTACACGTAAGATGCTCCTGGAACCATCTTTTAGCTGTGAGCGCATACGGCCCCATCAAATATGCAAATACTTCAAGGGCGAGCCATCAGGTAAAAGCTGAATGCAAAGCAAGATGCTACCACTCACAAGAATAGCCCAGACATTGTATTGACCGCAGCAGTCACCGTCCTTGTTGCAAGTCCTACAATTTGGCCGCTTTGCTGTAACAGACATAATAGATGTTGTCAACGCAACAATAATGGTGAGGGAGGAGACATTGTTTGGTCGAGGTGGTATGATCTGCTGATGACCTATTTCTTTGAGATAAAGGTGGACGCTGATTACGGTAAGGAGATGAATCACTTTTATTCTATCATGAAACGGTTTAGCAGAATGGTTATGCCTGGCGAATGATACTGGTCCAGAAATTAGGCGGAACCTTGAAAGGAGACGATAGAATGGAAGGGGTCGAGTGCCGCAGAAGCGTACTACCAGTCGGAACACAGCAGAAAGAGCGAAAGGTGATCATATATAATTTACGTGCAGGAGGTATTTCAATTTATTTTCACTTGTTTGCGCGCTTATCTGGTCGCTCTCTATTGGGCGGAAGTAATCCATCGACTGCCAGCAGCATCTTTCTCTTCTGGCTTTATAGGAAAATATCGTCAGGAGAAGTTGTTATCTATCAACTCAGATCGACAGCCTGAGGGCATCAGGTAGAATCACGCAAGTTTGCAGGGCGTGATGCTGCTGAACTTGTCATTTTATGATCGACATATCTGAAACGATACTAGAAGGGAACACCTATGAAATGAGAGGATGATGGACCTACGAGAGACGATTTAAGCTCGATTTATCCAACCTTGCCCATCCGATATCCACCTCCAGAAGTAAAAAAAGCTCTCTGCTACGTGACGGGAAACACATTTAACTATCTTGAATCGCCGTACTTCCCAGAACTGTCCGAAGGTTTGAGAGTGCGACCTGGAAAAAAACTCACTGGCAAACAACGGATCGTTGTATATCTTGCCAGAGCATATCTTAGTTGTCTTGGGCAAGGTCAAGAAAACTAAAACATGCTCTGGTTTTCACAGCGTTCGCGGACTTTCGCGACGCAACCTGGCGGTTGAGGAAGTGACGAGGAAGCAGAGTCTATCATTGAGAGCCCAGGCGGCCAGGCCCGTGATGCGGGATGGGTGGAGCATATGCGTGAGGGTTCGCACCTCCCAGAATAGATGCGAAGGGTTGACGATACAGGGCGCACGCAGATGCGGTCTTGTGGGGAATCAATTGATCACATCGGGGAGACCTTTATATACTGTCGAAGCGTGTGATATACGGAATATTAGATAACGCGGAAAATAAACATACGGTACCGGTAACGGGCATGGTGAAAATGCTGCGCCACTGCTGCGACTGCTGCGCGGCACCTGCCGCGACCACTGCTGCGATGTTCCTAAACCGTGAGTGCGCATTAACTACACTTACTTACTACTAATCACTGGAACCTCCCAGTACTTGTCCTCCGAACGAGCCATGGACTCGAGGGTGCTCCGATTCCTTATGTGTGTATCCACGCTCCCAGAGTCACGGTCAGGCGATATCACCGAGATTCGCAGTACTCCTGGTCTGCAAGTCAGGTCTCTTAAACAACTATCTTGTTACTAAACGATCTTTCAGAATCATACTGCATTGTAGTCTGATTCCTCCGCATACAATGTTTTTTTAATGAGCGACTGCGTAGTTGCGGGCATTTGTCTCAAGCCTGACGCGGCCATTGGCACCTTTCTTCGCGTTCTCGGTCCTCCATGGAATTTTTTTACCTGTCGCTCCTGAGCGTTGAGGTCCAGTCGGTCCAGTGACACCTGTGTCACCCACAGTCCGGGCATCTACATGAGGATTGGCAGCTGAGCATGCTAACCTTTCGTTAGGTGTAGTATACGAGTAGGGCGGGCATGGTCACGATTGTCATTGTGTTCGTAACATATGTTATTAGTATGGGATGTATATGACTTTTCCGGGGTATTCCTGATGAATGAGTTTTGTTCCGCAGTCATTGGAAGCGTGCAGTTGACTGATGAGTGTGAGTTTGCGTGTGGCAGGACGTGTGATGGTTCAGCAAGTTGGCTCATCAGAAACAATGATTCCGAGCCCAATACACGTACTAGTATGCCATGTTCGAAAACCATCTTGCCAGTTTTCAACATCATCACTCCGTCCCTTACCGCCTCCTCAATTCCTGTTAGCCCAGTATTGTTGAGGGCGCTGCATTAGTAGGATAACGGTAGCTATAAATGTGCTGGATTAAGCCCTGTTGTCCTTGTCAGCCTCGCACACAGAAGATTCGAAGACATACTAGTAGACTGACAAATTTGACCATCGCTAGTGCATAATCTTGAGGATCAAACGACACAATTTGCTCAAGCCATCGATAACAGAAATGTAGGATGATTTGGAACTGGATACAAGTTACTACTGACATTCTGGCACTAGTAACTGATCTGTCGCGGGCATTGCGGTCGTCTTCTTTTTCCATATTTGGGTGGTGCTGCGACATGGTGCCCGCGATGCCCGCGACGACTGCGACGCCCGCGACGACTTGGTGCTGCGACACTAGTGTAGTACTTAGTACTTGCTGAAAATGAACTCGAGCTGTGTAACACATGGTCCTTTAAAGCTTCAGTAGTTATGTTGCGCATCATAGTATTGCAGACTCGCGTATTGGAATACATACTTCAGTGGCGGATTTGCGTTTGCGTATCATTTCAGAAACCAGAATGCACAAGTCTGAAATCTGGGACTCGGAAGTTGGAACACACTATAGATCAATCTTCAGTAACACAGTTCAAGATAACAATACCCAAGTGACTTTATATTAATCATGTGAAGCCCTTCAAGGCAGCGATGCAGAGTCCAGAGTATGTGGCAAGCAACAAGCAAGTGTCGTGAATCAATTTGCTACTTAGCGTAATTTGTAAATTTGGAACCGTCGCGGCAGATGCCGCAGCAGTCGCAGCAGTGGCGCAGCATTTTCCTTGTGCCCTATCGATAGGAGACACAGCATAATTGACGGCGATTTACTAATTCCCCATGGTTATAAGGTCGATTGTATGATATAAAATTTTGCTAACCCACCGCTCAAATCATGGCTCCTGCAGTTGACGGTCACTTTGCCATCATCGCCGGCATTTCTCTTTCCTTTGTCGCCGTCAAGGTACTGAGGCGGTTCATCACGAAGCGACAGAATAGTCCTTCTCTTCCTCCTGGCCCGGTGCCGCTCCCACTGTTGGGGAACGTCTTATCTGTTGACGCTCGGGAGCCTTGGCTGACTTATACCGAATGGGGTGCTGCGTATGGTACGTGAACAAATAGTATAGGGTATATGCACTGCAAACCATTATACCAGGGGACTTGGTCTTCGTGCAAATCATAGACGAGGAAATGGTCGTGGTCAATTCTCAGCACACTGCGGAAGCCTTACTGGACAAGCGTTCTCGGATTTACTCTGATCGGCCTTACCTAGCCACACTCGAGCCGTGCGTTCTTTCAGTATTCTTCTATTCAACCAGTCTGAGGCTCTTGCAGGTATGGCTTGTCAATCATCTTCGGTTTCATGAGTTATGGCGATGAATGGCGTCTCTGCCGACGACTCTTCCACCAAACTTTCCGTTCCGAGTCTGCAGTGAAATTTCTCCCAATGCAGATCAGGCGTGCTCATGAGATGGTCAACAACCTTGTCAATGACCCTCAACATTATCATGACCACTTCGCAACGTCAGCAAATTATCTTTATAGATTGAACGGTTATTTACGTGTTTACAGATTCTCGTTATCTGTTGTGATGTCAACTGTATATGGCTACGATGCCAGTGCTCGTGATGATCCTCTTGTGCAGAAAGTGGTAAAGGCACTGATCCCGGGCCTGGCGGTGTTGACCCCAGAAAGAGCATTGATGCTTAAGACCTTCCCTTTCTGTGAGAACCCAACTCTCCTAGCTGAGAGAACGTTAACATGACATGCACTTTTGTGGAATGTAGTGCTAAAGTTACCTGACTGGTGTTGGGGATCATCGATCAAGCGTACTGCTCGATCTTCGACCGAGCGCATCAATGAAATGGCCAACGCACCATTTCGATATGTGCAACAGCACATGGTAGGTATTTATTTTTCTCTTGGATCCAGACATTGGTCCGACCCTTGCCAAGGCAGACAGTTCGATCCTCGTTCAATCTTCGATGGTTGCAGAAAATTTGCGGCGGATGGAAACGCAAGAGGAGGTATCCAATCCTGCATTCGAGAGTGCCTTAAAGAAAGCAGCTACTACTGCTACTATGGGTAAGTAAGCTTTTTTACAAGCAACGTTGTGCACTCGACGTAAACCAATATCACACAGGTTCATATGAGACGGTAGGTGGGTAATTCCATCATGTTATCCGCTCCTTATCCTCGTTACAGACTTCGGCAATCTTGATGGTCTTTGTTTTGGCCATGGTATTGTATCCAGATGTTCAGAAACGCGCACAAGCGGAAATCGACTCAGTGGTTGGAAGAGAAAGGCTGCCAACGTTCGAGGACAGAGCGTCACTACCCTACATTGATGCACTTTTGCGAGAGACTTTCCGATGGGAGCCCATTGGACCCCTTGGTATTCTTCCCTGCCAAGTGATCTGGCCTGTACTGAAGATATTCTCATAGGCATACCACATGCCACCTCGAGTGATGACATATACGATGGCTATTTCATTCCAAAAGGTCCGCTGTTGTTGTCCCATCAACACAATGATTATTTATAATACCGTATATCAGGCACAATCATCACGTACAACATATGGTCCGATAAGTTCCTCTCGGCTTTTGCAACACTAACTTGATTTTAGGGGCATTACACGGGATGAAAAGCGGTACCCCAACGCATCTCGCTTTATACCAGAAAGGTTCATTGACGTTGATGGCGCGTTAACAGGCGATGACCCTGCACAATACTCCTTCGGCTCTGGCCGGCGTATGTGTCCAGGTTCGTTAAGTTACTTTAATTCTATGAAAAATTCGTTGACAAATAGACTTTAATCAGGGCGGTATACCGCTGATGCCTCTGTGTGGTCTGCCATTGTGACCATGTTGGCCACATTGGATATTTCTTCTGCCAAAGATGACCAGGGCAAAGTGATCAGCTTTACTCCCACGTTCACCACGGGAGTGGTTCGGTACTTGACTTCCTTGTGTCATTCTATTCTCTTGTCACTAACAGCTTCGTTACTTCAGCTGTCCCGCGATCTTCCCTTGCAGTATCTCAGCACGGTCTCGCATCCATTCGGACCTTGTGGACTGTTGCCGAACTGCCGAGTTTTGATATCAACGTCGCACTTCAAATTTGCGCGCTAAGAAGACCGAATGAATGTACAGTTTTAGGAAGCGCTTGCACCGGAGCTTTCTCCCCTTCCCTAGGACGTCTGACTTTGGGATCAGCTTGTTTGTATACGAGACAATATATAATACGATATGGAGATTGATACGATGCAAAATTCCAGAGATACTGTTCATATTGAAATGTTGTCAATGTATGAAATGAAAATGCCGCGTGCTTCGCAGCTACACTATATCCAGCATCCTGACATTCATCATGTCATCAACAGAAGTCAGGTGCCTCACTTGTGCGAGCACACCTCATCTTCTTGCGATGTTCATTCGCGATAGAGGAACCATGAGTCCGCGCGATTTATTCCTCTTCCTTCTCCGTGGCCTAGATGGATAAAAGCGCATCTGGGCAACGATGGATTACAGTCATCTCAGACAAAGGAATTCCGCAAACACGTAGAATCAGCTGTCTGGGCGGGTTCATTGCTAGATGTGCCGGGTAATTGCAGCTTGCCGCCCGGTACGAGTGTGGGCGGGCAGATCACCGACTTCAAGTAGTGATACAACAAGAAATGGGTTTTGTCTACATAAACCTCGTTTAAAATATACTTTGAGACGCCATAACCAAAATAAATACGACGGATCCTCGACCAAATATCTTCTCCATGTGGAACACTCGGCAACCATTTCCTACACAGTACTGCTAGTTGGTACATGCATACGCTCCTGGAAGACAATCGAATTCATGCTAGTTTCTGCGTCGGATTCGGCCACGAGTTTAGCGTGATATTGTCGAACGCTAAGGATGAGGCGTGGTCCCAGCACAAACATCTGCACGGATAATAAATTTGCCACAATACCATAGACTATTGTAGCTGTTACAGGATTCGAATTCTACAAAAATGATGAGTAGTGGTTACATGTAGATGTCAGTGACATGTTGGCGTACCTGGAGCTCTGGAGAGAGAGAAACAAGCTGGAGGCAAGAGACACCGGCAAAGCTAGCACATGCGGAACTTGAGCAGAAGACCATAAGCACATTCGCATTACAAGCTCACCTTGCAAAATAAAGCACGTGAGATTCCATCAGCACTCTGAAACAGTCCCCGATGGTCGATCCCGTCAATGGGCCGAGTCGTCGTAGGTCACAGAAGTGCTTTGCAGCGATCCAGACTGAAAGACACAGTGCGAGGACCTCCCACACAGTGTTGAGCATCCAGACCATTGATACCAGAAGCTGGGAATCCCCCTCAGATGTGGCAGTGCATATATGAATACCAGAGAGTATGAGTTCCTCTGGTATTTGTCCAATGAGCTGTGTTCTTCAATTCAACAACTAAAGCTTACCCGATGCGAAATGATACTTGAGTCCTATGATCGTGATTGCTCCGCAGGCGATGTTTACAACCAGGAAGATGATAACAAGGAAGATAAGCATCCTCCTAGATCTCTGGTACATGGCATGCAAACGAGCAATCATGATGACTTGGATCATATTTCAGTCGAGTCGGTATCACTGAGATATCGCAGCTGGGCAACTCACCGTCCAACATGGCAGTTATGACCACAGTTGCCCCATTTGTTGCATTGAACATGATATTGCCTGAAACACCCGATTAGCGGTCACTCTCGTACTAGGACAAAACGCTCCGACTCACACCTATTAAGTCATTATGTGAAGCCAAGTCCAATAGTCAAATCGCACTCACTCCTACAAATGAATGTATTTGTTGGATGGAAATGAGATGGTTGCGGGATACTCACTGCATCTGTCAGCGAGACCAATGGCATGGATTCTGTGCGCCGATGGTCAAAAAATGAAACATGGTGGATATGAGACATACCCATAACGCCAGGACTGATAATGAGAGATGGCTATCAGTACAGCAACTACTTTTTGGCCTTGATTAACATACACCCAAAATGATATTCCAACATAGCGTGTCTAGAACATTTTGGAGTCAGCACAACCACCAACGATGCTATGGTATAAAATGAGGTACGAACGACTAGGTACAGCACGGTCATGAGAGACCAGCGTTGCGTCTGTCACGAATTCATTGTTTTTGTTCTGATATGGAACTCTGTGACTCACCCAAATGAGGTCAATCTATGACACCATTATCAGCAAGTTGGGTGCTCCGGCGGCAATAGCATCAACCTACCTCTTGTGGGAGTGTTAATACTGGAAATATCATGAGAATATCAGCAATTTCAGGACACTGTGCTGCTCACCCCAATCGTATACTACCACGAAGGCTGCAGCAACTGCGAAACCAAAAGTCAATATAAAATCAAGACATAACCAGCTGATATGGCGAACCTATCAAATAGCTGTACAAAATACTGAGATTGATGATGGGCCACCAACTGGGATTATTTGAGACAACGGTCATATTCGAGGGTGGGGGATGTTGGGTGTGTATGACGATCTAGCATTTATATACCAGAGGTCACCAAAATCGGCATGATGGTGATCGGCCTATTTGAAAGTAGAATTTGATTTGCACTACTGAAGGTACTGCCTGAATCTTCTCACGCCTCGCGGGTACATGACGGTCAACGTTCTATCTTTCAATACCCAGAACGTTCTCTCACCGGTACCCGGTCTTAATATCAAGAATACCGCTCATCCGAATTGATCTCCCTTTGCAAGTTTGCACCGACTCGGCCTCACCAGATTCAAATCCACGTGTAAGTATCATACGTTCAATCCGTTAGTTAGCATAGCTCCAACTCAATTTCCGATCTGATAGTCCATTATACGACCCGATTTAGAGACCTTTAGAGCGTCTTTTTTACAATGTCGACGGCAACTTGAACGCCGTCTGCGCCTTCATCATGATTCATCTTGTAAAAAATTACTTACATCTGCACAATCAAACCTGGGCCGACTCTCTGCCGTCATTAATCCCTGCATGAACTGTGTTTACTTGGGACGGTGGTGTCGTCTTCTGCGACAGCCGCTATCCCTGCCTCACTTGGCGTTCATCATTCATACATGCCTCGAGACTCAATCTAGACCATCAACACAGGGTAACCATCAATACGGGACACAAGGTAGATATCAGCACGGGACACAAGGTAACCATCTTCATGATTCCACATTTTTTTTGTCCTCAGATAACTGATGCATCAGTGATACTTTGTCGGGCGCGCTTTACTCCTCGCCTAGCACAGATAGTCCGCGTGCTGATCTGAAACAGTATCAGCCGTCTAAGGTTTCACGACTCGCCGCCACTTCTTCTTTTGCTTTGCTCAGGTAGTGACATGATAGAGTCGATGTGATCTGATCAAAGTATGTATATCAAAATATTGTAGTCGGCGCCTTACTGATACTTTTACAGGAACGTTTGATACCTTCCGAGTCCAGACTTGACGCCCGCTTCCCATCTCTACTCCCTTCTCATCATTTTTCATCTCCTTGCCATGCGCATACATTCTTGACAGAGGCCTATACTCATCTCGTAAGTCTGTTCTAAATTGTCATGCTCGATATCGTCGAATCAGGCTTGAATAGACGTCGATCAACGATTGATTGTGCCAGTAGCACCCAAAACAGAATGGACCTCGATCTGGTGTGACGCCCAATCACAACAATCCCTACCAATAGTTGCTGAGGACATTGGCAGCCGACCTTCACCCTTCACGCACGACTCATTACTACTTCCCTATTGCCCAGATGGATGATGTCGGGGTGGGCATGTGTCTGGCTTATTCCACGACCCTCAGTCATTCAGCATAAAGGGCTCGATCGACTGATGGACGCCATTGAAGATGGACAGCTTGGAGAAGGGCCATCAGCGACGAGTCCATTTAGAGACTATCCAATAGCTTCCTATGCACGCCCTGAGTCAACTATGTAAGTCCCGAGCAAGACTCTGTCGTATCGTGTCACTGAGAATTCGCTGGATTTAGGTAAACTCGAATAAACAAAACAGAGCCAGCCGCAAAAACTCGAAGTGGTAGTAAATCGGGGATTTGATTCCTGGTACATTTGACAGATACTCTCGACAAGTATGCCTACCTGCTCTCCCTTCAAGTTTGTTGTTTCTGATCGAAGCCTTATCTAGCCTATCTGATCATCCCACTCTTCTGCGTCCATTCAGTATGGATTTGGACTTTGTCTGCCCGAACATCCAAGTGTCGTATCCGAGCCTTCCCATCACCGATATATCTTGTGTCCCCATCCATCCATAGAATCATTGATCATAGTCACTCTCACTCCCCTTACGAGAATACTCCATGCTCGCGTGTCCGACTTTGATGAAGAAGGAACATCCGATAGGTAGACAATGGTGAGTGGTGAGCGCTGAGCAGTGATGTCAGATGAACATGGAGTGGTCTGAAACTCAACAGTGTCGAGCCGGTCGATGCAGCGCGTATCACTCCACGCCCAACGATGCCTCCTATCGCGAACGGCTTTGCAGAATTTCTGTAACTTCACTACAGTTCCAGCCGGGTCCGGATCGGATAATATGGTCTTGTGCTGAATGTCGTATAGCTGGATTTCCCACCTGTGCGATAACATGTCCCATCCGAAGTACTGCCCGACCGCTTCTTTGATGGGCTGAGTTTGGAGGGGCACGTGTATCACTGATGAATGTAAAAGCTCTTTATAGTCTTTACTCTCCGTAAATGCGTTGATCTGCGCATCTTGATTGCACAAACATCCAGTAGAGGTGTTGATTAGACGAAGTGGAGTGTTCTCCAGTCAGGCGTGAATGGCTAGTCAAATAGCATCTTCTACTTCAGATTGATTGACGTACTATTGGCGGTGTAGCTCTGCAAAAATGTCAGTCATTTTCAAGTTAGGCACACTGGTGAGTCACGAAGCGTACGCGACAAGGCCTTAACAGGATGATCATCAATGGCATGATTGATAGATGCACGACGCAGGTAAGGGGAACCTTAAAAGTCCGTGTAAGTTGCTGATCACAAAGGCGTCATGGATGTGCAACCCGTTGTGTAGTAGCCTCAGCGTTGGAAGAGACAGTCACTGGGGGCAGGGGCCTATCTGTCCACACTAAATGTTTAGTAGAAACCGGGTCTGAGTCCCCCTAGGCCCTACAGGTACCGAGAAGCGCCTTGGCAAGGGGATGCATCTGACTCATCGAAACTCCGATCAGCGTAGAACCTCAACTTCATTGAAATTACTATGGGGAGTAGTTTGCTTCAAAGATGCTCACTTGCGATATTCTTGACTGCCATAATGCACCAGTGAGATACAGCATTGTTATGGGTTGCTGTCACCGTCGCCTTTGTTCAAAACACCGAAGTCCTCCTTTTCACGATTGCCCCAAGAGCGAAGATGTTAGTCCAAGCCACTCTTTCATTTTCTTGCTCAATCAATGAATCTTAGGACTGGGATGCGTTTTGCAAAGCCTTCGTGAAGACAGAAACTTTTGAACTCGTGGCGCTTCAACAGCGCATCAATCCCATTCAGCTAGCGAACGTTGCATCATCTCTTCGGAATCGCAATGATATCCCGTGCAGCATTCCAGCTCTTGTCGCAACCACAGCCAACCGCCCTAAGCTTTCGAAGATGATGGGAGGGATGAACGTTCATCTCGATATCTTATTTGATGATAATGTCGTCTGGCTCGCTCGCATTCAACGAACAACTGCAGTCACACCTCCCCCAGCTGTGCAAAACCACATTTTGCTCAGTGAATTCGCGACATTGGTGTATCTTAACCGCATTGGAGTGCCAACTCCTGTCGTTCACGGATATGGCATAACAGCTGATTCAAACGGTGTCGGCATCAACTATATTCTGATGGATAAGCTGCAAGCTTCCCCGCTTAGATGGTACGATTTAGGTTCCGACCAGCGTCGTCGGGTACTCCATCAACTAGCCAACATTTTCATCACACTAGATCATCATTCGTTTCGACAATCCGGTTCTATTATTCAGCCGCATGCGTCTATCGGCGCATTTGCGGATCGCGTGATATTTGAACCGAATTATTCCCAGAAACTTGACCTACTGGGGCCGTTCACCAGCCTTCGTCAACACCTAGATCACACAATTGGTTGTTATCTTCGCCTCATCGAATCTTCTCAGTGGGCTGTCAGTGATCCTGTGACATCCTACCTCATATATCGCACTCTACTGGATACCTATCCTCGCATCCTGTCAGCCGAATCGATGAACAGTGAAATTTTTTGTCTGCGCCATCAAGATGACAAAGGTGACCACATACTCGTCAATGACCAACTTGATATCCTTGGCATCATTGATTGGGAGTGGTCGAAAGTTGTCGCAAAATCATTCGCGTTTGCTGCGCCTGTGATGCTATTGCCACTTGAATTTGATGATGGCAATAACCTTCTGTCGCAGGATGAAGAGGAACTCGCGAGGATATTTGACTCGCTTGGTCGGTCAGATATGGCGTCGTGTGTTCGTCATGGACGTGCCTATCACCGGATTTCATTCATCCTTGACAATGGTGATCGTCCCGAGGCATGCAAGCCACATATGAAGGGACTGTTTCAGTTGTTGGGAAACGAATGTTGGGAGTGGGAGACATGGCGTTCTGATGCTTTGCGCATGTATCAGTCCGAACATGCTCTTCAGGTTTTATTGGACAATCAAGTCCTGCACTAGCTGACCTCCCCATCGTACATTGTAATCTTACCTGCTAGTTGGTGTTGTAACGGACCTTATCATGAATTGTCACTCTATAAGTACACGTAGCCGCTCTTCATTTTTTCTGGTCTCGAATCAAGACATCATTTTGCCGAGCATATTGGTGAAGAATTGAAATGAGTCATTACCAACTCGGAAAAGTTTCTATAGAACGCCTTTGATAATAATACTTTTCCAGTACAATTGACATGTATGGGCGGTCGAAGTCGAAGACATCTATGATATCAATTGATTGATATCGCGCATCAAAACAGATGTGGCGGGTCGAAGCAGCCCATAATCACTATCGCCAGAGTTCATCACGTCCGATAAGAAAATGACTCGAGCTTGTGCAATTCCCACTGAGCGATCCAAAGGCGGCCTCAAATGGTTTGGGGACCAGCGCTCAGGGATTGATGTGCAGGGCGCATCAGTACTTGATGGCAAATACACTGGTCAGTGTGGGTCAACGTTCCCAGCCATACTCGATGAGTACTGAGTCACTAACGAGATAGGAACCTATGGCGACGGGAATACCTTGACCCAGGGCTCGAGTGGCGCACGGCAGAAACATTGGCACTGTTGAGGTGTGGCGTGCCCCACTCCGCTGCCATATAAATAATGTGATCAATCCACCTGCATGAAGGCAGACTGATCTTGTTATCACTGTTATTCTCAACATCATACCATATCATACAAATCACTATGGCTGAGCGTTGTGCAGCTGAAGGTTGTACCAGTTGGGCTGTTAGCGCTAGTCGGTACTGTGATCAGCGTAAGTTCACCTTCTGTTCCACTTGCAGTGATCATCTTCAAATATTGGGTCTTTGATAGACAAGCCCTCTGGAGCGCCGCGCGACCCTCAGATTCGCAAGACATGGAGAGGCCTGTCTCATTTCAGCCTTATCGGCTTCGGGAAACTCGTCGGGTTAGCTCACTCCTTGACTCACCAATGTCCTTACGAATTGACAATACGAATATAGGTATTGAGCATGACTCCGCCAATGGCACTCGTAACATCTGCAGGCATGAATGCTAACGCTACATTGTGTGGTGGGTTTTGTAGTGTCAGATTCTCTCGACCTCATAAAGAAATGTTACCATTTACCAAGGTCGTCACCCAGAGACATAGTCGTGGATATCTTATGGTGGACGAGTTGTTGTACCAGAAAGGCGTTGATTTGAGACATCCATGGCGCATGAAAGCATGACGTATGACAGATCATGTCCCTGCCTTTGATGGATGTCATAGAGACCGGCATTTAAACCGCCTGTAGAACTTCTATACATTTGTAATTTTGAGTATGGAACGGATCGTGTTGATGAAGTGCTAGTACTAGTGAACATGTGACTCCTCCCCATGTTTCTGAAACCATGTACCATTCGACTGACGTTATTCGGTATAGGACCCGGTGAATTCCCTCACAAAGGTACGAGCTGAGCGCTGAGTACTGAGTCCCCACGTTATAACTCGCGCCTAGGATCATGATGTCGCCCTTCCCTTTCGGTGAATTCTGACTGTCCGAGTCTCCCACAATGACATTTATCTTCCTGCTCGACTACATCGGCCATTTCGTTGAACGTTCCCTTCTCGACTTCTACAACAACTGTTTCTCCCCCTCCTTGACTTAGGACTATGGCTGTAGCGCTGGACCCTCGCTCGCTCGGACTAACACTTCAACCATCGCAACATAGTACGCATTACTGGACGGTCTATCCTTTCCGTTCCTACTCCATTCTTTTACATTTTACTTCTCTCCGCCTTTGTATTATCTCATTGCTACCGCTGCCTCCCTCATCTTACTCTCTTTGTACCTGCTTTAATGTTATCACCACCACTCCTTTCATCCTTCAACAACCATTCGATGACACTCGTGCTGATGCACCCTCCACTTGTATACCTAGTTGCTGCTCACTTCCGCATGTAAAGCCCATCTACTTTTGTAGATCCTGATTGAATCCACCACCCTTTTATAATTGCTTAATGCCTACAAAACCTGAACGGCCCTACACAGAAAAGCCTCCCTTTCCAAACTCTTCGTCAACGCATTCCCCAGTGAACTCAGTCACGACCTTAAAACTATTTCCCACAACAACCAACCATTTCTCTCGCTTCTCCCAGTGCATCAGCAAGTGTGCTGAATGATTACGCAGATTGATGGCATTGCCCCTTCAAGGCTTTATCATACACCCTTCGGCAATGGGCTATGGCCGATTAATCATGATTAGCGCCTCAAGAAGCCAGTCAACGTGTTGGCCATGCTTTGGTCAAGGGTATTCAGCTCATGCTTGAGGTTCTCTCTTTTCTCCCACCTACTTCTTGCGCCCTCACCTCACTTACAGTAATCAACTACTCGTGATGAGTAGAGACCATAGGCCAGTTCGTGAAAACCCGGTATGTGGTCTCAAGCCTTACTCGACGTGGATGAGCGCTCATGCAATTCATGCCTGCTTCTGACGCTTTCGTCGTCCAGAGCCAACCTCGTAGTGGAGTCAAGCAGGGTATTCGGACATTTGTGAAACGCGTGACCAAGAAACTTTCTGTAAGTGGACTGCTGGGTTTCCTGATTCTGAATGATATGGCTGACATTGTGCAGAAACCCTTCAAGTCTTCCCGCAACCGCATTCCTGCGAACCAGAACGTAGACCTTCGAGATGCTTCAACCACTGTGATCCAGAACGTCGAAATGGAAGGGGCTTCATCAAGTCAGAAAGTTGACGTAAGTGCTCGAACTTACTATTCTAATCCTTCGGTTTTCTTAGAGGCGTTTCTAGTCATCCAACGACAACAAGCATCCCACCACATCTGAGATTCCCAGTGACTCCGTGAACCATGAGCTGTCCGAAGAGCCTGCTTCCCAGGTATTTTCGTCACATGCTTTGACTTTCCTCTCTAATTTTGGTGGTACCACAGGTTCAGGCCACTCCTTCTGGCGAGGAGGAAGGTCCTGATCCCCAATTAGTTGATGCTGAACTTCAGAGTGCCTGTGATAGTACACAAAGCATGGGATCACTCGGGAAACATGCGACTTCTATGGCATCGGCCGCTAACAATGTCCCAGGGGGTCTTGCCGCTGCCGCGGATAATTTTGAGACGAAGTATCTCCAACCCCTGAAGATTATTGATGGTGTCCTCGAGAAGATCGGGGATGTAAGTGCTATTCTTGTCTATTGGAAGTGAACTAATCAAGTCGTATAGATACATCCATACGCAAAGATGGCGCTGGGTGTGCTGTCTGCTGCATCCAAAGTATGTGCAGTTTCTCCCAGAGTCCAGTTTCATCAGAAGTTCTAATTTCATGAAGATTATAATTGCGCAGGCAGAGCGCGATCAATCGATTATTAGTCTTCTCCAAAAATTGGCTGAAGTTTACCACTTCATGACTCAAGATGACAGTCTTGAAAAAATTGAATCGATGCGCGGTATCGTTGGAAAGATCGTTCAGCAGACTCATGAGTGCGCTCGTTTCATCAGGGACTACTCGGAAACAAAGAGCTTTTGTGGGTCACCAAGCTATCGCACTTCGTGCATGAATCTTATAATGCTATCATAGGGAAGAGACTCGGGAAAAACGTTGTGTCGGAAACTGGCGACATCATCAAACAGTACAGCAAGAATTTGGACGACCTTATGCAGCAATTCCGAGACCAAGTCGATCGAGACGTGGCAGTCTTCGTCCAACGCACGGGTAAGGAGTCTGACACGCTTTTGTCTTTGCGTTGACTCATGCCCTCAAAGGTGAAACACTCGATCTCAGCGGCATGGTTTATGCAGGGGGCGCAGGCGTAGTCACTGGGAAGCAATGTCTGTCAGGGACTCGCACGGACATTCTCTCCCAAATCACCAAGTGGATCAACAACAGCGAAGGCTCCACGTGTAATGTAGTTATACGGCCCTGCAGGCAAGGGCAAATCAGCCATCGCGCACACGATTGCCAACTGGTTCAAGGAAACCGGAGGCCTCGGTTCATGTTTTTGTTTTGATCGGCACAGAGAAGGAGATCGTCGCCACGAAAAGATCTTCTCTACCATCGCGCGCGATCTTGCTGATCGTGATCCTGGGATGAAACGAACGTTGGCGGATGCAGTCGGGAATGACATCTCGCTCAAGAATACCACGGACATTATGCAGCAGTGGCGCGAGCTTCTCATAGGACTGCTGAAGAAGTTCCCTGTGTCAAGCGTGGGGCCTGTCTTGATCGTGATAGATGCGCTGGACGAGAGCGGCGGAGTAGAGACGCGGCAGGACCTTCTCCGCATACTTGCCGGTAAACTTCAGAACAAAAAGGTTCCCCAAATCACCGAACTCCCTTCCAACTTTCGGATTCTCGTCACCTCTCGCCCGCTTCCCGACATCGAAAAGGGATTTGAAGGCGCTGATCATATTCTGCGGTTCTCTATGGACAGTATTGCACCAGAAGTCGCGGAGCGCGACATTCACGCCTTCGCATCTGAGGAGCTGAAAGAGCTATCGGAATTTCAGGACGACCATCTTACAACGCTCGCTGCGAAATCAGACGGACTCTTTGAGTGGGCGCGTCTCGCATGCAACTACATCAGGGAACCCGAGTTCGGTTCATCTTCAATGGACCGCTTCAATGCCGTCGTGAACCGCAATCCGGGGGAGCGGAAGAACTTGTTGTATGATATGTATCGGCTCATCTTAACAGAAATCATGCCAAAAGATAAGAATACAACAGCCCACAAACAAGCAATAGCGAGATTCCGTTCCGTGATGGGACAAATACTTGCCACAGCCGAACCTCTCCCTTTAGCTTCACTGAATGCTATGCGGCAGCATTTTCCAGAGGACCACGACCATTACGAAGTAGATCTAGTGATCAAACACATGGGATCCCTCCTCAGCGGCACCACCGACTCATATACCCCCATCCGACCCCTTCATGCGACATTCCAAGAATTCCTGACGGACGAATCATCCAGCGGAGACTTCTTCGTCGAGAGAACGAAGGGGCGACAACGCGACCTTGCATTCGCGTCGCTACGAGTGATGAAAGATGGCCTTGGTTTCAATATTTGTGATTTGAAGTCATCGTATCTCCCTAATTCCCAGGACACAGGGCTGTCTGAACGAGTGAAAACATCCATTCCCCCACATCTGTCCTATTCCTGTCGATATTGGGCTACGCATGTCCAGACAACGGACTTTGACGATGAGCTCGCAAAGGAAATAAGATCACTCTTTGACGACGAGCGACTGATGTTCTGGGTCGAAGCACTCGGACTTCTCAATGCAATCAGCGGTGCAGGTGCTGTGCTTCTACTCGTTGCCAAGTGGCTGAAGGTGAGCACATGCCTATGGGGCAGGGTCGGACCAACATCTCATACATAAATACAGGGCCATTCTGGATACGAAGATTTGCAATCCGCCACGATGGATGTACGAAGATTCATCCAAGTGTTTGGCGGGATGATTTTGCACAGCACACCTCATCTGTATTTATCAGCACTCCCGTTCTCACCCGTCAACTCTACCATAGCTACCAAATTTACGGCTAGGTTTCCGAATAGCTTTCGTCTAGCACGCGGCCGCGATTTGAACTGGACGGTTGTTGAGGCCATAATCAGGGGGCACACTGGCCCGGTTCGGTCAGTCTCGTTCTCACCGGATGGTACTCGCATTGTGTCTGGTTCGAACGATCACATTGTGCGGCTGTGGAATGCAGCGACGGGACAGCCATTGGGTGAGCCCTTGAAGGGGCACACTGGTGCAGTTTTCTCAGTCCTGTTCTCACCAGATAGTACTTGCATCGCGTCTGGTTCGCACGATAACACTGTGCGGCTTATGAGAGTGCTGCCATTCCTCGAATCAAGAGAACCGGATCCCTCTGCATCTCCATCCCATCGATGTACCGCACCTCCCACTCAGGAGACTCGTATCACGCCAACCAATACTTTTGATTATCCCCCCATTTCCTTCTCGCCCTGCCTAAAACACGCCCTGCCCAACCCCCTACTTGCTCGAACCCACCTCTGGTCATCATTCTAATTTAACTCCTTTCTTGCTACAGCCTGATGGGTGGATCATGGGACCCAATTATGAGCTCCTTTTCTGGGTACCTCCTGCTTCACGACCCGCGTTTTATTCTCCTGACACTGCAATGGTGATCCCCAGAGGAGGTGTTGAGCTTGATTTGAGCTGCATGGCACATGGGAGGCGCTGGTCGAGTTGCCGAGACGCGTGAGTTCCTAGTCTTTACCATCTGTCCTCGCAGTTGATAACATCAAACCCTCCAGCTCCACGTAACAATGATTTTATTGCTGCAATATGAAGTGTACCATTTGATTCTATATTCCCTTCCTATTTTATACCTAGCACCGATCCTGGATACATGATGGTTGTCCGGCTGAACAACGCACTGAACAGCAGAGTGGGCGATCCTGCAATGTTGCTGCTGATTTGTAGCGAAAACTAGAGATGCCCTTGGACATCATGCTGATGCGTCACAGGTGCTTCGGTATTCCTAATCTCATCACCGTCAGTCTCGATCAAAGTTGAAGCGGCTGCAACATCGCACATACAGAGACATAAAGACATGCTGATCGATTTATTCTGACCCATCTGACGGGATTATCGAACTCGAGTGCTCAGTTCGTCTCTATTTATCAATTTCGCAGCAGTGCCTGAAGACTAGGATCATACTTCTTTGTCGAGTTCTTGTTTGATTTTTTTAATGAAGCGACACCACGACGTTAAGATGTTTAGCCACCGATCAGTCGACTGCAGGTAAATTATATCGATCAAGAACAAAAAGTCATGCGAGCACTCGCCAACGATACATAGATACTGACAATATTATGCGCGTGGTAGCTACAAGGATGCTGAGATGTCTGTACAAACCACCGGCCTGCTTTCGACTCCTAGAGAAAGCTGACAAAAAGCAAAAGTACTAAGATGTGCAAGCGTCTGTGTCCGCCCTACTTTGGCGCAGACCGCGTGATTGTGTAGGCAGCGTCTGGGCTTGCTAGGCGGTGTTCAACGTAAGTCTGAGCTTTGCTTTGCTGCTACTTATAAGTATGTTTGCACTCAGCGGCAAAAGCGAAAGCGACAGTGGAAAGGCAGCCTACTTTGAGCTCTCCTGATAATTAGCATAAGATAAGTACTTATGTCGAAGCAAACAAATGAGGGAATAGGTTTCCTGAGAATATGGTATGTACAAAATGGGCGCTTCACTAGCATGGAAAGGGCTGACTGCGGCAGAGGCGTACTACCAGCAACACAACAGCAAGCTATGACAAGAGGTGCATCATACACAAATTATATAACACAAACAGAGAACAGTGGAGCTCAGCTGGGGACACCCATGGGAGTCACGCGCATTGCCTCCGCGGAATCAAACATTCTGTTCTCATATATATGGAGCGACCTGTGAATTACAACCATGTTGGCTCAGATCAGTTGCGGTAATAGGCATGTGCACGTTCAGTACGACGGTTCTTCATCACCAAGCACCCCATGCATGAATACCACGAGGCTCTAATTAGCGCGCAGCGACTACACAACTTCTCCCCGCAGCCTTCGCATGTTCCGGCAAGCGTAGCAAACTTTTCTACTACCCCGTCAGATGCATCCTCGGTGCAGTCATCCACATCTGACGTTTCTTCAGCGCAGTCAGATGCATCCTCGGTGCAGTCATCCACATCCGACGTTTCTTTAGCGCAGTCAGATGCATCCTTGGTGCAGTCATCCACATCCGACGTTTCTTCAGCGCAGTCATAGCAGAGGGTAGCACGGGTGCACCGTCTGCATCGGTCGATATAGGTGCAAGATGTGCAGAATGGCCTGTCACAGCGCGGACAACGGATAAAGATGCTGCTATCATGCTCCGCGCAGACATCACATGCCCACACTTTCCGACACGCACAAGTGATACCACCACTGGTGCATTCCGGGCAGATCAAACTGTGACTTGACCAACATAAGCGACCTGGGCATCTTCGCCAGCCCAGTAGCTTGCATTGGCCGCAAGAACCGTGCTTGAGAGGGTGAACTTTAGCTGATTGGGAGTAGATAGTCATCACATGCCGAAAGTGATCAAAAGAGGATGCGCGGGAAACCGAAGGGATGGTAACGGGATGACCGATACACTCGCTTATATCCTTGGGACAGCACCAAGATTTGCACGCAGGACATTTCTCTAGCTCTCTCTTGGACCCCTGCTCTTCGAGGCACGGAAGGCATAATTCATTGTCTAAATGTTTAGCGCACCATACGATTGGGGGTTCGGAAGATTCACGGCAATTGACCGACCGGCGCGATACAACCTTACAGCTTTGGCAGGTGTTTCTGCCACCAGTAGTCCCCTGCTGTGAAACAAGCTGACGGTATTTCTAGAGTACTTGATTTACATCCTGATAGTGGATGAATACAAAGCAACGCCTACCTCCTCTTGCATCTGGTCCCATACCCTACGGCCAAAACTGCAGTCCGAAGCTGGTTTCCACTTGATAGCTGACCTTCTGATGACGAACTCGCGAACGAACCAGGAGATGTCCATCAGAACCGGGGCAAGCTCTCCAGGGAGCGAAATGCACGTGTTCTGTACCTTGTCTTTGATCTGCATGTCCGAGTCATGCAGCACAACATCAAAGCGCGTTTCAGTCTGTGCAGAAAGGCGCAGATGTATGATGAGGCTTGATATTTCAGGAGGACCCTCCTTTTCTTGCGAGACTGCGTACTCGAGGGTTGCGATGTGCTTTACTTCATCAATCGTGGAACTCGGTTCGTTTGATGGGTCTAAAATATGATAAACAGCCTTCATCACCCGGTATACGTTTATGCGCATTGGATGACCCTTCAGATCGTTCACTGGGTTTTCCGGCGAAATTATTGTCCAGGCAGGCATGGAAAGTAAATATCAATGGATGAGAGTACTTTATTGGATAAGAGCAAGTGGACGCCACTTAAGTGAAGATGGGCACGACACGTTGAAACGAGTCTCACGGTGTATCTCTCACCAGCTTCAAGTCACCGTGCCTGAGAATTTAGAAACGTCCGGGCCATCGACGTGAGGCGGACCTCTCAGAGAACACATGTACAACTACTAGCTTCAAGTTCCAACGCTGTATCAAATCAATTGAAGGATGCGGGGTCCCCGAACTTTGTCTAGGCTGGAGGCTCGGAGCGCTCAATTGGTTATTATTCAAACTTGAAGAAGTCTCGATTCTCAGTACTCACCGACCCGTGGCACCACTCAACATCTGAATCGCCGCAACCTGCGAGGTGAGGAAATATTGGATCTGGGATATCCTTGAAACAATTAATAAGTTGAATTCATCCGCAGGCCGCACATTGGCAGTTGCCAGTTTCATCAGTCAGCGCTAGTCAGCACTGATATGTAAAGCAACCGTGATTGCGTCCGAAGATTCATCGTATATTCTAATATCCCGACCAGTCCTCGGAGACCATTTAGTCATGCGCCAGCTCGACCCTTGTATAAGTATCTCAGCTATATCCAACTCATCGTATCTCCCACTTGGACGACATGCCTCACGAACAGATCACCCTTTACACTGCGAAGGTACTGCATACTTGCATCACGCTATGAATCCATCTACTGACATTGACCCATGCACATATTAGGTATGCCCCTACGCTCAGAGGGTATGTGCTTGTTAGCCTTGACAATTGTACCTGTCGTAACTCAACTAATTCAGACTGAAATTGCCCTCGCCGAGGTCGGCGCTCCATTCAAAAGATACGAGATCGATCTGGGGAATAAGCCAGAGTGGTACGCCCCAAAGGTGAACCCTGCCAGCAAGGTATGTGCTACACTCTTGCTTGCGAAGTGATCACATATTGAAGTAGATTCGTCCTAGGTGCCGGCTATCGCTTATGGTGGTCCCGATGTTTCCCCAGAAAACGCTTCTCCCGAGTCTATCAAATTGGCAGAGTCGCTGATTCTGGTCGAGTTCATCGGCGATTTGTACCCCTCCTCCGGTATTGTACCTGTGGACCCTGTGCTGCGCGCCCAGGCCCGTTTCTTCATTGAGGTCGTGTCCACCAAGTTCAGTCCCAATTTCATGAAGTTTGTATCCGGCAACCCGGAAGGCACTCATGCCGCTCTCTTGGCCGGCGTGGATGCCATTCAGGACATTCTACCTGACGGGGTAAAATACGCTGTTAACGACCAGTACACCATCGCAGACATAGCATTGGCGCCGTTCTGGGCAAGATTGAACGTGTTGGTGCAGAAGGGAATTGGTGCCTACAAAGACGAGGAAAGAAAGAAATTCTTGAAGGGTCTGGAGGACCCTAAGTATGCGAAATTTAACGCGTATATACAAAGATTGCTAGCGAGGCAGAGCTTCAAATCCACATTCCACGAGGTGCGTCCGCTACTCTGCCGATGATTGCTGCTATCATAATAACTTGCCGATAGGACGTTGTGGCAGAGATCTTCACCAGCAAGTTCGGCTTAGCTAAATAAGCACATAATTGTCATATGTAACATATAACGATTGCATACCATCAACGTTTCAACCATCATTTGAGTGTTTCAGAATGATTCTATATCGACTGACCCTATAGGCTGGAGGTGGTGTCCACGTGGGTCCTCCAGCCACGATAAATAAAACCGCACAGTGTGCTTTTACTACAGGATGAGAGGAGAAACATTGGTGAGTGAGACAATCTTGGACCCACGTGATAGGGAACACCCAAAATTTTACCTCACCACTAATCATCGTGCCCCAGTGCGCCACCCATTCCGTACCGGTGTGTTTCGTTCTATCTGTCGCAGAAGGTAGACCCCGAAATTGTGTGCCTTCCGGTCAGTGGCACTGCTTAGCTTATGAGGTATACATTCGAGCATTTGACCATGTCGTCTCACGACGTCTCGTTGTTCTTGCTAATTGTGTCCACGGATTGGCCGCCATGTATGCTGGCAACGGGAAGTCCCACAGATGGGTAAGCGGCTTCCATGCTCTCCCACAGTTGACACTCTAGACCAACATTTATAGTCAGAGGCCTTTTGCCAGAAGAAGACAAACTACGAACAACTTCACGATCGGCAAAGGTAACTCAGTACCATATAAAGATAACCTCGTCTGCTCCTTGGTCATATTGATCTAGCTATCTCGCATCTTGAAAGATCAAGAACCTGAGCGGCTGTCAACACCTTATTAAAGTTCGTTTGTCTTTGCAATTGCCTGCACTCCTCTATGCTCATTCATGCAAAGATGAAGTTGATCGCTGCTGAGTCCATACCTTCGCTATACGTGCTAAAGTACTGTGACTACCATGCAGGGTTACTAATAACATTGCTAATTCATGGTGCTACCAGTGAACAGATCTATAATCAACAAAATTACTAGTGAAGAATGAAACACCATGGTTAGGTTTCATTGAAATCGACATCGACAGAACGGATCATTTGATCCCGCGGAATAAATTCGCATCGAGATATGTGCGCGCTCTACTCGAATTCTTTTTACGCTTCACTTGAGTTCCTTTTTTCTGACGTATTCTAAAAAATTTGCACGCTTGGCACTGCGGTTTCAGGAGCGTACATATGGCGTTGTCCTGCTTTTTCCGCGGCATCGTTAGCATTCAGAATGCGACTCCGATGTACTCTTTCCACCCTTGGCACCACCTGGAAAAGGTACTGAAGGCCTTTCAGGATGCCAGGTTTCGTTGTAGGTAGTAATCTGCCTGAAAGCACACCCCCACAGGGAGGCCCCCCATTAGATCCTGTTCAGGACCACGGTGTGTTTCAGGGAACCTCCAGCGAGGAGGAGCGAGGGGTTCATTTCATCGGTGGTCCAGGTACGACTTGCTAAATGTTGATTCAATTGAGTACTTAGCATTGTCTGCCCTTTGTCCGTCAATTTTACTAATTGCATTTGGCCAACAAGGAGACGGTCAATAAAAAATAATCTGTCTTTATAAGAAATATAGACATGGCCTATTTCGTCCAAGTAACTCCGGGTATAGAATGGTTCGTCTGCGGATCTATAATAGACGATGCTTATTTCA
Organism: Suillus plorans; assembly: GCF_016647745.1. NCBI lineage: Eukaryota > Fungi > Basidiomycota > Agaricomycetes > Boletales > Suillaceae > Suillus > Suillus plorans. Next base: position 243,864 of record NW_024537438.1, read on the forward strand.
CCCATGTTAGCCAATGTAAAGCTTTATCATCGCGAGGTCAATTCCGTGATGAAGTAGCTTCCCATGGGAGAGTCGAAGGCTAGAGACGAGGTAAAATCTCAGCGTTCGATAGAAAACTCTAGCTAACGGCTTCTATACCTACTAGAGACAAGGTAAACTATGATGTGTTAGACAAGGTACATGCTTAGTATGAATAATAGACTTACATCCCAGTGTTCGATAGAAAATTGAGATGTTATAAACTGGAGGGCTCTAGGCTGCTCTAGGTTTAACTTTTAATGTAAGTGGCTTGTTGAATATATCGAAAAATAAAACAGAGACAAATTTACAAGTCACGAGCCGACGTCATGCATTGGCAGCATTGCTCGTGCCTCTATTCCTTTTAGGTTGCGCTCGCACTATTCTCCCCCTCTCATCCCTGGATGTCGGACATGCTCTAAGTCTAACATGTGTTCCTTATGAAATAAAGTCGAGTTGCGCAAAAGCTTTAAGAGTTTTTTTTGGCTTTGTTTCGTCGAAAGGGAGCTCGTAAAGTCCACTGGTATATTGTCTAGAGCAGCACACAACAAAGGTGGGACAGAGATCATAAAACTCGTGGTAGAAGGTTAACGTCTAGTACTAATACAGTCTAGACGCACTACTATGTGATTCACCGGGACGACCGGCACCTGCTAAAATTTAAACTCCGTGCTTCAAGTTCGCCTGCCAAATTTCTCCGAGATCGACCAGTCTTTACAAGACTCTTACTATGTCAAACACTTAACATCTCAGATCTCAGACGTAGTAAAGACTGGTCACAAGTCTATAGATTAAATTGGCCCGAACGGCGCGGCAGATACCGCAGCAGTGGCGCATTTTTATTGTCGCTGATAAAGCAACTAATCATGATTGCGTCAGACTCATCACATATTCCTCATGTATAGATATCCCGATCAGTCCTCGAAATCATTCAGTTAGTCATGCACCAGCTCGACCCATGTATAAGTATCTCAGCTACATCCAACTCTTCGTATCTCCCACTTCGACGACATGCCTCACGAACAGATCACCCTTTACACTGCGAAGGTACTGTATATTTGCAGCACGCTATGAATACATCTACTGACATTGACCCATGCACATAGGTATGCCCCTACGCTCAGAGGGTATGTGCTTGTTACCCTTGACAATCGTACCTGTCGTAACTCAACCAATCTAGACTGAAATTGCCCTCGCCGAGGTCGGCGCTCCATTCAAAAGATACGAGATCGATCTAGGGAATAAGCCAGAGTGGTACGCCCCAAAGGTGAACCCTGCCAGCAAGGTATGCGCTACACTCTTGCTTGCGAAGTGATCACATCTTGAGGTAGATTTGTCCTAGGTGCCGGCTATCGCTTATGGTGGTCCCGATGTTTCCCCAGAAAATCCTTCTCCCGAATCTACCAAATTGGCAGAGTCGTTGATCCTTGTCGAGTTCATCGGCGATTTGTACCCCTCCTCCGGTATCGTACCTGTGGACCCTGTGCAGCGCGCCCAGGCCCGTTTCTTCATCGAGGTCGTGTCCACCAAGTTCGGTCCCAATTTCATGAAGTTTGCATCCGGCAACCCGGAAGGCACCCATGCTGTTCTGTTGGCCGGCGTGGATGCCATTCAGGACCTTCTACCTGACGGGGTAAAATACGCTGTCAACGACCAGTACACCATTGCAGACATCGCATTGACGCCGTTCTGGGCAAGATTGAACGTGATGGTGCAGAAGGGTATTGGTGCCTACAAAGATGAGGAAAGGAAGAGCTTCTTGAAAGCTCTGGAGGACCCCAAGTATGCGAAATTTAATGGTTATGTACAAAGATTGCTGGCAAGGCAGAGCTTCAAGTCCACATTCCACGAGGTGCGTCCGCTACTCTGCCGATGATTGCTGCTATCATAACGATTTGCCGATAGGACGTTGTAGCTGAGATTTTCACCAAGAGGTTCGGCTTAGCTAAATAAGCACATAAGTGGATATTGTCATATGTAACACACAACGATTGCGCACCATTAACCGTCATTTGAGTGTTTCAGACTGATTTTCTATCGAGTGGCTGATAGGCTTGAGATCCCGCGGAATTGATACATGTGCACTCTACTCGAACTCTTTTCACGTTTCACTTGAGGTCCATGTTCTAAGACTTTTGCACGCGCGGCAGCGCGGTTCCTAGGAGCGTACATATGGCGTTATCTTGCTCTTTCCGTGGTATTCTTAGCATTCAGAATGCGACTCCGGTTTACTCTCTGTCGCTACTATGATGCGTAATACAACGAAAGATGTCTGTCGAAAACGAATTAACACGAAATGCCCGAGTGCCGCTGTGCATCAAAGATTCGGAGCGTCACCTTCTCTTTCAATCCCGCGCGTTCTAGCCGTAAATCGCAAACCCTGCGACCTGCTCATGCGACGACATCCGGATCTTAGGGACTGAAGTACTGACACTCCAGACTTGACCTACGCAGTGTGCAAACATCTATTCCATAAAAGAACGCTGAAAGATGCAGTAATCACAAAGGGATATCTGTATCGTCTACGGCAGATTGCCCAGAAAGCCTCGCCCGCTTCACGTCCTCGTGAGAGGGTATCGGTGAAGATGCTCGTTTCAAAGCTTCTGTTGGAGACTTGAGCGGTCTGAAGTACGGTTGGGAGAGCCAATGCGGCAGGACTCTGAGCCCTGTCGTAGGCTCGATCGTGATCAAATCGTCGATTATTTGTCCCCCCTTCATCACCTCCGCAGCATCCCTCTCCATACGCTGCTTCATCTCCTTCGCAATCTCAATATACTCCTCAACGACATTCGACCCTCTTATCCGTCCTAATCTCTCCCTCAGATCGGTCTCCCTGCCCAGAGCGGGATGCATGATTTTAAACAAATGGCCTTTAACCGCGCTCGTCGATGTTGGGGTCTTGAGGTTCTTGACAATAGCCAGGTACTCAAGCGCGAGGTCCGCATGGGGCGGGTGTGCACCTGTTAGGGTTGATGATGGACTCCCAGATGGTGCAGGAGCAAATAAGGCAGGGTTATATAACTGCCCCTCAGCGCTCATCACCCCATCCACGCCGGTCTCTCTGAGGCACTTCTCTACATCCTCGTGAAATAAAATGTTACCATTTGCGAACACAGGCACCCGTACTGCCTCTTTCACGGCTTTGATGTGTGACCAGTCTGCGAGCCCAGTATTTTGTCCGCGTTGTGTGCGCAAGCGACCATGGCAAGTGAGAATCTGGGCCCCTGCTGATTCCAGCATTTTGGCGTAAGCCACTGTTTTTTCTACGGAGGGAAATATTCGGAACTTGGCGGTAACGGGTACGGAGAGGTTTTCATGAAGTACGTTGACTGTTCCGACGGATACGTCATTAGCCTTGAAAATTAGAATTCTAATATAAAACAATGATAAAAACACACTCAAGTCATGGATCAACTTCCATTCGTCCATCAAGAAGCTCCCGTAGTGTCCCTTCCTTGCGATATCCTGAGGACACCCAAGATTTATATCAATGGCATCACAGTGATCTTGTACAGCGAGTGCGCTCGTGAGGAGCTGTGAGGGATTATTGGCACAGAATTGAACAATGAGCGGGCGGTCGTGTGTACTTGAGCCTTCTTCGAGACATGAAGTATTGAACGCCTGAGCACGATATGCGTGTGCAGAAGGGGGAGAAAACATCTTGGCGTTTATCATGGGTGTGTAACAAAGCTGAGCAGATTGGGTAAGTGAATAACAAGGACAAAAAGTGATGGCAATCGGAGACGTACCTGGGCACCATATCGGCGTGATAAAATTCTCCAGGCCTGAGTCAAGTAAACATAGAGTAATGGATAATATACATAGATTCTACTCACCAGCTCACTTTGATCTACCATCGGCGCAACGATGAACTTTGGGCTACCGAGGATCTGGTGGTAAAAGTCGTACCCAGCGAGTTTCCTGGGGTGATCGGAGGTAGTCTGAACTGCCATTGTGACGATCTTCCGGAAAGTGCGCTCGCGCAGAGCGCGCTTGAGTAAGGTGATGAAGGAAGTTATTGGGAAATTGCCACTCTATTACGTAGTGAGGCACGAACGTAGGATTAGAGTATAGTCTTTGGGCGAGCGGATAACGCCGGTACCGTCTCTTGTTTCCGCTCTCCCATATTGCTCGTAAGACTTGAGTCTCACCGAGCTCTTTCTTTTCTTCTCTTAATTTCGTACCTACCGCAATAATCTCTCGTTATAAGTTTCATCCCTCTGGTCACCCAACATCCACCATCATAAAAACACTTCTATTTCGAACCATGGCCCGCATCGCTTCGGACCCGGCATTCGACATTCAACCCGATTTTTCCTCACCCACCTTCGAAGGTCTCAGGGTTCGAATCATCGGAGGAACCCAGACAACCCACGAAGAAGTCGCTACTGAGTTAATCACTGCTTGGCAGTTAGACCGCGACCTCAGAGTAACAGCGTGGAAAAGGCAAGTAGACGAAGATGCAGAACTGGCAGCCGATGCAGCCAGAGTCGCACGAGAACAAGCAAACCAAGAACGTTTACGCCTAGAACACGAAGCAGAAATGGAGCTTCGCGAAGCTGAGAAAAAGAAGCCGAAAATCAACGACTTCCAGACAGGCACAGCTGTAGGTGACACACTCACCCCCCGCCCATCTCAGTACGCCATCCATAAGCTGAAATCGTTCGAATACGTCGAGCTATGGTACTTCAGCCCAGATGGGTGTAAGACAACTGCAGACGACGCCAAAACTAGCGCCGAAGATACATTCGGTCTAGCCAAGGTCGACGACTTCGTAGCGCTCAAGCCAGTTGCATCCTTCAAAGCATCCCGCAAAGCGGTGCAGGACCACAACCTCGAGTGGCGCCAGTTCGACCTTGCCAAGAACAGCTTTCTCTTACATATCAACAAGCTGAAATGGCCGGAGAAACATCAGCGAGCCCTAACCATGTTCTTCATGAACATCGTAGCCCACCCGTATCGTTCAGAACACTTTGGCGAGCAAGCGCTGTTGCTCTATGCGGCCCGCGTCCGTCGTGACTGGCACGACACCCTAGTCCTCAATAATGCGTTCGACATTAGCATCTTCAACCTCACCCTACTGAAGAACATGAGCGAAGAAGTTTGGAACAGAGCGCGGCACGAATCTCTCACAGAGGTCAGTTCATCTAAGATTGTCGCTCTCAGCAATTCAGCATCTGACTGTACTCCCCATCACACTTCCACCTGCTTCCAATGACCCCATAATGCTACCGCTACAAACGCTTCCACAAAAATTCGCTTCCACTACAATCGCTCCCGCTCCCACTGCTTCCACCACTCCCGCTCCGCTTCCAAAATGCTCCCGCTCCCACTGTGAACTCCTCGATCCTTCGCGGGATTCCAACATGCCTCAGTTTCAGACGGCGCAACACCAGCGTGTCCCCAGCCGAGACAGTGCCCCCTCGCACCGCAACCAAACAAAAGAAGGGCATCGCAGGGCCAACTCCCGTTCACGCTCCCCACCTCGTAACCCAGCTCCTCGCCCTCCTCCCCGGGTCACATCTCCTAACCACCAGCGACCTCGCCAGGAGCGGAAGCGTCCTGCCCAAGAAAAGCAGTCTTTTCAGAGCAGCGCGGCACCAAACGGCCTATTTGCCTGCGCTCTATGCCTCGGCCGCTTCGCCCACAATGTGCACAAATGCAAGAGCGAGTTCCTCTGGGACGGCAAGACTCCCACCTCCTGCCGGCGAAATGCAGAAGGTCGCCTTGTCAATGCCCAAGGCCTGCAGCTTTGCTACGACTGGCAACGCCCAAATGGCTGTTCGAATACCAGCAAGGAACACATTCATCAATGTTCCGGATGTGGGAGTGCGGATCATGGGGCTCAGAGCTGTTCTCGAGGGCAGGAAGCTTAAGGCGCTTACCCCCTACAACCCCAATGCTTGGCTACTCGCTCTCACTAAATCGCGACTCATACTTAATTACGCACATATACCACATTCATTACAACACGGCTTCCTCGGTAGTATTCCCACAATCAAAACTACTTATACCCCCCCTAATAACCCCTCCATCGATGAACATGCCGAGGCATTTGCTTCGATTCTCGCTCGTGAATACGAAACAGGCCGCTATCTCGGTCCGCTATCCGCTGCTGACGTGGAAACCCTCATCGGTCCCTTTCAGACAGCCCCCTTGTCGCTCATCCCAAAGCCCGGAAAGCCAGGAAAGTATCGCCTCATCCAGAACTTGTCACATAGATCGAACTCCCTCCCTCGCCCCATTGATTCTATCAATTCCGCTATCGACTCCAATCTCTACCCTTGTACTTATGGCACATTTGCCACCATTTGCACCTTGGTGTGGCGCCTCCCTCCTGGTTCAGAAGGAGCAACACGGGATGTCGCCGAAGCTTACAGGACCGTTCCGCTACACCCCTCCCAATACCCAGGTGTTGTCGTCCGTACAGGAGAAGATAAGTTTGCCATTGATACTAGTTTTTGTTTTGGCTGCTCGTCCGCAGCCGGCACTTATGGGGGACTCGCTGACGCTGGTGCAGACTTGCTACGGAGCGAAGGTGTCGGCCCACTCTCAAAGTGGGTTGACGATCACCTTTTCTTTCGCGTTCTCCTACAGTACCTTGCCGAATACAACGTGCAAAGGGCAATTTGGGCCAAGAATATCCAAGATAATGGCGGCCTTCGCATCAATGGAGGTAGAAAATGGTACCGAGGCGCTACCCTGCTGGATGACACCTTTGAGGAATTCGATGAAGATTGTCGTTTCCCCATCCGTGACCTTTCCAAACGTTCCCCCCGTTCCAAACACGACGCATCCTTCTCGTACTGTATGGACGATATCAATTTCTTCTCCGCCGAAACAGGGACACCTTGGGAACTTTCAAAGGACACTCCCTTCTGCACTACTCCGCCGTTCACTGGCATCACCTGGGACCTTGGAGCTCGAACAGTGGAAATCCCGGCAGCCAAGAAACAGAAATACTTGGCGGCCATATCGACCTGGGAATCCCAACTGCGCCATACGCTCAGTGAGACCCAGAAACTCTTCGGCAAACTCCTGTATGTGTCGCTCATTGTTCCCGCTGGTCGAGCCTACCTCACAGAACTGGAGACCATGCTCTCTATCTTCGGTGACCGCCCTTACGTGCCACATACCCCTCCTCGAAACTGTGCTGCTGACCTCAGATGGTGGTCTGCAATCCTACAGCAACCGTCAGTCAGTAGGCTCATCCCAGGCCCTTGCGAAGTCTTCGACCCCAACGCCTTCTCAGATGCTAGCTCAGGCGTGGGCATCGCAATTTGGATCAATGGATGGTGGCGCGCATGGCGGCTCATTCCTGGCTGGAAAGCTGACGGACGCGACATTGGATGGGCGGAAGCCATCGGCTTCGAGTTCCTCGCCCTTACCATCACACAAACTTCCAGATCCAGCCCAGTACCTTGCATTAAGATTTTCGGAGACAACCGCGGAGTCGTTGAGGGTTGGTGGAAAGGTCGCAGCCGAAACCGCGCTACAAACGGAGTCTTCAAGCGGATACACAGCATCGCTGAAGCCATACCTTGTACCTTCCTCACTCGCTACATTCCCAGTGCGCTCAACCCAGCAGATGACCCCTCACGCGGAAAGCACCCTCCTCGCTCCCTACTTCTGCCCCCCATTCCTTTGCATTCCTCTCTCAGGAACTTCATCGTCGACTTCGACGCCCCTCTACTACCAAGCGAGACCCACCGTCACCTCAAGTGCATCCCGCTTCATGCTCCCACCAGAACCCATCAGCGGACAGATTATGCAGAACGAGCCCTTGCAAACCGGCAACTCGAGCAACAAGGAGAGGAACTCTACAAAGCGTCGCAAGCTTAGTAGGTCTCTTTCCTACTAAATACCCAGCTACCCTGCGCAACCACCATCTAACCTACCCCCCACCTAGCTTATAAAGTCGACTTGACCCCGGTTACCTCGGCCTTACGGCCCCACTGTGCGGCAAAAGATAGACTACGCTTGTGGATTCCGTTCGCCCCCAGACTCACCCCCAACACCCTTGGAGTGGGGGACATAGCCAGAATTCAAGACGTAATGCTACATGCATGGGCAGAGAGCACACGTGAATCATACGGCTCTGGACTGCTAGTATTTCACATTTTCTGTGACTCACGATCAATTCCTGAACGAGACCGCGCCCCAGCGGATTCTATCTTGATATCAACCTTCATAGCAGCAGCAGCAGGTTTATATTCCGGGAAAACAATAGCGAACTACGTCTTCGGAGTCCGCGCTTGGCACATCCTTCACGGCTTACGCTGGAGCCTCAACGACGAGGAAATCGACGCTCTCCTCAAAGCTTCCGAGAACTTAACACCCCCTTCCTCGAAACGTAAGAAGAGACGCCCTTATACGATCGAATTCATTTGCACACTCCAGAGTCATCTCAATCCTGAGTGCCCGTTAGACGTGGCCGTTTTCAGTTGCCTAACGTCCACATTTTATTGTACAGCAAGAGTCGGAGAATTTACCATCCCCACCCTCACATCCTTTAACCCAAATCGTCACGTCAAACCTTCAGACGTACGCATGGAGCAGGACCGAAACAACTTCTCAATGAGGGTCTTTCACTTACCTCAGACCAAGACCTCATTAGCAGACGGAGAAGATGTATCGTTCGCAAGGCAAAACGGCCCATCAGACCCAGAGAGAGCCTTTCTGCAGCATATAGCCATCAATAACCCTCCACCTGGAGCCGCGCTCTTTGCATACCGCTACAAGAATGGTCATCGCCCTTTGACGAAACAAAAATTCATCACACGTCTAGCCAAAGCGGCCAGGGCTGCAGGTATGGACCCTCTGCAAGGCCATGGCATCCGCATAGGATCTACCCTCGAGTATTTACTCCGAAACGTTCCTTTCAAAGTCGTCAAAACAAAGGGTAGATGGGCTAGCGACGCATTCCAAACTTACCTTCGGAAACACGCCCAGATCCTAGCACCCTTCATGCAAGCCACGCCGGCTCTCCACGACGAATTCGTTCGTTTCTCAATGCCGAGAAACCGCTAAAAAAGATGAAAACCACATAGACGTGAGTAGTCTTTAACTCCTACCTCGTTGGGATATCTGCGGCCACGCTGCGACGCGTCGTTTCAGACTCCTAACACCATGGGGATTCGCAGCTCACCTTCTTTCTCTTCAGACAGATCCCCGATCGGGGCCGGAAGCGCTTCGCGCCTTCGCCCACACACTTAGTAGCAGTTAGCCTTCACTCCCCACTCCTTCATAGCTCTCTCTTGAATAACATTGACCTTTGGACAATTCTCTCTATCTACGAGCGTCTTGAGTGACACCCCAAGACCGGCGCAGTACTTTGAAGCTACTAGTTAGTAGTAGTGGGCAACAATGCTTTACACGTGACTTATACAATATTCCCTACATAATACTTAACGCTCTATTCGGATGGAAAGCCTGACAGCCGCGCTCATTTCCCCAACAGTCGTGCTCAATTTGACACAAATACGGCGACTTCTTCTCCGCCGGCGCTTGATTCGATGATACTTGTAGCTACTACATGTTGGATATTTGGACATAACATGCGGCAAGTCTCACTATTACTCTTATCTCGTTTTACTTTCACATTCACTTGCTGCGCACACGTACAATAACGGTCTCGTATTTTACATCATCCCTAACGCAGACAGGTATATAATCCCCCATCCCTCGTCGTTCCACCTCAGTCTATTATACTCAGACTGAGTCCCTCGTTTGTCTCTCGCAGCCCCTTGCAGCTTCCGTCCGTGTCTACTCGCATCACTACAAACCATGCAAATGCCAACCTGTCCCACTGGAATCTCTCAAATGAACATTTGGAAGTGCGAAAACGAGCGCCATCAATGCGGGAAGATGATAGAGCATAATGCCGCCATCCCCAGGTGCAGAGCGTACTTGAGAGACTACAAGAACGTGACAGAGCGAAAGACAACATACTTGATATGGGATCGGATTATCAAAAACGCTGAGTATGGCACAAACCTGTGGTGAAGCTAACCAGAGTTGAAGACAATCCTAGGAGCAACGTCAAGGCCGCTACGACCTATGCGCGACCCCGGAACTGCATCCGGGACGGAAAGCTGGTCGACTCTGAATCTTCTGCTGAACCTTATATCGCAATCAGTTACGCGTGGGACATCCGTCCTTCTTTTAAAGAATGGGAAGGCAGGCGGGTCACAGAGCAAGCATTACACATCGCCGACCGACTCTCGAAACACACCTCATATGCTCTGTGGATCGATGCAATCTGCATCGACCAGGACAATGAACCAGTAAAGATGGTTGAGCTTGCGAAGATGGCGGATATATACCGCGGGGCCGCAGCAGTGTTATGCCTTGTACCGGAGATAGACCAAACGACAAGCAGAGTCGTGGAGCATGGAACCGGAATGATAGATTTAGATGGGTTTCGTGCACTTGAACAAGCTGGAGACACGCATGGGATGTACATGTTCGCTTCCCAAGGCTCAAACAAGGCATTTCACAAGCTATTCAGCAGCAGGTGGTGGACGCGTGTCTGGACGTTCCAAGAGGCCGTTCTTAACCACATAACGTTTTTGGTGGGAGAGAAAGAGGAAACTATTCCCATTTCCGACGTCCTCAAAATCTCTCACCCGATTAGTCGACGGGCAGCGACACAGAAGAAAGACAACTTGCTGGGGCAATCGTCTAATTTTTGGGACTCGGTTCATTCCATGTCGGACGCGATGAAGGCATACATGCCGCTCGGGACAGCTATATCGAGCGTATGGAGGCGCCAATCTACCGTCACTCACGACATGGTGTACTCTCTGCTTGGCGTGTGTCGTCTAGAGACAATCACGCCTGACTATCGGCTTCCAGTGGAGAAAGTGTTCGCTGACCTTGTGGACAAAGCCAGCTCGAAGGGGGACTTTTCCTGGCTTAGATGGAGCCACGTAGTCGACAGAGACGCCGCATGTGAAGGAATGTCCATGGTACCCGTACCTGCAACTGTGTTAGCAACCCCTGCCAGTGCTATCACGGAGTGGCGTTTCGTAGAAGTTCCTCAGATGTCAGTTGTCCGTGGAGGAGCCGTTGGTGTTTGCATTCCGCATCGGTCGACTGGCGTTATAAGATGGCAATCAGAACCGGAAGACATCAAGGGAGTTATCAACATGCTCCAAAAGCTGTCTTACGGTCCCGAAGACATATGGAACTTATTATTTGGTCTACACGTCGGATTTGCGTGCGACGTCGATAAAGCCGTGGGAGGATCTGGGCTGGCTCAGGCGTTGCTCAACCTGGCGACTGGATACATCGACGGCACGATTAAATTGGAGGACTCGGAGGATGATTTGGTGGGAGACAAGCCATATACGAGAGGATACGGGTTCACGGCTTATGCATCCATGGCAGCAAAGGTCTGGAAAAATACGCAGTTGGGTGTGATGCGCTCCCAGGGTGGAACAACAGTGGTACCTGCCCACAGCGGAACAGGACAGGCGCGACTGCATAGATTGCCAGTTGAAAGTCATAGAGGGACGTGCCTGTGCCTTGTTGTGCATGATAGCACGAAATTTCGGGCTAGCGCAATCGGAGTCATGGTAGAGGATGATCACGCAGGGAGTGGATCATGGCAATTTACCCGGTTTTCTTGAAGATACCAGCTTCTTTTTACCGACTTATGCTTGGTGATATCATGATGGATGGTTTGAAGGACTTCCTGTACTACTCTTTTGCTTTTGCTTTTGATTTTCGACTCATCTACGACTGGGCTGGTGATCTGTGATATACACACATACTCTATGTACGTAGTCCGCGTACACCACATAAGTCGTGATCAGGTGCGCTCCAGTGCCATTCGTGCGTCTTCTTGTTGCTCACTATACATGTGAGATCTTCGCCGCCCACATATTCCACCATATTCTCAATCCTGGGCCAACTCTCCAGCAGCCAGCACATGTTGTCATGCAGATCGTGCAACCTGCTTTGGGACATGGCCATGATGCCTGATAGCCCCGACCCCGAGAGTGAGACCAGAGCGGACATAACCCAATCATGGCTCAAGCGCTCATCGTTGGCCCTGTTCGCATGTTCCACACTTGCACATAAGTATTCCAAGTCTGGGATTATGGTTGGTTAACGAGATATTTATAATGACATTGTACATGATGTTTCACCATTTGCTTGATACTTGAATCAAGGAACCAGCCTGTGGACGCTGCAACTCGGAAATTGGCCACTTAGCCACCAGCAAGACATCGCCTCGGCTTGTGGGCCATCTCTTAGCGAAAAAGCAAATCACAGTTGATTTTGTGCGCCTGCCCTCCCTTTGAGTCCTTGAGCAGTTTTGAGTTAGTTGTGAGCCTAAACTTCGAGAACACTACCGGCGTGACAAGGTAGAACATACTGTTGATCACGATGCTTTAGATATGTGTTTAATCACTTTGTATACTTATCGCTGGTTATTTTGTATACATGGGGCCCTGCGATGTTGGTTATTTGTGCCTCGTTCAACGTTCGACTTCATAATATTGCGACATTTGAGAGTTGAACTGCACAGAAAGATTTTTTGTAGGTCAGAAGAAAAAAGATAACTTCCAGTGTATTGTTGGTGCACCATCGAGATCTTGCGTAAAGTTATTAAAGCTAGAAAGGGTAGTAGTAGGGGATATGTATGCAGGGAGCACCAAGCTCATATGAATGGAGTGCTGAGAATGTTCAATTGAAGGGCTGGCAGTTGACGAGGCACTGACGAGGGGTTGCTAAACCAGCAACGGTTGGTGTTATATATATACATCTGCAGAAAACTGATGTCCATTACACCGTTAGGGTCGATAAAGACCGCATGCGAGACTGGCAGAAGCTTGCGATGACGTACTACAAGCCTCTGCGAGTTCATGCACACAGCCATCTGGGAAGAGCAAGGATAAGCTATAACCGCTACTCTGGCAGGAATCTGCAGAGCATTCTCATGATAGAATCACTGTAAAACGGTATTATGGCCGCAGTCGGGGTAATGGAACGTACTTGCGGGATGAGCACCGGGTAAGTCCCACAGGAGTGGATTTCAACGCTTGTTAGGCTCATCTGGCAGCAGAGCTCGTGTAAGCAGGACTGGTTTTTCTGAAAAAAAGAAAGAGAAAAAGGGCGACTAGGCTCTGGTCAACACAGCCACTTGCTCACGTAATCAACTGCTTACTCAACACAAACTGGAAATTTAGGTCTGCTCGTCTTCACCGTCAACGACGACGACAGTCGATTGTTGTTTGTGATTTTCTCAACCTTTTCCATCCCCACCAAATTTATCCAATGTCTGGGAGGCCAGGAGGCAAGCCAGATCTTTCTGGCTACAACTATGGTGCTATTTCATCCCTTGTCTTGACCGCTGACAGGTCCGCTCTGCCCAGGAGAGACAGAGAGCCCGATGGCGCCCCTACTTCCCTCGCAGGGCGAATTGACCCTCGCGAGATGGGCTCACGCGTTCAACGTCAAGCGCCCAAAGATGTTGAGAAGAAGAAGAAAAAAGCAGGAGAATCGGGCAAGCAGGAAGCCCCAGAAAAGGTCGTGAAACGACGTGCAGAAGCTGGTTTCGGGTACACAGACATTATCGACGCGACACAAGATGTTGAAGGACTTTCATACCGCCCCCGTACTGCCGAAACACGTGAGGTATATGAAGTCATGCTATCCACGGTGCACCAGGTGCTGGGCGACCAAGCACAGGACATTGTTCGCAGTGCAACCGACGCCGTCCTTGAAACACTCAAGAATGAGTCTATGAAGGACTTTGACAAGAAGAAAGAGGTTCAGGAGGTACTGGGTCCCATCTCCAGCGACGTGTTTTCTCAGCTCGTAGCCCGAGCGCAAAAAATCACCGACTATGGCGCTGAAGATGAGACGATGGCAGATCCGGATATGGAGCGCAAGGATGCAGAAATTGACGATGAAGTTGGAGTTGCAGTCGTATTCGACGACGAAGAACAGGAGGATGAAGACGAAGAAGGCTACGAAATTCGGGACGGTTCAGACGAGGAAGGTGACGAAGAGGAGGACGAAGCAGATGAAACCTCACAAGTGGCTGAGGAAGCAGGTGACGAGGAACTTGTCATCGGTGGCTCGTCAACTCGTGGAACTGGAAAGGCCAAAACAGATAAAGACATTGTCTCGCCGCACGCGATCGATGGCTTCTGGGTGCAACGTCAGATATCGGAAGTTTACCCGGATCCAGTTACTGCAGCGGATAAAGCAGCGTCTGTCCTCTCTATTCTCGGCTCGGAATCAGGCCTGCGCGATTGTGAGAACCAGTTGATGGAGCTGTTCGAGTTCCAGAGCTTCCACGTCATCACCAAGTTCCTCAAAAATCGGGATGTGGTAGTATGGTGTACGAAACTCATGCGGAGCGACGCAGACGAGCGGATCAATGTCGAAGTTGCTATGCGAGAGAAGGGTGTTGGTTGGATCTCGCGGGAGCTTGCTGGAGACCGCCAGGCCAAGAAGACGCAGCATGATGCCATGGATGTGGACGAGACGAAGCTAACGGTACCAAAAACAGCAACTCTTGCGCCAGGCTCTACAGTGCAACCAAAGCGTACGGTCGATCTAGAGAGCATGGCATTCAGCCAGGGGGGACATCTGATGTCCAACAAGAAGTGCAAGCTTCCTGAGGGCTCATTCAAGCGGGCACGCAAGGGATATGAGGAGATTCACGTCCCTGCACCCCAGAAAAAGCAAGGTGGCGAGGAAGAGCTTGTACCTGTTACTGCACTGCCAGAATGGGCAAGAAAGGCATTCACCGTGCCCAAGCTCAATCGAGTTCAGAGCAAGCTTTACCCAATTGCCTTCGGGACGGATGAGCCCCTCTTACTCTGTGCCCCTACCGGCGCTGGTAAGGTGAGCGGTGTTGTGTTATACTTTTCATCTTTCAGGCACTAAGTTGACCTTGCAGACCAACGTCGCCATGCTTACTATCCTCAATGAGTTGTCAAAATATCGCGACGAGGCTACAGGCGAATTTGCCCTCGACGATTTCAAAATTGTTTATATTGCGCCCATGAAGGCTCTTGTTCAAGAAATGGTTGGAAACTTTAACGCGCGGCTGAACGTTTTCGGAATCAAGGTTGGCGAGCTCACGGGAGACTCTCAAATGACGAAACAGCAGATCTCGGAGACCCAGATCATTGTTACCACACCCGAGAAGTGGGATGTCATTACGCGCAAGAGCACCGATACGAGCTATACAAACCTCGTTCGGCTCGTGATTATTGATGAAATTCACCTGTTGCACGATGAGCGCGGACCCGTGCTTGAGAGCGTTGTGGCACGTACGATACGGAGGATGGAGCAAACGGGAGAGTACGTTCGCCTGGTCGGTCTCTCAGCTACACTTCCAAACTACCAAGATGTTGCGACATTCCTCCGCGTGGACGAATCGAAAGGCCTATTCTATTTTGATGCCTCGTACCGTCCATGTGCGCTTCAGCAACAATTCATCGGTGTCACAGAGAAGAAGGCTATCAAGCGTTTCCAGGTCATGAATGAGGTTTGCTACGAGAAGGTACTTGACCAAGCGGGCAAAAATCAGACCCTTGTATTCGTGCACTCTCGCAAGGAGACCGCCAAGACCGCCAAGTTCATCCGCGACATGGCCATGGAGAAAGAGACGATAACGCAATTCGTTCGTCCTGACTCAGCGACGCGTGAGATCCTCACGGAGGAAGCAGGCAATGTCAAAGATAGCAATCTGCGCGACCTTCTGCCGTTTGGGTTCGCTATTCACCACGCCGGTATGACTAGAGAAGACAGGAATCTTGTCGAGGAGCTTTTCGCAGATGGTGCAGTCCAGGTTCTTGTCTGCACGGCAACGCTCGCATGGGGTGTGAACCTCCCGGCACACACCGTCATCATCAAGGGCACGCAGATCTATAACCCGGAGAAAGGCCGCTGGGTTGAGCTCTCTTCCCAGGATGTGTTGCAGATGCTTGGTCGTGCTGGTCGTCCGCAATATGACACGTATGGCGAGGGCATCATCATCACGAACCATGCCGAGCTGCAGTACTACCTCAGCTTGCTGAACCAGCAACTGCCGATCGAGTCTCAGTTCGTGTCGAAGCTGGCGGATAACTTGAATGCAGAGATTGTTCTTGGAACAGTTCGCAACCGTGATGAGGCCGTCCAGTGGTTGGGGTACACTTATCTGTAAGCTCACTTGTTCTCAAAGCGGTAAAAGTGCTGACATTTCCCACAGTTATGTCCGCATGCTGAAGTCCCCAGGACTGTATGGTGTTGGAGTGGATTACCAGGAGGACGACAATGGTCTTATCCAGAAGCGTGCTGATATTGCCCATTCTGCCGCCGTTCTGCTGGAGAAATGTCATCTCATCAAGTACGAACGTGCATCTGGTCGTTTCCAGAGCACCGAGCTTGGTCGTATTGCGTCTCACTACTATGTTACATACAATTCGATGGCTACGTACAACCAGCATCTTAGGTCAACCATGTCGACACTGGAACTCTTCCGGGTGTTTGCGCTCTCAAACGAGTTCAAACTTCTGCCGGTATGTCACATATTCCCTGTTTGTAATATGAGTCTCGACATTCATATTCATTTTTGTAGGTGCGTCAAGAGGAGAAGCTTGAGCTTGGTAAATTGTTAGAACGTGTGCCCATTCCTGTGAAGGAAGGCGTTGATGAACCTGCAGCGAAGATCAACGTTCTCCTACAAGCATATATATCGCAACTCAAACTTGACGGTTGGTAACGATTCAGCCGTCTATCATATTGTGCTGATTGGATGATTAGGCTTTGCTCTCGTGGCCGATATGGTCTTTGTTCAGCAATCTGCTGGCCGGTATGTGTTGTTTTAAGTCAGTTTACCCAACTCACACATGTTACAGTATTCTTCGTGCTATGTTTGAGATTTGCCTGAAGCGAGGGTGGGCAGTGCCAGCGCGTGCATGTCTTGACCTATGTAAGATGGTCGAGCGACGAATGTTGGTAGTTTTTAATAAGGTCGTTGATCATCAACTGATTGTTTGGTTTTCAGGTGGGGCTCCATGACACCGCTTCGCCAATTCAAGGGTGTTCCACAGGAGGTCATCCGAAAAGCAGAGGGCAAACAATTCGTAAGTTTGCATCAGTTCAAGTAAGGGACGTGCTAAGATAATTTTCATTAGCCATGGTATCGCTACTTTGATCTCGACCCTCCTGAAATTGGTGAGCTTATCGGCATTCCAAACGCCGGAAGGCTCGTGCATCGATTGGTGCACAGCTTCCCCAAGTTGCAGCTGCAAGCGCAAGTGCAACCTATCACCCGTTCTCTTCTTCGTATCGACTTGTCTATTGTTCCTGACTTCCGATGGGATGAGAAGACCCACGGAACAGCTGAAACGTTCCTCATCATGGTTGAAGACGTCGATGGAGAGATTGTTCTTTTTCACGACTCATTCGTTTTACGCCAGCGCTATGCAGAGGATGAACATAACGTCACCATCACAGTTCCGATGTTTGAGCCCGTCCCCCCAAACTACTACATATCTGTTGTATCCGACCGATGGTTACATGCCGAGACCAGACTACCGATCTCCTTCAAACACTTGATTCTCCCAGAAAAGTTCCCACCTCCCACTCCTCTTCTCGAACTCCAGCCACTCCCGCTGTCTGCCCTACACAACAAGGAATTCGAGAGCATCTACTCATCCACCATTCAAACATTCAACAAGATCCAGACGCAGGTTTTCCAGGCTCTCTACACATCTGATGAGAATGTCTTTATTGGCGCGCCTACTGGAAGCGGCAAGACTATCTGTGCTGAATTTGCTCTGCTCCGCCTTTGGAGCAAACGCGAGCAGCCCAGGGCGGTCTGTATCGAGCCCTATCAGGAGATGGTTGATCAACGTGTTGCAGAGTGGCGTCGGAAGTTCAGCGGCCTGCAGGGCGGCAAAGAGATAGTAAGCCTTACAGGAGACACCAGCGCTGACCTTCGACTTCTTGAGAAGGGTGATGTTGTTGTTTGCACCCCATCGCAGGTTAGTTTCTTCAATCATGTCGTAAATCTCTCACTCAACCGATATTTCTAGTGGGATATCCTGTCTCGAAGATGGCGACAGCGCAAGAATGTGCAGAACATCGGCCTATTGATTGCTGATGAAATCCAGCTTGTAGGTGGAGAAGTCGGTCCGACGTATGAAGTGGTGATATCTAGAACCCGCTACGTTGCTGCGCAGACGGAGGTTAAGACTCGCATCGTCGCCTGTGGTGTCTCGCTCGCTAATGCTAGAGATCTCGGTGAATGGATGGGTGCACCATCGCATGCAATTTTCAACTTCTCGCCTAGGTACATCTTGCAGCTTGTAATCAACATTCAGCCTACTAAATGACCTTTTGTAGCTCGAGGCCGCTGGATATGGATATACATCTCCAGAGCTTTACTATCCCTCATTTCCCTTCACTGATGATCGCCATGTCTAAACCTGCCTATCTCTCTATCGTTGAGCACTCGCCCACCAAACCTGTCGTTATATTTGTTCCATCAAGACGCCAGTGCCGGCTGACGGTTGACGACTTGTTGATCCACTGCGGAGCGGATAGCGACCCCGATCGCTTCTTGAATATCGAAGAAGCTGACTTGCAGCCTCATCTCGACCACATCAGCGACAAAAGTCTTGTCGAATGCCTGAAACATGGGATTGGGTATTATCACGAGGCGCTCGATAAGCAAGACAAGCGCATTGTCGAACGCTTATTCCAGTCTGGAGCAGTCCAGGTTTTAGTGGCATCTAAGGTGTGTAATCCACGAACCTACCGCTGACCAGCATCTGAGCGTCTGCAGGACACTGCATGGAGTCTACCCGTTGCAAGCTATATGGTGATCATAATGGGCGTGCAATACTATGAGGGCAAAGAACATCGTTATGTCGACTACCCAGTCATGGACGTCCTACAAATGATAGGTCGTGCCTGCAGGCCAATGGAAGATGATCGCAGCCGATGTGTCCTCATGTGCCAGCAGACGCGCAAGGACTTTTACAAGAAGTTCCTTGCAGAGGGTCTTCCCATCGAGTCCCACCTGCCTACCCATCTGTTGCACGACTATTTCCTCGCCGAGATCGCTGTCAAGACGATTGAAAACAAGCAAGATGCGATGGATATCCTGACATGGACATACTTCTACCGCCGGATGACTCAAAACCCCAACTACTACAATCTTCACAATGTCAGCCATCAGCATTTGTCAGATCACCTGTCGGAACTCGTGGAGAACACCTTGCAAGACTTGGTTAACTCAAAGTGCATTTCGATAGAAGATGAAATGGACGTTTCGGCACTGAACCTCGGGATGATAGCGGCGTACTATAATATCTCATACGTCACTGTAGAGGTGTACACCCTGTCGCTGAAGGAGCGGACGAAACTCAAAGGTCTCCTGGAAGTTGTTGCCTCTTCTGCAGAGTTCGAGTCAATTCCTATCAGGCGTCACGAAGACACCATACTCCGCCGCGTCTACGACCGTGTTCCCGTCAAGCTCGATCGTGCAGACTTCGAGGCCCCTCACTTCAAGACCTTCCTTCTACTTCAGGCTCATTTCTCTCGTATCCAGCTGCCACCAGACTTGGCGGCGGACCAAGTTTTAGTTCTGGAGAAGGTTTTGAACCTACTATCAGCATGTGTGGATGTCATGTCTTCGAACGCATGGCTAAATGCACTGGGAGCAATGGATTTGTCACAGATGTGTGTACAGGCGATGTGGGAGACCGATTCGCCCCTCAAGCAAATCCCCCACTTTGAGCCCGAGGTATGTCCATTCCTCTCGGTACTACTCTTCACTACTGATTAAATTTCAAAACAGACCATCAAACGTTGCAAGGATGCCGGCATTGTGTCTGTTTACGATGTCATGGAGATGGAAGATGATAAACGCACCGAACTTTTGCAAATGGATGGTCGTCAAATGTGAGTTCTATTGTATGTATCCATTTTAACCGTTTCTAACAGTATGTCTAGGCGTGATGTAGCGACATTTGTCAACTCTTACCCGACCCTTGACGTGTCCTTCAAGCTCGAGAAGGGAGAATATACTGCTGGCGCACCCATCACCATGCAGGTTTCTCTTACCCGTGATGCAGATGATGAGGATTCCGATGACCAGACTGTTGTCGCACCTTTCTACCCGACGAAAAAGATAGCAAACTGGTGGCTCGTAGTTGGGGAGCCGAGCACAAAACAACTGCTATCAATCAAGCGCGTCACCGTCACCAAGAACCTCTCGGTGAAATTGGAGTTCACGCTACCGAAAGGCGAGCACGCCTTAAAACTCTATGTGATCTGCGATGCGTACGTTGGCGCAGATCATGATCTAAGTTTGGAACCTATTGATGTCGCGGAGGGCGAGGACAGCGATAGCGATGATGAGAGCGGAGATGAGATGGAGGAGTAGTTGGTATGCTCATGTAAGATTTCGATGTATCTCTACTGTCTTTGTCGTACAGCTTTCCTTGCCGATTGTTAATTGTAAGATTTGTCTATTAATATTCGACTGGATATACTGCAAATTTCTAACACTGAGTAAGCTATATCGTACGAAGCTAATTCTATTTTAGCAGGTATATGTATATGTTCACTGTGCACGCGCGTAAAACGTCTTGAAGAATGTGGCCACACCCTCCTAAACGCAGTGTAGCAATAAGTCATTTTGGCCTACTAAAAGGGCAGCGGAATACACACCTGATCAAAGGTTTGCTTGAAACTTGCACGCTGCAATACTCGGTCGGCGTATTTCGTAAATTTAGCAAACTTGGGTCCCTTTAGCTCCTCACCCAGTTTGAACCCCATACCGGCAGGGAACCGGCCTATTTCCATTAATCAGCGTCAATTTCTAAATACACGAATGCGGGTACTTTACCTGCGTCAGTCTCCGTGATGATCCTGAGCCTTGCGATGTGCGGCGAGATGGAGGCATCTGCAATGGTGTAATGAACTCCGACTGCGAAATCTGCGTCCTCCTCAAGGAGTCCTTGGATAACTTCAATGCCCTTCAAGACATTCTCATATGACCCCACCCCTCCGAGGAAGGCATAAAGCGGCTCCTCGACGGATTTACTATTCGCATCAAGGAACAAACGGACTTTGGAGCGCGAAACAGGATCCTTTGGCAGGAGGCCAGAGTTTGGATAGAGGTCTGCCAAGAACTCGAGGATGACGTTTGATTCTGTGATTTTACTGGAAGCGGGCGAAGGTTCGTCGGGGTTGACGCTGGGTCCTCCATATGCTACAGTGGGCACCTATGTGATGTTACATCAATCTTCCAGAATAGACGCATGACATCAATCACACATACCTTGCCAACGGGGTTCACTTTGCTAACAAACCACTCTGGTTTATTGAATACATCGATTTTGTAGCCCGTGTAGGGTGCGTTAGCTTCGATAAGAGCTAATTCGGCCTGTCAAATCGTGTCAGAGACTCGTGAGAGGGTGTCAGCAGTGATTTCACCTTTTGGCTATAGGGCGAGAGCTAAAGAGGTATGGGTTAGGCAAGTCTTTCTCTTCAATTTGCATCGTTCCTCACCGGGTGGAGGTATAGAGTGAGCTGTTCAGACATTGTGGTGATGATGATTGAATAGAGCTTTGGGTGACTTCAAGGCGAAAGGGTGCTCATATTTATGTGTGAGACGGGTAGGACTCTGTGACATCGGTTGTCGCATCGCTTCAGTCAGTTGCTGACTGAAATCTGCATCAATATTATGAAGTTCATCAACAGGCTTGCTTACTATCCATGTGAATAAGCCTTACGAATGCTACTTGAAAGGTACCGTGGCACGAGAATCCTCGAGAAGCCGACTTAAGTTCGGGGGCCGGGAGGCTTGAACGTCATCAACTCCTGGCCCATCTGGAATGGTGGTACTTGATTGATTCTGCTCTTTGGCCTCAGAGTCATAGTAGAAATCTTGTACGACAGAGAAGAAACAACAGTACCCTCTGTCGGAAACATTTCATTAGCTGAGCTGATTCAGCTGTTAACAGGTACCGGCTACTCCGCTTTTGGGACAGCCATTATTCAGCGTTCAAGCGGCCCACAAGGTATCTAGTACTTTGTCTCACTATAATCGCTCTTACTGATGCCTTTTCGCACAATCTAGAATATTTGGCGCTGCGAGCCTGTCATAAAGTCGAATGCTGTACCGTGCTGTGAGCTCCTCTTTCACGGGAAATCGTCCTCTTGCTCTTTCCACGGCATTATTAGAATTCCTGAATGTATCTATGCCCTTCTGATCTTTGAGAGTCAGACTGAACCAAGTCTCAACGAAAAGATCGCACAAACTGGACTGTGGACTTCGTTGTTGGTTGCACCCATGCCGACTGTCTCAACTAGTCAAATTCTCAGTTTCAATGGTGCTTTGGGCCCTACATCAGGTACGTTCGACTTCCTTATCACATTGTGCAAGCTGACGTGTTCGATCAATAGTATCTGCACTCGTCGTGTCCTCGCTGGTGAATTACAGGTTGTATGCTCGTGATTACTCAAGAACCTCGTCGACTGTGGGCTCTGCAATGACAACATGAAGAACATGATCATTGCTCGCAATGGCTCCGTCACCAACATCTCCAGCATACCAAAGTTTACAAAACCATCTGGGAGATCTCGCAGAGGAAGTCGTCGACCTTACTGCCAACCGTGGAGCATTCAGTCAGAGCTTGAACATTCACTTGCAGTCGCCTACCGTAGGCCAGTTGACGAGTATGGCTAGAAGAAGGGCTTTGAGACCGGCATGTACTATTTGCGCACTCGTCCTGCGGCGCAAGCAATGATGTGCTCGCTAGAGAACAAGGAGGCCTGCCTCACGTGCTCTGGTTAACGGAGGTGGTATGTGTTGGTATCATGCATTTCTTGTTGTTTGTTACCCGCGTTTTGTTTATATGCTGTTTTGCGTCTGAAAATAAATCCTTTGTATACTTTGGCAGTTTCATTTTAGTTGGTGGTGGCATCAGTATACGGGGTTTGAGCAAACCCGATGCGGGAGCGGGAGGTATCAAACACGCAGTAGAACCGCTCGGCGAATGGGTAGCCGTTAACAAAATCAAACCCTTGTCCGCTGGGCGTACCGATGTCGGTAATGACGAGATAGATGGCGTTGCTACTGCCACCAATGTACGTGTTGAGAATACGAGGCCAGATTTGGCAGGGGTGAGAGTGTACGTTTCCTGTGCAAATGGTAAGCAAGGGATGTGAGAGCCGACAGAAATGGCGCACGCCGCCAATACCGAAGCTCAGGTTCTCGAGGGCTGCGTACTGGGCAGAGGAAATGAGGAGAAGACCAGTCGCCGCATCCGTAGTACTACCGGTTAAAAACTGGTACTCGACGTAAGCATCTAACTAACGTTGATTAGACCATGATTGCTCGCTGCACTCTGGATACGCACCGCTGGCAATGAGAATATAAGTGGTGTCAACATCGACGATACCAGCAGTGGAGGACAAGATCGTTGTGTCGCCATAGGAAATGCTCTGGTCGATACCCCAATACATCGATGCAGGACTGGTGGTAGTGATAGGACTGAAACAAAACGATTACTATCAGGCTGCATTGATGTAGGGACTGAAGTAGCTTACTTGTACGTAATGGGACCGTGCTTGTTACGGACAGTTCCACCAAAGGTGAGTTCTCCATTGATGACCTCCATCACTTCAGTGATGGGCTCGAAAGAGATACTAACAACCTCACGATGAATGGTGCCTTGGCTATGCAAGTTGTCAGTGACAGTTGGAATCGTCGTTGTCGGTTCATCTATCAGGGTACCCGCTGTCAAGTCTACAGGCCCTAGGCCAAGGATACCGTCAGCTCCGCCGAAGGTGCCCGACGTCTCAAGAGCAACACCAAACGACTGTTGGGGGATAGTGAGCCCATTGCCGAAAGTGAAGGTGTCGATGTACTCAAATCCTGTAGATAATCATGGGTATTTTCGATTACTTATGTTATATTTGTATGTCATACCATCGAAGTAGGCAGATCCGGAACCGTAGATGACCTGCATAGGCTCCTCAGTGTCGATGCTGGTGCTGGTCTGCGAGTACGCTTTTTTGGCGCCAATCCATGTGTCCGAGGTACCGGTGTCGACAATCAAGTCGTCTTCGATAACGCATCAGCAGTCGCATATTTTCTCAGTATTGAACTTACAAGTTGTAGGGGGGCTGCCAATCCCAACTGCTATGTAGTATCCAGTAGCAACATTGGCAATAGGAACGCCATGGCCGCCATTCTTCAAGTTTTGGCCTTTAAGCCTGAGGGCAGCGGCGCGAGCTCTATCCTGCTCCAAGAGGTTAATGGTACCATTGAGGGCACTTAACCTCCTGGCAATCGGCAGGGTGATGGGGGAATTGCTGACTTCAACGGGCGATCCCGTGGTTGACAAAGCCAGGAGGATAATTGTCAACAAGGATGCAACGGAGAACATGGCTAACTCGAGAGCAATATCATACACAGTGGTCTATTATATGCGCTGGTGAACGCAAATATTGGGCATCTTGCAATGGCCACGTATGAAACGCCTCCTCTCGAAAAAGCGATGACAAGATAGTGGTGATCCGAGTGTTACGAGTCAGGAGTGCAAGGTCCAACTCCCTGACAAGAAGTTGTGTTTCAATTCAAAGTGGTAGGAACTTACAATTAACCTGTTTACACATGGTCCATTGGTTCATTGACGTGCCTCGTGTTCATTCTCATAGAGATACACCTCAGAGGAACCTTTGTGTCAGGTTTGGGCCCTGTGGTAGTAAACGTTGCTGAGAAGAGCAGTTACGGTTGTCCCCAGTTGTCCCGGGTCCATCCATGATCAAGTTTTTGAATTCGCACCATGTGAGGTCATTTGCCAACTCGGTCCGAAACCATATAAAAGAATGATATAGTGACGAGGACTCACCATTTTCTGAAGCACGTCGGCTGGTTACACATGATCCAATAGTTCATTTATGCAAGTGGGAAAATTTTGCTAGAAGTTGCATGATTTTAGAGTCGTGATTTACTGATCACTCAAGTGCTGGTGAAACCAGATGACATTACCAATATTAATGTTGGTCTTGTTGTCTATAAGATCTAGGCACGGCAGAAGCCTGAGGTGGCCGTTTCAAGTGGATTCCGAGCTTGCGAGCGTTGAAACGTTGACACGCGAAACATGGCCTTTGTAAGCGGGCATGTGAAGATTTCCCTCTTGTCTAAATAGTGCACACGTCCGAACGCACAGAGTCAAAACTCGGAGGGCGGCGGGTGGCGGGGATTATCAAGCTGAGTCACATCGTCCCGATTGGGAATTAAACTCCGTCTTAATCTGGTCGGGAGGACGCCAAGAACGGTCTATACGGTGAATACGATATCTGGGATGTTCATACCGGGACCGCCTAGTCATGGTTATAAAAAGTCTCCTGAAAGGAGACCACTGTGCAAGAGAGATGCAACAACAGGCTTGAACAGGACCTTGTTGTTGATCAATGTTTGTCCTGTTAGGTGAGCATCGCGTACATCTGGTTTTTTGATCACCAAGGCGCTGCTATCAACTCCGTTCAGGACCTTCCACACTCGTCGATCTTACTTCTTGTTATGATCCACCCCACTACTCTGACAGGCCATTGCGCCCTCTGAAAGGGAGGCGTGCTTCACTGGGATGTCAGCATCTCATGGGGTACCGCTTATGTGGTCAATTCATAAGCGTTTTTGACGACTTGGGACCCTGTACTGTGCCGTAAGCTAGGCTCTTTCACAGGAAATTGTCCTGACTCTTCTTGCTCTTTCCACAGCATTATTGGAATTCTGAATGCATCTATGCTGACAGGAAGCAGTTCTGGAAAATTGACGTATTTGTGCCTCACAAGGTCTCTCTTCAACGCGCTGTGCTCGACCTTTGCACAGACGCATTATGCACATAGTCAACTGCACACACCTTCTCTACCGAGTGCGGAAACGTCACGACATTCGGACGGTGTGGTCAGCGAGGAATAAGGCAAAAGGTACACCAAATATCATTTACTCTTCGCTATGAATATGAACAATATTTCCCCGTATGCAGGCAGGCGAATTAGGTATTAGATGATTTCATTGGCTGATTCAGCTGGATTCAGCCGAATTCATGGCATCCATGAATGACTTCCAAGCACCACGCCCGCTACTCTCAGATACTCGGGACAAGTTTGATATTACTTGTTGCGAGTCTGTGACGACTCGTCCAGCATCTACGACTTCGGTCGGTGGCGAGGGGATATGTCAACATAGTGATCAGCTCAGAATGCTAACCCCTTCAAGTTCCTGCTCCCAATCTTCGGGACTGTCTCTGAGTCTCATCGTATAAAACGTTTAGAGAATAACGATACTATGGTGCGCGCCACTTAGCCACCACTACTTTTGTGCAAGCTTCCTACCCCCTTTGAAAAAAATCAGATTTTTATTTCGTCTTGTAGAAATGATCCTTTTGATAAGTACAATAATCCTACAAGAGGAATTTTTGATTGAGTTAAATCTGAGCGAGATATATTTCTCACGAGGCGGCAATTTGGCCACATATTATGGAAAGCAGGACCACCGCGCTCTATTTGTCAGCATTTCTGGTGCAGGACTCCGGAAACCGCAGAGACAGAGCTAAAATATAATAGAGTAAGTCCTGCTACGTACCTAATATAGATGTTTTTCAACCGTCCTTATTTTCCCCGACTTCGAATCCTGGTTTTCCCCAAGAAGAAGTTGGTCATCAGTGGTATCACGCCGAATGACATCAACTTTTTCGTTGGGCATTGTGTTGAAAGTACGTCGAAGATCTCGCCCGTTGGCTGTGCAGTCATTAGGTTGATGTTGTTTCACCCAATAATTGACAGTATAGGTCATCCCGTGTTGGAAATCGTACGGGAAGGAAACAAGAAGCATGCGTTTGGGAGTCGGGGATCCCTTGTGCGCAACATTCCAATATCACGCGCGCTACATAATAAGTCTTATTGTAGATCCAACTACCATTCGTCAACCACATGTCCATCTTCGTCATCGGAAAACTCCCAGACCACTAGACCAGCGTGACCAGACTCGTCAAGGTTGGTGTCTTCAATGAGAGATACATCAGGTTCATCCTGCCCTGCAAGTATGTCCAATTGTCGTGAATGAGATTCATCTACAACGAAGTCAGGTCTTTGTAATGTTGCATGCATGATGGAAAAGACGCACCAAGGCCCAATCCCCCACCTACACCACCCATATAATAAGCTCCATCGTTTCCGTCGTGAAATGGCAAGTCCTGGTGGTCTTCCAAGAGCGGTAAGAAATCATCGTCCAGATTGTCATCGGGGAGCACCATTGGCGGCAGCTGCTCGTAAAGTCGAGAGGTGATCTGGTGTAAGTCCAAATAGACATTCCACGCTGAGCGGCGATCGACAATGGGGCGGCCAAGCTCATCATAGCACTGATGTAAGAAATCACCGAAGTCTCGAGGGACAAGCTCAAAGACAGCGTGATTAAGATCAACATAGAGATTACGAACGTGGTCTATAGCGCCTGGTTCAAGAACGATCTAGATAGAAATCAAAATACTTGTACTTAGCACATGCAAATGAAAATAATAGGAGACGTATCACACACTTTGAAATCAAGTGCACCAAAGTCACCTGGTGAATCATAAATGAGGTTTGGGACCCCATGAGGGAGCACCTTGAAAGTAGATAGTAGGCCATGTCAGCGAGAGTGAGGGAAAACTGGTATGAGAACTTTATCAACCTTGTTGCGATCATGTCGCTTCGCAGTATTGTTTATACGGTCCTTGTACCCATCAAGCTCACGTTGCAGCCATGGAATAAATACCCATCGAAATATTAAGCTGCAGCCATCTTTAAGGACCGTAGTAGCATACAAGAAATGTATCACACACCGTTAGTGATGTGCGGGCCCGGCTCGGCCTGAAAGCCCCGGCTTAGGCCCGGCTTTGGGGGGCTTGGGCTTTGCAAAAGCTCAGGCCGAGCCGTGAGCCCAAGCCAGGTCAAAGCCGCGGCTCGGCTTGGGCTCAACAACGGCTTTCAAGAACAAAATGATCCAAAATTCAATCTAAGCATATTTGTAACGGTGAGCAATCAACGACACGCGCATACCAATGTAAATCAGTACTCCAAGTCGCGCGTGAATTCACCCAGGTTGAGAAGCTCCACCACGCCATTCCCAACACCACGAACGCCATGCGCAAACACCCAGCGCACGTCAGCAACTGCTGATATGGCTCAAACGAGTGCGGACGACAGACGCGAGTAGGAGGAGGGAAGAGGATGAGGAGATCTCGCGAAGGGTGATGCCTGCTAAAAGCTTAGCGGTCCATCGTGAGGAATTTGATGATCTGATGACGGACCTTGTGCAGAATATACTCGTATATGTTGGTGACAAGCTTGAGGCTCTTGAACGGAACGCAAACACCACGGAGTACGAGTTGCCTTGCAGAGGTATTCATAAATTTTTAAATGAGACGAATGCCTGACGTACCAACTTCAACCCAAAATGATGAGGGGCAAATTCGACCGCGCAGACAGTGCCTCTTGCATCAACCAATACACCCATCTTGAGGAACCACATGAAGCAGCCTGAGGAGACCTCTGTTGGATTATCGAATGGAGGGATGTACATGGTTGGTGGATTAGCTGGACTGACCCTGTTTTCATAGTTACATGGTCACAAATATCGAGGCCGATAAGGGACAAAAAGCCGCGGCCTGAGCCGCCGGCTCAGGCTTTTCAACACCTCAAGCCGGGCCCTGGGCCGTGGTCAGGCCCTGACTTGGGCCCGGCTTGGCTCGGCCTAATCAGGCTCGGCTTTGGCCGGCCCACGGCCTGAAGCCGGGCCGTGCACATCACTACACACCGTTGCAAAGTGCTGTCACAGTCATACCAGCCAGCATCAACACCACTGTCTAAGCAATTCTCGAAGCCTGGAGTGAACCGGCGTCGTAACTGAGACCACGTAATTTCTGGCATGACGTTTTTCTTTGTACGCATCCAGCGATGTTGTAGGGTACCTTGCAGTGTCAGGTCGTGCCATTGACGGAGCATCGTGTGCGCATTAGCAATACCAAAGTTCTCCGATCCTGGGTCACTTTGCGTGACCATAGGCATGTCTATAACACAACAACATCAATGGCATTATGGTAAAAAATCATAAAGAAAAACCTACGACCAAGTTCCTGGATGGTATCAAGGTAGTAAGTTAGGATCAGTTGCGGATTCCGGTTCGAGTGCCACACTCGCATCCACATAATGCGCCCAGTAAACGGTTCAATGCCAGTATGTAACGCAAGGCCAAACCTAAGCCACTTGTCATGCTGATCAACAGCAAACAAGTCGTTGACTCCCGCTGCCCAAAACCGTCGTCTCTGGAGCCTACGAGCCTTGCGCTGGCGGACAAGGTCGACCTCGTACTTTGAAAAGTATGCTATCACAATGTTTCTGGTAGGATGAAAGTTTGGTGTGATAGACGACATGATACCACAGATATCACTTACCTCGAAACACTCATGGCATGCTCGTGAAAGAGCAAATTAACCATCTCCCGGGCACCTGCGTTGGGATATGTCTCTCGAAGCTCGATCATAGCTTCGCGAATGCTTTCAACAGTATTACGCTGTTGGCGTGTGCGCAAAAGGCCCATTCCAATACGTATCTTCACGAATTTTGTAAGCCTATAATGAAGTAAGCAAGTACTGTGGACATAAATTAATATGAATGACTTGCCCGAGTCCGTATCGTGATGTATCGTAATGATTTCTCAAGTTCTGGACAATTTGCTTGTCGGTTTGCCGGGTCTTCCATAATCGAAGGATATGCGGAGAAATATCCTCGAGAGGTGCTGTCACAACCCAATAACGAATTAACGCTGGGCAGAGACTAGGACTCAAACAACAGAATAATCACAAAGAGGAAAAGGCAGCAGGTACGTCTCGGATTGCTCACTAGGAGATACAAGAGGTTTGAACTAAAGAACTACTGACTACAAGACACTACCTATATACATATATTGTAACTGAGATCGAAACTGAGTCTGAACTAACTACCAATCAAATAATAAGATGCTATCGTACGATTCTATATATAACTTATGATGTCATGACATGTGCTGCAGCAACCGTAAGGTTCTGGAACATTCTGTCAGGGTCGTTTGGAATAAAGTTTAGTCCGGCATACTCCGATAAGTCACGTGACTCATTCATAG
Source organism: Suillus plorans (assembly GCF_016647745.1). Taxonomy (NCBI): domain Eukaryota; kingdom Fungi; phylum Basidiomycota; class Agaricomycetes; order Boletales; family Suillaceae; genus Suillus; species Suillus plorans. The sequence continues at coordinate 274,066 of NW_024537438.1, forward strand.
GTTCTTTAGATAACTCTACAATAGACGCCGTTGTTGGGACATCTTCAACTATAAATACTTTCTTAGTAACAGGCGCTGTGACTGGGCGCTTAAAGGACTTAGAATTTAGGAACGTATAATGGTTCGTATTTGGAACTCGTGACAGGTGCTAGAGTGCAATGTCAGCACATTGGACAATGTCGATTACGGGTAGTACATGTAGTACATACAGGATGGTTTATTCTGGTTCGGCATTGAGCTTTGAGCGTACTGGTGCAGCTGCTGACAGTGGGTGGGATATGGGAGGAATTTGACGCAAGCTACATATACACCTCTAACCCGGTGGAGGTCGAATCCGACCGCACTGTGATACCATATTCAGTAAGTACATGGCAATCAGGATGGAGCTCACCAAGTACCATGCCAGGTGGACAACAGGTTACGGTTTGGGTAGAATTCGGAACGTTCTACCGCACTGTGACACCATATTAAGACGTGGGTAGTCAAAGAGGTTAAAGACTTACTGCATTGAACGGATTTTCAAGAAGAATGATAATGACAACAGGAGAGAACTGACCTGCATCCAGGATTCCAACCGGTGCACAACCTGCCCACCCGCTCCTATGCCTTGAATCGGCAGAACTTGCACCCAGAATTCCAACGGCGAGAATAGAGTCGCACGAACATGCTGATATCTTTGGCTTGCTTTGGCTTGAATCAGCAGAATGAAGATAAGGGAGTATGAGGAGAGGTAAGGTGCGAAGCTAATGTAGACGATGGCTGCAGCCGCCTTACCCATCATCCGTGCTGCCAAGGACCGCGGATCAAAGCTTTCCATTAGGTGGCTCAAAGTAGCTGCCTAACCTCGCCTGTGCCTAACTCTGCCTAACCTAGGCGTATGAGATAAGCAAGCAGCAACATCTGCTTGCTTATCTCATACGCCTAGGTTAGGCAGAGTTAGGCACAGGCGAGGTTAGGCAGCTACTTTGAGCCACCTAATGGAAAGCTTTGATCCGCGGTCTAATGATGTCAATCGCAACTAATCAATTAGCACTGTAGCCCAAGCACCCTCCGACTCGGAGGAGGCTCTATCTATGAGACTTGGGGGAGGCTCTATCTACGAGGCCCTTGGTTGTTCACATTCATGTGGTTGAATGGCCGCATGGCATTGGCCACATGGCGTCAGATATATAATCTGTCTACTTAGGCTAGTAATTTCAAACTGCTTTTCCTTCACCGTGTCTCACCGTGTCTCTACCATGCCTGAGTTCGAGCTCATCTCTCAATTCACAGAAGATGCGTTTGCTGCAGAAGATCGTGTTTGTGAACGCCCTGTTTGTCGAGCAAGGATTGCAAAAGGTGATCCTTGCTTCTATGTTGGTACCGTCGACCCAGGCAAACCTGGCCGCTATGTCTGTGGTCCATGCCATTCCCACTATCTAACCATGCCAGCCACGTCTGTGAGACCCACTGGTAGATCCGTTCCACAGCCGCAGCTCTCCCATACCTTCCCTGACCCACGCACGATCCGGCAAACTGTCAATGCTGCACAGAGGAAATGTACGTTTGTCGTTGATTACTGTTTGTGTCGTGCACTAGATCTGACCGAGACTCATACACACAGCAACAGTTAACCCCCCTCCTGTTATTGCATTTGGTCGTGGCATTCGTCCGCCGTCAATGACCCATTCCACTGGGCCAGACATCGCTATCCCATCGTCATGGGGGCAGCCGAGTCGCTCCTCAGGCTCAGGCTATTCGGTAAATCATGTGCAGTATGGCACCGAGCGTGAGCGTTGGTCAAAACTCTCATATGCACTTCCACCAATGGAAACCATCACACTCGACATTTCGGCAGTCCATGAGGTCGGTGCACGGAGGAAAGGACATTGGGTTGCAATTGGGGTTTGTTTTCATTATCACTCGTTCGACCAGCATGTCACTCACTCGTCAATCATCATAGAATATCCGAGAAGGCAAAAAAGATGTTGACGCACGCATTGATGCTCCTGGGCTCATGGATATTGCATTCGACACTATCCTTCCTAAGATTTTGACTTTCGGTGCAGGATTCCCGTGGCGTATCGAGGAGTTTGTTGTCTGAGATGCAGTATGGGTTGACCTCTCTACGCACAAGGCCTCGGTCCCATATTTCATCTCACAATGCATGGTCCCAAGCAAGAAAGGATCGAAGGCACCCACATTCAAGACCAAGCAATTTGCGCTGATGCTCGTCGTTCCGGAGGCTCAATGGAATGAGTATGAGGAATGGGTAGAAAAAGCGGAGGAGATAAGACAGGTCACCGCTCGTCAAGTTCAAGTTCAACATCGAGTAGAAACAACGGAGAACGTAAGTTTGTTTTACACCTGGCAGCATTTCAGATGATTCATATCTATGCTACAGGTCTCTACTGTATTGCAAAGCGCCTCCGCGTCCACTCAAAATCTTACATCGTCAAGTGCCTTCGAGTCTACCAAACGGTCCCACAGGAACAATTTGAGCACCACCACCACATCTTCATCACTGCCTCACAAAAAGCTTGCAGTTGCGCCACCCAAAGCGCTGTTTAGCTCGCCTGATCGCAGCGACCTAAAGGAAGCACTGCGGAGTGGAGGCAGTGCAACAAACTTTGATGTTGCACAAGGTGAGTTTGGTGTCCTGTTCACAGTGGTGCACTGTTAACCGTTTCTCTACTGTTTTTCTTGCAGTGCTTGGCACATACACTGAGAACGTTCATTTCTATGGGATCCCCACTCGTCCGCTTGCAGATATCCTTAAGAATCTCAATTATCGTTCTTTTAAGGTAGAACCAGCGCAGGCGATAATCGGACAGCTGACAGTCAATTCATCTACGCGCAGCATGCTGGGGGCTGGTGGATTTAAGACTGCTCATCCTGGTTGGCTTTCTCTCACTCCTCTTGTTAAAAGTGGGCTAGGATCGGTTCCTGGTCAAAATGTTGCAGTGAAGCGACCGTTTCATAAGGTGTTTCCATCCGCCTCAAGCCTTATGTACAAAATAGGTCGTTTTTCGTCAATCGACGAAATAGCCAAGCTTGGCAAGGAAGCAAACGTTTTATATTGGGCTCATTCTCTCCTACAGCTCACATATGCCTTCATCGATCACTGTATTGCCTCCTCTGAGGAACCTCCGCCATTTGACATCCCTCGTGTGCGCTTTGTTGACGCTGGCTTGGCGATCTCTTACTCTCAACGTGATTCCAAACCTACGAAGGCAGGCTCAAAAACAGGCTCGTCGTGTGTGGGATATCTTGTAGAGGAGCTTATTGAAGGCGGGCCAGACGTTTTTATGAAGTTCATTCACAACATGGACTCTAATCCTCTGCTCGATCACGATGATTATGGCTATGAAGTAGCTTCGTTCTTTTCTTTCACGCAACACGTGCAGTATGTAAAGACGGGTGGCTTGGCCTTCATCTCAGACTATCAAGGTAATTCATTGCTTTGCAGCTCGATACACTACTGACTCGGATATCCTGATAGGAAGCACAGAGCTGCTGACGGACCCGCAGATCCTAACAGACCCGTGCGTCAATATGTCATTCCATGCTCGCTTATATAATTTTTTGATTAGGTCAGTTGGTCAAGGGAAGGATCTTTTTGGCGAGGGGAATATGGAATGCACGGTTAGCATGTTCGAGAAACAGCACAAATGCAATGAGTTTTGTGAGTGGCCAGGGTTTGGATTGGTGCCCTTCGCCACGACAACAGAAGACGAAAGCACAGAGGAGACGGAAGCTGGAGAAGCCGGATGTAGGGAAGATGGTCCAATTGCCTCTTAGAATATTATCTGAACGTTCTTGCACGGTATTTCTTGGACTGTACAACAAAACAAACTTCTTACGGTGTACGGGGTACTCGAGAAGCTCCTGCCTTATATAGTACGATTTTGGCTGACAAATAGAGCGCGGTGGTCCTGCTTTCCATAACATATAGAGTTACAACGTCTCTATCAGTCAAAAGTCGACTGGAGAGGCCATTGTATCCGAGAGACCGGCTCTGCTCTGCTTTCATCCATACCATACTGTTCTTCGGCCATGACAACTTGTCAAAAAACGTCTCTGCTCGAAGTCCTTTCAAATTTTCTTCAAGATCATTCCCCTCCAGCTCACAGAGACTTTCATCATCGGACCATTCATTTCCTGAAGGTGAGTCGGATTCATGCTCATCATCCGGCTGATGGAAATCAATACCCCCAGTGTAACCACAGTCGGAGAGATTGTCGAAATCCAAGTCTATTGGACTGAATTCTGTGCCGAGCGCTTCGGGTATGCCTGCGGACTGCGCTGATGGTGGTGAAAGAGCTTGTACAGAGGAACATGCAGAAACCAGAGGCTTATTTTTCCATCGCGCTGCGCGTGCAGCTGCGAGCCATTTGTGATTTTTCGCCATTATGAATAAGAAACAACTGACTTGGATTACTGTACCGAAAAACCGTTTACAATTTTAAAACGAAGTACTAAAACAAGTTAAGGACTCCCGGGAGTGGCATGGTAGTGGCGTATCTGAACGTCGGCATCATCGGCACCCAATTTGGCCACTGCACCACAGTAGTGGTGGCTAAGTGACGCGCACCATAGTAGCGTTCTTGAAGGGTACTTGTAAGCTCACAGGTTGCCTCTTGTTCACGTAATACTTTACTCATGCATCGTCATAGCCCATGACATACTATGTACTAATAAACGTACAGCTTTGTAAACTCCCGATTAAATGCCATAGGACTCGGTCAGCGCAACTGGCCCGTATGATTACAGCACGCTTTGGAACGAAGGACCTGGCAAAAGATATATAAACTGATGACATTTAGAATTGCAAAATCCGAAATTCAGTAACAAAACATGTCTGAAGCGCCTTTCAAGTCCTTTGCTATCGTCGGCGCAGGCCCTCACATCGGGATTCCTATCGTGAAGGTAAGCATTATTATAGTATTATCTTTGAGTGTCGTCCTTAGCCGATGACCTTTGTTAGGCATTCCTGGCCATTGGCACTCCCATTCTCGTCATCGCCCGGCCGACCTCCAAAAACACCTCTGCACTCCCTGACAATGACCCCAACCTGAAGGTTGTACATGCAGACTATACATCTGCATCTGAGGTTTCGGCAATCCTTCGTGAAAACAAAGTGGACGTCCTCATTTCTACCGTTACATTTTTTTTCGGAGGCGTAGTTGTACAGGACGTTCTTGCGGACGCTGCAAAGGAGGCGGGTGTGAAACTCTTTGTACCCAGCGAGTTCGGCGTATCACCGCCAGCAGCCGGTTTGGTTCATGAGAAGCATGCCTTTGCAGGTGAATGATTACAGCCAATGGTAGTACTTTAAGATGTAGACTCATCCTCCGTTCACAGTCTATGCGAAGTCGATTGGATTGCCCACTCTCCGTGTCTATGTAAGTCTTCATTTGTTGGTATTGCTGCAAGCATGACGCACTGAACACGATACATCCATTAGAATGGGTTATTTCATGACTTCGTTCCCTGGCTCACTGCACTCACTGAAACTGGCAAGTTTCATATCGCGAGCAAAGGAGACATGCCGGGATCCTTCACTGCGATATCCGACGTTGCAGGATATGTGGCTCATATTCTTACTACTCAACCACCATCTCGTCTACTTGATGTTGAAGTTCGCATCGAAGGACAACGTGCAACGCTCTCTGAGATTAGTGCCCTATACAAAGGCAGTGTACCTGTGGTATACTGTGATGCCCTTCCTATAGAAGGTGTACTTGCTGCGGACATCCGTACGAGCTACCAGCAGGGCTTTGATGTCGGAAGAGCAAGTTGCGGTTGGAATCCCGATACAAAGACGGATGACGCGGAATTGGCGAGCAAGGACAATTCACTGTGGGAGGGACATCGCTGGTTGACTATTGGGGAAGTTCTTGGGTTGTACTGACATGTATGTGCACGATACCTTGCAAAACTAAGTACACTTCGAGACTTACAGTAGGGGCTTTTCAATCCTATTAGTAGGATCTTTTCTGGAGCACGAAAATGTTTTTGTATCATGTGGAAATGAAGGCAACATTTGGTCGGATTCCTTGTCGATCATAATGATCGTAAGTATGGCTCGTTGTCGCCCCGGCTGCGTATTTGAGTTTGCATAGAAAATTTTCCAGGCCCAAAACGAGACAAAATTATATATCGTCAGAATGAATCAGAAATGCTGGTAGTCGGAACCGGAGCCGAAGTGTAGATGTTACGGGAAGCTCAGTCACAGTGGAGGGCCACTGACAGATGACGAAGGCGTCTTGCGGTGTACAGTAGTTCATGATCATGATCATATAACATTAGCATGTTCATTGCTGCTCTTCAGGCTACGGGTCTATTTAGTCCAACACATACGTATTAACTGGTGTAATGTACTTGTTGTTCACATGACAAGAATATCTACATCTTGGCATACAGAAACGGAGCCTGTCATCACCTTCGCAATGGCGAAATCTAAGCGATCGCAGACTGTATGCTGATACTAGTAGTAAAGACTGAGAGGCAGTAGTCGTCGTCCTGGGCAGGGACAGACAAAATACCGGAGTCCACAGATTTGTGCAGGTTAAGCATCAGCCGAGAAATGAGAGTAACGGACATGCTGGGAGGTATAGTCAAAACGCGATCAATGTTCATCGCACCAACCACTCACCAGCTAGTGAATATACCCAGACCCACATTGCCCCTAATAACCGCCTGGCCAACCGTTAAGAAATACTTAACTTTCACACAAGATGCTCACTGGTCCATACTGATTCAAGTTATGAGCGCTTTGTAACTCCACTAGTAGGATGTCGACTCACGTAGTACATCACAATGTTCGGTATATTACAGAGTGTCATGGCTCTGAAGGAATATATCAATTAGACCCACTCGAATCACGAGTTCACTGACGCCCTCACCCAAAATACATCACACCTATGTTCAGTTTATTCAGTGTTTACAATACGAAAGTAACAAACCATTTACCATCGTGAAACATGACATCAAGAATATTTCTCCTGGTGACCAGACGTAACCGCGACAAACCTCTAGATTTACAGGTCCGATAAACTGTGAGGACAAAGATGAGAGCTTCGAAGGCCAGTATGGCCACCCATGCTAGCCCCAAACCTGCAGATGGATCAAGTCATGACTTCGAGCTGTGTGACTTAGAATTCACTGACGGGCAGATCTGCAAAGACTTTTGAGTATGGTCGCAGAATGGAAGATCATGACGTACATCTCTACTGTGGATGTTGTGAAACAGCCAACTCCTGGCGAGATCGTCAAAGTCCCTGCATACTGTCCAAAGGTTGCCGCCTAGAAACGATCAGTAGACTTCAAATGGAAGAGTCCAAAATTAGATCGAACACGTACAGATACGCCTCCCGCAAGAACAATGAGGATGAATGTAACCCAAATAATCAAGCGTTTGCTACGATTGTAGAGAGCATAAGTGCGGATGATTAATATGACTGAAATTTTTCAGTCTATGAATTCTACTAGTAAAAGAAGTTGAACTTGCCGCAAATGACGAATTGTTGCAGAAAAACAAACAGCTGTCTGGCAATCGCGTATTTCGGACAGCTAAGCGTTTTTTAAACGAAAGAACAATATTCAAGAGTTAGGAGATCAAACCTCTGCGGAGATAAGTTGTGAGCCTGCCACGTATATAATGAGATGATCGAACCTGATCTGGAATGAGCGTGAAATCAACATATAAGCCATAGATATTGCCGACCAGCGCGAGATAGCGGCTGATAAGAAATGACATTGCAGACAGGGTTTTCGGACGACGCCAAATGAAGTTGATTTCGTCTGTGAGGGTTGCCATATGGTCGTACACCATAATACCTAGAACATCGTGTTATCATTCTGAGGACAAAGATAGGAAAACTCCAGTACTGTTTGCCACAAGGATGACGTACAAGTGCCTCGCCCTGGTAAATTGGAAATGTAATGTGTTAAGTCATGATCAGGATACGTACGTGTACCACTTACAGCTGCTGTTTTTCGGTGGCATCCATGCTATGCAACAAAGAAAGGGCGTGGATGATGTCTGGGGCGGTATGCAGAATTATATAATGTATGCAAACTCCGGAGGGGACAAACACGTGCAGTTAGCTCGAAAGATCGTAGACACAGTAATAGATCTTCCTCGGTCACATCAATGACCAGTGAGTCACAAGCGCATAGCTAGATGATTCATTGATTAGGCTATTTATTGCTGAAACGCAAGGAATCAAGTTCGGGCCGTTCCAGGATCATTATCGCTGGCACAGCGCTGGCAATGCCTGCTATGCGGCATGATGACATGTCGATCTGCGAGAACAAAGTTATGGACATTAACGTTCCACGTTGAACTTCGAAACTTCAGTACGCGCCTTGCGTCCTTACCTGGCGTGGAGTTACGGACAAAGTGGTGAATATAACATCCGAGATGCTTGTTACAGGCCGGTTTCAGCCCATTCTTCCATTTCAGGCAGCGGCGGCTCTAGTTCTTGAATTTGCATCGATACCATTATGTCCCTTTCGTAGCAGATAACGCAGTAAATATGGGGTCGCTCCAAACCAGGCTCAAATTTAGAAACACGTACTCAAGGAAGACAACATCGATGGATCTTCTGGTTCCTCGTGCGAGTTGGTTTGTTCCTTCGGCGATAAGCCTCAGACTGTTATTGGTGCACGTATCATACCGATATTGCCATCGTGCTAATCTTAGCGCACCCGTTTACGCTCGAAGTCTCTCGTACACAAAGTGTGGTGGCACGGCCAAACCGCGACGCTGACAAAGTATTATATTTGAAGGACAGTATTGTGCAGGTAGATATGGGTCCATGGGTACTGCCCATGGGTGGCGATAAATTTATGCCATCCATCGTAGTAAGTGATGATTGGCTGCCTCTGAAAATAAAAGCGGTGCACACGGTGATGATCGGATGCATCGAAATGGCTTTCATAGATTATGGATCATGCGGAAATGGCGATGCATTTCATTTCTGATGTATCCAATTCTGATTGCGGCTGATCAACCAAACTCTTCAACTGAGCAAAAAGCTTGACTTTAGCAGGGAGCTGTACAAAGTATCAAAAATCAAGTAAATTTATGAAATGACATTGTAATCCTGACCTGATATTGTGTTACAAGGCCTGACGTGCTAGGAACCACGAATAATAACGTTTCGCTTATGTTCGAAGAGGTATCGCTGACAGGATCTGCGATAGTCGGATAGCATAGCTTGAATGGTTGTAATCCAACGTTCTTCTCTGACGCCCAGGATGCTTTTGACGCGCCTGACGATCCAGAGGCCTTGGATGGTCCGGTCGTCATCTGCAAAAGTGCCTTTTGGAGTATCTCCCAGTTGGATATACCGACGAGACAGAGAAATCTAGGGCGGTGGAGTGCGAGCTTGCTGAGTAGGATAGGTACAGACGAGACACGCTCTGAACAGGACAGTTCTGATGCCTGAGATTTACACATTAGCACGCAGTTGAAAGACGAGTACTGTGCCAACCTCCGAGGATGGTCTGTCAACGAGATCTGTCTACGATTGAAATACGTCAGTTTGGGTAGTAGACATAGTGAATATTTTAAGCTGACTAAACCAATATTGAATGTTTTTGGTAAGGAAGAATCCTCCGAGGGTGGCAGTAGCCTAGGTGTAAACCCTAAGAATTCTATAATCAAGAACTTCTCTTGGTCATCGATGGAGACGACATACCAGATTGGTGAAGACACTTCCAGAAATGATTCGACGGGTGGGCAAAGTGGTGTCCTCTCTTGGCGGACATACAACCTGGACTAAGAATGATATGGATGTTACAATGGCCCTATCAGAAGCTTGCATGATGCAAAAGATACTCAGCCTACTTGATTCCACAGAAAACGACTACACAGAACACCTTAGTCAAAATTTGGAATGATGAGTTTATTACACACCGTCGAGCCCGTAGGCTAGATAATCTGTGAGGGGTGATAAATGGGCATACGCTTCCGGTGGAGCATATCCGCGCTTGAGCTTTTTGGCGGCATTCTTGGACAGAATTGCATTGGGTGCCTTTCGCTTACCCTTTCCAGGTGATGTTGAATTATTCAAGGCATCGACGTGGCACTTGACTTCTGGCTTTCGAGATTTCACGGTCGCAGCAACTCTGAAGGAACGTCGCAAGGTTGGTAGCTCGGAACTATGGACCGTAGCGACTGCGGAATCGAGCTGTGGTTGGCATGGGGTTGAGATTAATGTAAATTTGGAAATAGATTCCCTGAATTTCTCTGTAACGGACGCGTTTTCGTCATCGCGGTCTTTCTCGAAAGACATCTGGAGCAATCCCTGGAAGAGGAGCCTCAAGCTTAAGTGACGAGTGGCTCGTGAGAACTTTATAGCGGAGAACTTTATAGCGGAGAACTATTCGATCGTTGCGCAAACAGTCGTTCAACATTTTGGTTATGTACGAGCTAGTTCTCTTTGCAGACTCCGTAAAGCAGAATTAATGGACCGCGGACCCGTTCGGCGGTATTGTATGCAAGAACACTTCCATGGACATCTAAACGCCCAGCGTCGCGCATGGCCGTCGCCCACGCCAAATTCAGAAATGCACTCAGCAGTTTTGGAGTCTGGAGCCCCAGCTGCTTGATCGCACAGCCGAGGTATCCCGAAAGATTACTTCACCTGTCTCTGTGTGTACGGATGCGTCACTTTCGCAGTAAGTTCCAGAGACAACATCTCAACGTCGCGACCATTATCCATCATAGTTCATACCTTTGATCATAGGTTCGTGCACCCTCAGGCTTTGACAGGCCGCTAGGCAAAGAATCTGGCCCTGCCAATGCCGTGCTGCTGGATAACGGCAAGATGTCGATATGGCTTTTTTTAAGTGTGGAGAGTCGATGGAATCCTGTGCAAGATTATCGCATAATGCTGCGCCCCTGCATTGAGCGGTCCGAGGTCCTCATACATATGATGTCTTATACCGGCGCAGCAGGCATCGACAACTCAAGATTGAAGAAGTCTATGACTCAGTAGATTGTCGTTTCCAAAAGCGAACTCCACATGACCTGCTACAAAGAAAGTTATTCGATCCGATTTGATTCAAATCAAGTAGTTCTCATCCCATGTCCCGGTTCATAGTCGGCGATAACATAGAAGTCGCTGAGAGAGTTGCATCATGAGGTCGGCACGAGGCAACGTGTTCGCCCTAGGTTCCATGCCGATGCTAATGTATGATTATGTATATTTGAAACGGAGCCTTTGTATCGAACCATGCGACTAAAGTCGAACAAACAAAGCCACTCCTTCAAGGTTTCACGCTTTATTGTTTAGTTATCAGTTTCTCTCTTCTACTTGTACTTCAATCATGCCACCAAAAGCAGCACCCGGACAGCCTCGTGGAGGCGGTGTAGGCGGTGTAGGCGGCGGCGGCGGCGGCGGCGGCAGAGGTGGTCGTGGCGGTGGTCGCGGCGGCCCTCGCGGTGGACCACCTCCTCGCGGCGGCCCAGCTGGGGGAAGAACAGTTCATGCTCCCACTGGTCCCGCCGCTCTGCCTGGAAGCCATGTTCAGGCCGTGGGGGTAAAACGACCTGGATATGGAACGGCAGGCAGAGCAGTGACCGTATTCTCCAACTTCTTCAAGATAAGTCTCCCAGAAAGCGTTATCCATCACTACGACGGTTGGTATTGGCTCTTTTCAAATCTCGTCTCTTTGTCTGATTTCATCCATTTTTCTTTTTTTACGATACAGTGGGTAAGTGCTGAAGTTAATGATTCTCTGTGTGACTTGCTGTTGATAATCGCATCGATCTATGTGATCAGTGATCTCGCCTGATGAGAAGGTACTTCCAGCACGCTTAAACATGGACTTGATCCATCACCTTCAAACTATCGATGCCGTCGATGTCTTTACACCCCGGGCCGTCTACGATGGGCGAAAGAACCTCTTCGCCCCCAGGGAACTGCCTTTCGGTCCACAGAACAGCCAAGAGGTGTGCGCATCCGATATGCTACTATACTCATCACTTACATCTATGTAGTTTGATGTATGCCTCTCCGATGACCCCAATCGCGGAAGCCCAGGAGAGAACACGGGGGGCCGCGGTCCCAAGGTGTACAAGATCAGACTGACGAAAGTCGCACAAATCAACCCTGAGTAGGTTATTTTACCTTTCTAAACGCCACATTACTGGAATTTGCCTTCGTTAGAGTCCTACAACGCTTTATTCTTGGACAGCAGTCACATGACAACAGTGTTTTGACCGCCTTGACGGTAGGTATTTTTGTAAGGGATGCTCGAATCGATGATTGACGTCGAAACAGGCATTGAATGTTGTCGTCCGTATGGAACCGACCATGAAGTACCCCTTTAATGTTCGGTCATTCTTCACCGACCGGGAGACTAAGGATATCGGTTCCGGCCTTGTCTTATGGCGTGGATACTTCCAATCAGTGAGGCCCGCAATCGGACAACTGCTCGTGAACGTTGATATCTCGACTGGAACGATGTATAAGTCTGGAGCACTGATGGATGTCTGTCTCGAGTTTTTAGGTAGACCTGGGCAACACGCGTTGCTCAGCCCGCGAAGCGGTTTGCCCGATCGTGAGCGAATCCGCTTGCAACGTTTTATTTCAGGCATCCGAGTTAAAACAACATACGCCGGGGAAAACAAAACCCCCCGCGTCGTCAAGAAATTGAGCAGCGCAGGCGCTGCAGATTTAAGTTTCACCTTGCGGGATGGAACTAGTAGGACCGTGGCTCAGTATTTCCAAACGATCCTGAACCGTCCTCTGAGGTTCCCGAATAATCTTTGCATTGAGGTATGTCTGTTCGCAGGGGGTCTTGAAACATCTTATCGGGATTTGTAGGTTGGCAGTGGTGCCTTGATCCCTGTGGAACTATGCACGATTCCACCAGGTCAAATCATGCGGAAGCAGGTTCCACCTGAGAAAACAAAGGACGTTCTGGAATTCGCTACAAAGCGACCTGAAGCCCGCCTCGCTAGTATTACAAACGGTCTTTCGGTATGACCTTCGTCATTTACAGCGCGTTATACTCAGCAGTCTTGTTAGGTCCTTCAATATGGTCAGTCGGAATACGTGCGCCAGTTCGGCATGCACGTCGAAGATACTACTGGACCACTTACCGTAATGGCGCGGGTCTTGCAACCGCCGAAACTGAAGTACGGCCCAGGTAGTGCACAGCCGACCATTGTCAGTATTATAGTTTGTTTGCATTGCTGCGTACTGATCTTCTCCTGTTCTTTAGACACCAAGTAACGGCGCGTGGAATATGTAAGTGTTGTCATACGATATCTCTTCGTTGCTCATAGGTTTCCAGGATCGATAAACGATTCTTCAGACCTGCAGCTATTGACAGGTGGATCGTGGTAGTTTACGAGAGGCAGCAGCGGTTTAACCCACAGGCTGCACAAGACATGATCGATGGCATGTTGAGGAGTTTCAGAGACGTTGGTCAGTGGCTCATATGATAATATATCAGGTCAAATTTTGACACATTCGAACAGGTATCCGTATCACCGACGATAAGCCGATGGTAACTTGGCAAAACGGTCAAGGCCGGATTGCGGACGTAAGTGGTGTTCTGCAAAGACTGCTTGAATCTGACTCGAACATCTACTTCAGCAACTGCGTGCCGCTGGCACTGAGTGTTTCCAAAGGACGAAACAGCGCCCACAACTCATCGTTGTAGTGCTTCCCGAGAACGGCAATGACATTTACACTGCGGTTAAACAGTAAGTTCCTTGGCCTTGTGTTGTATCAATGACTCATGACCTTCTGTATAGTTTCGGGGACATTACAGTAAGATTGCTTTATGGACCCGTTATATGACCTCTGAAATTATGACTTTAGGTCGGTGTTGCGACCCAATGCCTAAAGAGTCAGAAGTGCTTCCGTGCAAAACCGCAATATTACGCGAACGTCTGCCTTAAGTACGTAATTGTTAATCGAACACTAAATTTCGTTTTGATGTTTTACTCCTTCAGGGTCAACGTTAAGCTGGGTGGTATCAATACTATTCCAGATCCTCAGTCTGTCTCTGTTCTTACCGATCCTCGTAACCCCACCATCGTCATGGGTAAGCCCCATTGTTGATTTTTTCAATCTTAAAGTCAAACAGTTTACCTACCAGGTGCCGACGTGATTCATCCTGCGCCTGGCTCTGATGGGCGTCCTTCATTCACGGCACTCGTCGGCAACGTTGATTCTGATACCGCGAAATACATCGCTACAAGCCGTGTTCAAGCCTCTCGGGTTGAGATCATCGAAGATCTCCAGGACATGGCAAAGGTGAGCATTTTTTCCGTATAACTTGCTTTCACTAATTGCGCACTCTTAGCACGTCCTGAGTATGTACATGAAGTATCGCCAGTTCGCGGAGAAGAAGACGGGGAATCTTGCCCCCACGCGTCTCATCTTCTACAGAGGTTCGTTGCAGAAGCCATTCATACCCTTTCCATATGCTGAGCATACAACGTAGATGGTGTTTCTGAAGGTCAATTCAAGCAAGTTCTTGATTCTGAACTTAAGGCGATCAAAGGCAAGTTCGTGTTACTTTTGGGACTGTCGAAATCTGACAACCTATTCAGACGCTTGCGCGGAGTTGAAGATCAACCCAAAGATCACAATCATCGTGGTTGCGAAACGTCACCACGTTCGCTTCTTCCCATCTGGCTCAGGGTCGAATGAACAGGATAAGAGCGGCAACTGCCTCGCAGGCACTGTTGTCGACCAGGTTGTTGCCCACCCCACGGAATTCGATTGGTATCTGCAGAGCCACGGCGGTCTGCTCGGTACGAGTCGCCCCGCGCACTACAATGTTCTCTACGATGAGAACGAATTTAGGTGACTCACCTGCAAGTTCCTATGTGGTGGATTGTATGCTGACAATGGCTATGCATCTAGCGCCGATGGTTTGCAATCTCTTTCTTTCGCTTTGTGCCATGTGTATGCACGGTCAACTCGCTCTGTTTCAATCCCCGCCCCTGTGTACTGTAAGTCCATGTCCAAGGCGCTCGCCGGCAACGACGTGACTGAACTATTCATCAGATGCAGATATTGTCTGCTCACGCGCAAAGAATCACTACGACCCTCAAGGGAATGTTGATTTCTCTGATTCTGCGACACAGCTCGACACAGCTCAGGCTGAGGGCGCCTTGGAGGCGTACAAACGTGGATTCAAGCCCTTACATGCCAACATGGCAAGTTTGATGTACTTCTCTTGAACACTGTTGCTTTACCTACTTAATCACCTCGAAGCAAATAACGGAATCTTTTCTTTTCTGTGACCGTGTATGATCCAGTTCTTCTAACTAGTAGTGTCTCATGATAACCCCACCTCTGTAAAAAATACGTACGTTGCACGAATACCATTGGGACCTGTATTGCTTGACGTATTATGTTCGGACTGATGACTGTAACGCTGCGATATTCGTCGCACACAAGCGCTGGGCAAGAGCGCTTAAGTGAAGCTAGTGTTTTTACAATACAGGGTGGTAGTGAGACGATGAGACACGACGACCTGAAGCCCTTATACGATACCATTAATACGCGCAACGAGAAGAAATGGTAAATGGTTAGATCGAAATGATCGGCGAAATCAAAGAGAGAATTCGAAAGAAATGTATCCACAATGTACCTTGATGACGTAGACCGTAGAATTTAGTGAAGACGCAACCCAGTAAAGCTTTGGACTCAATTTCTGCACGTCAAGTCTTACTACCAGCGTCCGTCGTACACGAGTCACCCCCCGAAGCATAGGAAAGAAGTTGATCATCCGCCCCGTGAGGCCATGGTTTTGCCCTATAGCCAAACCGACGTCAGAGTCCTCCGCAGCTTGCTCTTTGTGCGTATGGTCACAAGGTTAGGTGTCGTAACCTTGTGCCAACCAGCATATGGGTTACGAGGGTCTGGGCGAAGCAACACACAAAGATGCTCCTGCTCCGGCTGAAGAATGCCATCTCCACTGGTATCGTAGCACCAGTAATCCACGACTCCCGCAGAATAGTTGGAGTACGCGTCGGTTTGGACGTCATCGGTGTCAATCTTCTCGTAAACGGTCACCTCTTGTTGTGACAAGTCGACAAGGAACACTTGAATTTGTAACCCGCGCTTGGTCATAACGATGTTCCGATCGCCGCGCCACACTGTGGATGGCAGAAGAGCGTCGTTGCTATCCACAGGATTAAGGGGACGGTAACCTCTCGGCGATTCTGGGAATGCAGGGCTGTCGGAAGAACTTGGTCCTGCCCAAGCGAAGATCTGCCATTGATCGCACTTGAGGATGATCGCCTCCATCAGTCTGTAAAACGCCCGTTTCCCCTCTCCATATGCTACCATCATGCTCACGTCGAAGATTCCGATGAGGGAGTAAGCGACATCTTCGATGCGTGTAGTTGTCCGAGTAGAGGCCCACATCATCTTTTCATGGACGTTGCGTATGCCTGGCTGGAAATGGCGTAGGTCGTCGAGAGGTATCCTCGTGGCACGCGAGAGCACACCCATGACCTCTAAATTTTCCTTGTCATTGAGGTTACTGGTAAGCGGCTCCCAGTTTCTGACGTAAAACTTCATCCTCCATGGCGCAAGCAGCTCTTGCAGAGTCCACCCGCGGGTGAACCATACATCTTCGTGAAGATCATCGACCGACGTGCTATCAGCGAGGTATGCGATGCAGACATAGGCATCACGATACCACTTAAACATCGACCGGATGGCCTCTTCGAGCTCGGTGCTGCTGTCCTTGTTGATGCAGCATGTATCGGACCATGCCAATCGGCACCCGAACTCGTTGGCTTTCTCGCAGAACTTCACGAGTTTTTCATAACCGTACGGTCTAAAAGATTTCAAGATGTCGGAGAAGGTGGGTTCGCCGGTGTCTAGCCAACGGTGCGAGAGGACAGCGAATTTCAGAGTATCCTTGACGATATCTCTGATTGCGTCCTCCCTCTCAGCTGTAGGGCATGATTCCCTCAAATCGACAAGACGACTGTGGATAGCCTCCTCCGTGATCAAGGCAACCTCTTTGCGGAACATTTGCTTCACTTCATTGCGGCCGACAAGTCTTTTGTCTGGCACGTAAATGAGGTACGTGGGCAGTTCATTTTGCACATATGTACTGAATATGCGCATAACCTCGGGAATTGCAGACTTAGTGGAAGAGTTCTATCATGAACCATGAGCCAGGTGTGACAAAGTGAGAAGCAACACTAACCGGGAGATCTGGGCCACTCCTATCGTTGGGGTTTTTGGGTGGAAGGTTGACTCTAAGGCCTTTGATGCCCAGCGTAGGCGGCTAGCAGAAGGTTAGAAATGTAACACCAGCCGACACAACCTCGTACAGTTATCTGTCCCTGAGGAAAAATATCGCGGACATCATCGATGACCTCTCGCTTCAACTTGTGGAATTTTGCCTTTCAAAATACATTTCTCCATAAGACAGTGTAATTTCCACTTCAGCAACGTTACCCTCACCTTGAGTGCCATTTGGTCATTGTCCTCCATGGTGATATCCATCACCTGGTGCACAAGGTCTTCGAAGAAGTTGCCCATTTCAGTCGAACTGAGGCGAGCGGTCTGGTGAAGGTTCTAAGAAAGAAAGGGAACGATGGTCACGTCGATGAAAGAGGTTTCACTCCTCGTTATATAGCACAGGTTTTCTGTGATCCTGTGTATGTAGTGCAAACCATAACCCTCAACCCGTGATGTACCGTGCTGCAGCATCGCTTGAGCATCGCATTGAGTTTCGAAGATTTGCTCATTGCGGTGAGCTTCGAATGGGCCTGCTGGAAACTTTATCCAGAACCCCTGAGTTACATATTTTGGGGACGGCATATTGCACAGATAGCTCTGACCAGTACATATTAGTTTGGAATCAAGTTGCGTCCTTCAGTGATCGTCACATTGCAACGTACCTTAGAAGTCACTGCCTCACTGCTGTATGCGGTTATGCCCCAGATCTCCTATAGCTTTGGGCACGAACCCCAAAACGTGTCAAAACTGAGCTAGTCGTTTCGAGATCTGCGCTGGGCACTGTATGGTAGTGATTACGAGATGGAAGTAGAAGATGGTCCATTAAACTGAGTTCCGGTCCTTAACATATGTCAAGTGTTCTTAGCACGCGCATCGGTCAGATTCTTGCGCGATCTCCACTGGCATAAACAGCACAAACCCAATTTTCCCTTCACGAAGGTAGATAACGCTCTCGTAACTTGTTTAGCGAGTCGTCAAGCGTTCTCTCGGACTAAGATGCAAGCTCAAAGCATCTAAAAAAACACTGATATCATAGCATAAATCCCATCCACAGAACAATATAAGTATCCATACATGATAAATGTAGATGTGCATACCAAAAAATAAAGCACACTGTTGTTTACACTCCCAATCACGACTGAGCAGCCTCTCGGCTAGCGAGGAACACACCCATCTCTCTCGTTTTCCCTCTTGCGCTCGACAGTCCAACGCTTGGAAATCCCCGTACATCCTCTCCCTCAATGGCGTGCCCCATGCGCTCATGGGGGACAGGGAATGCAGCAACGGCTGGAGACACAGAAATGGACGGTGCGGGAGTATAAGGTGCCGTGGACTGTGATGCTGTTGAAGACGAGAGGGGCGAGAAGCGTTTTGACGTGCGGTGTTTTGACTTTTTGGCTGAGTTGGGCAGCTGCATTTCGGTCTGTGGGTATGACGGTGGGACAGCTTGTGCCAGCTCAGGCTGATGATGGTTGTAATGTAAATTTGCATCTCCGTTGGAGACCGACGCAGATGTCCGAGAGCGAGAATCTGAACCCGAACCACTCCAAACAGAATGGCGTTTCTTGCGGGTGTACAACTCCCCGCCAAGGTCAGCATCGTCGACATCCTCAGAGCCTTCTCCTTCTCCTCCTACGGCTGACAATTCTTCTTGTCCCCGCACAAATGGCCCAAATTCACTGGCTGGCAGCGAGGGTATCGCGGATTCCCCACTGCCTTGGAACCCCTCGAAACCACTCTCTTTGACAAGAGAGTTACCATTGAGTGAGAGTAAAGTAGACATGCGCTCTCGCTCCTTGCGCTCCCTGCGCCGTGCCTTCCTCTCTGCCTTCCGCTGTGCTTCTTCATCACGTCTATGCTGCTCGGCTTCTGCACGGTCTGGAGACGACAGGCGAGCAATAGTCGATGCATCCAGCGGTGCTGCATCCGAGTCTAGCGTGGATGATGATGCAGTGCCAAGTGCTCTCCTCCTCCATCCTCGTTCGTCTTCATCGTCCGAAAGGTAAATCGGCGGGCGGCCGAATAACGTGTACCCAAAGAGTGTCAGCGAGAATGCAGGGCGCTTTCGAGGCTTTCTCCGGCCAGCACCGATGTTTGAGTGCAGAGAGAGCGTTTCTATTTCTGTGTTTGTGTCACGCAAGAGCCCTTCGAGTTCGTTTGATGGCGACCTATGGGTTCTGGCATCGCTATGGGCATTATCATTGGAGTTGACAGGCGCTATGCTACTAAAGCATGGCATGCACGAGGCCAAAGCAGCTCGTATGCTGTCCTTGTAGGAGAAATTGTCCACAGCCATGAGTTTGATTCAGACAGTTGCGGTGACAGTGTGAGGGTATAATTTTCCGGTATAACGCCAGCGCAATGTGTGTAAGTCAACAAATAGGTTCCGCCGAGAGGTCGTGGTCATAGTCGTAACAACTCCGGCCTGCCACAGGCCCAGAAAAGCACAAACACGTGTAACGCCGAATTTGACCTCAATTATTGATTCAAAACGGTGAGAACACCGCCGTTAACTTCAAAACAAGTCGAATAGAAAAGTACAGCTGTTCTTGTATAGTAAGTACTTCTCATTCAACTAAGCTGTGAGTACATTATACAAGGCGACACTCGAACTTCAAGCCATCCATGCGAAGAGAACAGAAGAGAAACATCACTCCATACCAGCCGAATCAGGGTCGAGCAAGCTGTTACTTGGGGTTAGCTCTGCCAATGAAATGCACATGAAAAGCTCACCTATACTGTTTCATTAGGGAACACTCACCACCGTTCTCCAGATCAATGTTGTACGAGTAGAAATAGCCCTCAGACGAGATGACCATGACCTGTGGTAGTGTTCTGTACTAAATATGAGAAAACTACGGCAGGAGCAAAGAAACGTATTTGATCATACCCGCTGAGCGCAACAATGCATCTTGCTCCACTTGTCGGCAGCCGCAGGAATGCAAAGTCACGAGATGGTTCCCACATCTCGGTCAATGTATTAGGGAGATAGCCCCCAACTGAATGCGACAGACTCTTGGTCATTTGCAACGACTTGCGACGAAGACTCAAGCTAGACAACATCAGAAATAAATTTTAGACTGCGAAAGAATACAATCAACGTACGAAACACCGCTCTTCTTGCGTTCGTCTGCGAATGCTTCATACCCTCCATCCATCCCTGCGGACCCCTCCCTGCCGTCAATGGACTCCGGCGGGCTAGACAGGGCATCATTCTTCTTACTGGACGAGGACGAAGAAGCTTTTTGATGGCCAAGTTTGAAGATGTGTACCGTGTCATGTGCCGAGCTGACAGCAAGCAAAGATGACACCACATTGAAGTTAATCGAATATATTCGTGCCTCGCGTGTCCCCCGACGAAATTGGTACAATTTCTCTGCTCCAGGGATGCTCCAAACCCGGATGACAGTGCCCTTGTCGGATGCAGTCGCAAGCATAGTACCTGTTGAATTGATGGAAAGAAAAGAGATTGGTGATTTGTGCGCCTGGATTACATTAGCAACTGTCAATGTTCGTGTGGAGAAGAGGAGAACGTCGCCAGATTGGTGACTGGATGATGGAGCCTGTGACGTAGAAGCCTGACTAGGCGATTGAGTTGTAGGGGAAGGGACAGGAGAAGGATAAGCAAGGTAGGAATTGTCAGCGGATGGTGAGAGGGCACATGTTGCTGGCACAGCTCAGCTGTAGATTGTTGGTGAGCGGTAGGTAGCGCGCTCACCTTCTGGGTTGGGTGTAGTCTCTATGATGTGCAGAAGACGCATGTTGGATATATCATAAATATATATTTCGACTTCCAACACAATGACGAGGGTTTTCCTGTTCAGTTTGACAGAAAGGATGGAGGACGGGAACAACAGTTCGCAGATCATGGATTGTCGCTGTCAGTGTGAAGAGATGTCATTCCGATTTACATAGACACTTAAAGGAATATGCACCTTTGTATTGACAATTTGTAGTTTTCGTGGGCTAGACTGGGGTTGATCAGCGGCACCGACTAGCGCAATGAGTGAAGTGCAGAAGAGCATTTCAACGATGCCACGTGCGCCGTCATCTAAGCATAAGATATTCCTGCCACTTCAGTGTCCACATCACCAGTACAAGACATGACAAAGACGCACTCATCGTGTAGACTCTCCCGAATGGATCACAGTTAGTTATGCTGTACCCCTTCCGAGTTCCAACAGATATGCATCTAAAACGCGGTTCGAGATAGCGCTTCTTTATACGTCTAAGACTTACGAGAAATCTTGGTTGAAGTTAGCGAAGAGCATATTGGCGTTTGACTTCTCTGCCATGGTAGCGGAATGAGGAATGAGGCGTAATGTGCTTTGGTGGCAGCGCTATTACTTGACATTTCAAACAACTACAAACATCATGAAGTTCGTGACGAAATCCCTTGCAGGGCTGTAACACTTGAAGTTCTGACACCTCCTCAAGCTAAAACTTTTGCACTCTTTGGATATGGAGTCGATTCTGTTGATCGATGGAACAGAAGAGGGCGATCTATCTAACAATCCTCAGTCATCCGAATACACATATACCGAACTGCGCGAGCTGGGCTTGCGAATCTACAAAGAAGTCTGGAAACAATTTTACGAATGGGAACCAAGGGAGTGCCGACAAATCATCCACGCTTTGGCCGGCCGGCGGGTCCCCGGAGAAAGGGAAAACTATAATAAGACGATAGATCAGCTACTTGACCCCGGGACTCTTCAAGATTCGGAGATGCGGATCGACTCAGAGAGCCCAAACCAACCTTTGCTGGTAGTGACCCAGTACGATGCCGAGGGTCGAGGCATATCATACCCATTAGAGATAGAGGAAATCTCGGTCGATTCTGCTTTTGAGGCCCACCCTTCTTACGAGTCTTGTCCACCAATCAATCAGAGCATTCAAAAATTGAGAGTGCATGATGCAGCTGCATTCATTCCGTATGGCGATGAGGAGAAATTCCCTGTCATGGAACATCTAGACAACTTTGAGTCGTTCGCATGGGAAGAAGACTTTGATCCAGACTGTAAGCCACGATCAGTTGAACATGCTGAAACCGCCACTAGAGATTGCATCCCCAGCGGAAATGATCCAAATAGAAACTGTCCGCCGACTGCACAACACTTCGAATATCTCGATAACGAACATTGATCGGATGCGCATATTCCCCAAATCACTCCGTGAATCGTACAAAGATGGTCTTCTATGGCAAAGATTTCAGCGGTCAGCTTGCTTGATTCACGTCCTCGTTGGGACGCTCTCATTGTTTTATGCAGCGATTTCCTTCGCTGGCCTGGTGGAACTGAGGATGATATGGAGGGGGCCTGCATCGAGCCTGCACCTGATGAACTCCATAAGAGGTTGTCATCTGTTCTTGCGACATTTTGTCCAAACCTTAATTGTCTGCGAACTCTGTGCACAACCCATAGTAAGTTCCGCTGTAAATTTTCAATCTATTCAATTCATGTGGTCTGCTAGAGCATCCTCAGTTCGGGTCGTTCGGAGGTGGGAGGCCCAAGGTGACAAATCAAAGCATGCGACTCAGCGAAGGAGAGCCCTGCGGTGAAGAATGTTTCCGTCTAACAGACGAATCTTACATGGTAGCCACTGTCGCTGAGCACCCCACAACATTCATTCCTGATCCGTGTGGTCCTTAGGACAAAGTCTATTGGGAGAATGAATCCGACCTAGAGACATTGAGAACAATCTTATCAATATCACCCGATCTATTTCCTTGTCAGCTTGCGGATCTCTGCTTCAAGCCTTGCCGAGAAGTAAACACGTCCACATGTACCCTACGCTGCCAATCTCACTTCTCTCAAGGTCTTTGTTCAGCGATCTCACATATTTCCTGATCATATGTTATATGATGATGACCCTGCAGGCGACGTGGAAAGTCATACAAAGAACAACAAAACAAAGAAAAAGGGCCGAAAGCCTCGTCTCATTTTTGGTACACCAATAATGTTTCTGTTGGGTGACCATGGGTTCTGACTTGCAATCAATCGCAGAAGAAGAATCTGATCATGCAGATTTTATCCCGTAAGTTTCTTTGTATGACCAAACAGATGTAAATCATGGGATACTTATGATGCAGCCTCGAGCCTTGCAAGCATAAGGGTCCCTGTGAAAAAGACTGGTGTGAATGCTACCGTCGGAAACGACACTGTCAACTGGCTTGCCGGTGTGGTGTAAATTGTCCGTATGGTCATGACTCAATTCGTGATACGGGTTAGGTTCTAAATCATTTCAGGTAATCGTCAATATCGCGGTTGCGAGTGCAAACGTTGCCTTTCAAATTGCCCGTGCGTTAAAAACGTTCGAGAATGTTTGCCCGGGATATGTAATAAATGCGATGCAAGGTAGGGTGCAACATTTAAACATTCAGTGAGGTGGGCTGAATTCCAATTTAGAGGTCAGACTATGATATTAACACGTTTACGCGCGTGACTGAGTGCAAGTGAACTTTAATCAGGCGCAACTGACGACCCATGCGTAAACACGAGGCTTCAGCGAAATGATACCAAGGTAAGGACGCCCGTCGTCCACGAATTATACTCACTACTGGTCAGGCGGTCGAGATCAGGCGGGCTAAACATGGCCTAGGAGCTTTCGCGGCGGAAGATATGAAGCCTGGCGATTTCATCGGAGGTGATGCGTTTCTTGGGACATTGGAGTCTAACAGCTCATGTTTCTGCTTAGATTATGTCGGCGGCATTTTGACGAGTGACCATGTTGAAATTCTACAGTACGCCTTCACATTATTGAACACCGACCGAACTTGAGACATCCTCACTTCATGCAGTCATGTCACCGAATATAGCGGTCGCAATTATTTTTTCGAATTCTCAAACGCCAATGGGGACGAGATGCTTGATGCTGCGCCAGTCGGAAATGCTACTCGTTTCCTAAACCACGCGCCCGCCGAAACGGAAACGGACTTGCCTAGGTCTGATGGGACGCCCCGCTCCAACGCGGAACTGGCTAATTGTGTAGCACAAGGTGAGTTTCGACGTGGAGCCTATTTATACCCATCAGCTGAATGATATGCACTCGAGTTCTTCTTGTCAACGGGGAGCATCACATCGGATTTTATACCAGTAAGATTTCCCGATGGTTTACCGAGTCGTTCTACTAATTGCATTATCTGAAGCCAAGGCAGTGGCTCGTGGATCCGAACTTCTCTTGTGCTACGGTAAACAATACTGGTTAAAAACTGGCAAGGGAAACGACCTAGAACCATCAATGGATTGATGGAGCGGGATGAGCATTGGTTCTACAGTATATAGAAGGATTACCATCCAAGATGTTCGTATCAACAATACCTTTACAAGACATGACCAGGAGGCACTCAGTACTCATTACGTAGACTAATTGGTGATACTGTCACTGGCACCCTTTTCAAGTTGGTTTCCAGCGGATTTACACCCAAAACAGCTTGGCTTGGACGAATCGATGCCCTACTCTCAAAAGACGCCAGTTCAATGTGGTCACATGCACTCAGCGAGCGCTACTCTCGATTTTCAAACAACTACAAACAATCATTGGCTCGAAGCACTCAGGTCAGACCAAGTCCACAACTTGAAGGCTTTCCTGAGCAAAAACTCTTGCACTCTTTTGATATGGAGCTGTTTTTGTTGATTGATGGAATGGAAGAAGGCGGTCTATCCGAGCCGCCACTCCAACCTCGGTCATCTGAATACACCGTGATAGTACCGAATTGCACGAGCTGGGCTCACAAATCTACAAAGACTCCTTACGAGTGGAGCGCCAACCACGGTTTTGCAGGGCTGCTGAGAAGTAACAAGTTCACGCGTACCTGCGCTTTCAATATATCATTTCAAGTTCTCTCAAGGTCCTCGTTTAACGACATCACTGCCTTTTGGCGTAACAGTTAAGCGGAAGACAGTCTTGATATATTCCCTTCTAAAACCTTCACCGGTTCACCGATGTTGAGACTGCAGCTGGATGAGGCAGCGTACTCGACGATCCGTAGAGCCTGCATACTGATAAGTACTTGCTAAAGAAAAAACTCGACATAGTTGTGGCGTATGACGAAGTCTTTCAAGTTGTACACGTGTTTGGTGACTTCACCTAATCAAGGCCTACTTCAACGGAAGGGCTAGCGCTAAACGCAGTGAGTGTCACATAATATTCCCTGCAGCCGCATTGCAGCCCTATGTTCTGTAGCATCTGATGTCCGGGTTGATCGGCTGCTCATGCCCAACCGCCGCCGCCCTGCCCTTCATACGTATGCCAGATTCCCGTGGGTGCAGAACATTGTTGAACATTGTCGAGTGAGTCGCACACTATATCTAATTGCGAGTTCAAAGTTGGAGCAGAGACTGGCATTAGGACGCTGAAATCTGTCGAATCTAGTAACAGCATGCGTGATATCTGGATGACGAAGGATAATTTCAGTACTGGCGTCAAGAGAAGGTTTAATGATACTAGTGCTGAGCGCTGAGAATCAACATTTAAAGTGGACGCCTCGCCACTTTCAGATGCCCGAGTGCATGCTCTTTTTTGCAAGGTCTTCTTCCATCTCTGTCCACTACAGCGCAAAAATGCAAACCTCATCATCACGATCCAGTCTCACATCTGTCGATACTAATCCGCCGGCTACCGAGTAAGTGGCAGGCTAGACTGGGTTGGTCGTCATACTGATGGATACACAGGGGATGGAAGGCCAATCCTCATGTCGAGAATGAGAAACCTGTCCTGTCCATCGGGGCCGACCTTCTTGGAAATATGTGAATGTTAATCAATCATCATGGTACATTTGGTGTCTGACTATATGCCAAGGTCAAACACCCTACAGCACATCCTCAGTCTCCTTAGTTCATCCAGTATTGCAGAAAAACACAGCAAAGATATTAAATCAAAGTTTTGGACGACTTACAAGAAAGTTGCGGATGAGTACGACGACGATTTCCTCCAACGAGCGCATGGTGATATAGGTGTTATCTTGACTTTTGTGCGTTCGCTTCTATGTTTCTCAATGCAGGTCTAACAGATGAATCAGGCTGGTCTACTCTCAGCCGTCATCTCTACATTCATCGGTGGAATGCAGCCTGACTCGGGAGTTACTACGAACGCCCTCTTGGTGCAACTAATTCAAGTCACTGTTGACGGGCCAAGTGCTGTACATAACATCAGCAATCTATCCTCAGTTACACACTATTCTTCTTTAACCATCTGGGCAGAAACCCTTGCCTACATTGGCCTAGCGCTTAGCATCTTGGCTGCGTTCGGGGCAGTTGTGGGAAAACAATGTCTTTATTCATATGAAGCAGCCCGGAAACAAGGAGGGTCTCTAGAAGATAGCGGCGCGCAGAGACAGATGAGATTGGATGGGCTAGAGTATTTGCAGCTGCGTGCTTGGTTGCAGGCATTCCTTGGACTCCTCCAGGTTGCGTTGCTACTCTTCAGCGTCTCACTATGCCTCAAGACATGGTCCGACCACCTCCCGACATTCGGCTTCATGGTCTGCACTACAGCTTCTGTCACTCTCTTCTATATAGGTACTATCTTCCTGTTAGCGTGGTGGCAGGATCGCCCTGTCCAGATGCCAGGGACAGAGCTAGCTCGAGCGATTGGCGAATTTTTTTGTCGTGCAATCCCCTCTACCTCGACTCAGACTCCTGACAAATCGTCTCCCGTTCCTAACAAATTGTCTCCCGTTCCTAACAAATCCTCCCCTATATGCTGGATACTAGAGACATCGACGGACCAGGAAGCCGTCCAGGCTGCGGTTGTGATGGTACCTCACACGCAATGGTCGCCAAACACTGATGTATCACCAGCCTTTCAACGTTTACGTGATAACTTCGAGGCGTGTCGTGACACGGAAGAACTCTACGTGAACTTTGGCAAGGCCATGGCCCATTTGTGCACCCAGCCAGTGAAAATCGAGACAGTTCTTGTGGACAAACCTTTTTGGCATGACGAATTTCAGCCAACACGAAGTCGTTTCATTCGCGATGCGTTCACGGCTTGCCGTGATGCCTACTCTCATCTTAACAACGAGACACCGCCACCGGAGGAAGATGTGAATGGATTGAAGTTGAAGCATCGGGCCAGTGCACGTGCCGCCCTGAGGACGATGGTTGTCCACGGACTGAAATTTTGCCTTTCACTTCCAGACAGTGAAAAATTGATTTGGTCTGGTAATCTGTGCTGGTCTCATAGTGATGGGCGTAAGCCCAACTGTGAAGAATTTGACTGGCTCGTTGATTATCTGGCGGATGAAGTAGGGTACGACAAAGCCGATGAAACGGGTGATGCTTTGCTTGCGCTGAGTGCGATGCGTGGACTAGGGAGCCCTGCCAAGCGATGCTCCTACATCAAGTCGCTTGTACGTTCTATGGAATCAAGTAGACCTTCTCGAGTCCGGCATGCTGCGCTTAGGACTGTTCATGATGCTCGAGGTGAACTGGTTTCTATCACCAGTTCCTCGATGCAGCCTGAGGGTATAAACGCAGAACTCCTTGATGATCTTTCTCGCACCCTTTCCACCGTAATTCCCAAGAATGGAGCCGACTCGGACGCCTCTCTCAAATACATCCACATCATGTTTGCCATGACAAAGAACGATGAGTGGTGTCAACGTCTTGTTGTAGCAGTAGCTCAGTGGACGTGCGAAGTCAACTAACGTGTATTGGTATGTACCTGTTGTAGCAGTAGCTACAGGTAGTGTCAGTAAGTAGGAACTATGTACGAAGGTAGTACTAACCTCAGTGGACGTGCGAAGTCAACTGAGGAAGGTTGCGATGCGCGGGAACAAATGGTATTTGTAGGTAGGTAGAAATGAAAAACGGTACCGAGTGTTAATAATGGCGAGGATTGATATAACAACACTCCCCCTCAAACCGAGCGTAGTCCGAGGGCGGATGCGAAATGCTTGACTTTCAAGCTGGGAAGAGGTTTCGTAAGGGTATCTGCAGTCATATCGTCCGTAGGGCAATAAACTAAAGAAATTGAACCTTTTTCGACAGAGAAACGAATAAAATGATACCGGATGTCTATATGTTTGGTCCGGGCGTGAAACGCCCCGGACTTCGCGAGTGCTATGGCCGACTGGTTATCACAGTGGAGCACTGTGGCCTGCGTTAACGGACGGAAAATCTCGCTGATGAAGCGCCGGAGCCACACAGCCTCCTTCGCAGCGTGCGTCGCTGCGACGTACTCGGCTTCGGTCGTTGACAGCGTCACTAACTCCTGCTTTTTGGAACTCCAGGATACCGCACCCCCATCCAGGAGGAATGCGTAACCGGACACTGCGTGCCGGTGTTCCTGTGATGCGCCATCAGCGTCGGTGTAGCCTTCAAGCCCGTGTTGCGAATTACCGAAGGTGAGAGCGAGAGTTTTGGTGCCGAGGAGGTAACGATAGATCTTCTTGACAGCCTCCCAGTGAGGCATACCGGGATTGGCGCCAAACTGCGCTACCGTGGAGACGGCGAATGCGATGTCGGGGCGAGTCCCGACAGCGAGGTGCATGAGCGAGCCAACAGCTTCGCGGTAGGGGATATTCTTCATTTGCGCGGACTCGTTTGGCGTTTTCGGAGATTGCGAATGCGAGAGCGGGAGATTAGGGTCCATGGGGATAGAACTCGGCTTCATATCTACGAAGTTGTACTTCATGAGTATGGCGTCAACGTAGGATTCGTGTGAAAAGGAGATGGTGCGCGCGACTCGGTCGCGCGTCACCTTCATGCCAAGTAAGGATGCGACTGGACCACATAGTACAGTAACTTATACCCGTATTAGACGGACAGCTGAGGGTGACAATGTAGCAATAGAGGCGGGCCAGCCCATGTGGGCCCATGGCAACAATTGTACCATGGTAGACGAGTGGGCTGCAGGGTTGTGTGTACCTGTTGCAAACGGATGGGCCGGTGGTATATAGTGTAGATGGTAGTATAGGAATGTACTATATAGGTAGTGCTGCCGCGGTCCGGTTTGGTCCGGTTCATTGAGGGTTGAGCAAGAACCAAGAACCGAACCTAGGTCCGGTTCTAGTAGACTTGCCGAACCTTGGACTGGACCTTTGCGAACGGTTCAAAACGGTCAGGTTCGGTTTTTTTTCGGTCTGAACGCGAACCGAACACAAAAATTTTTACAGCTAGTGACAAAAAACATAGACAGTGTAGCTACTTGTCCAACGAAGCTGCATGGCCCTCAGCCTCTACTGCTGCAGAAAGGTGCCCATTCCTATATGCTCCCTTCAGCAATTGTAATGCAGTGAACGTGGAAGTCGCGAGTGCATTGCGTCGCATACCCATTCCTTGTCATTGCGAGTGAAGACAGTGCGAACATCAGCAGTGCGCTCACTCTTTGACAGAGTGGCTCGGATGTTTGAGTCTTGAGGTTCATCGTCAGGTTCGTCGTCAGGTTCGTCTTCAGCTGTCGGCGCATCGTCATCTTCGGGTGCGTCCTCATCTTCGACTGACTCAGAGTGGCCAGTGTGGCCAGTGCCAGGATCAGTGTCAGTATCCGTATCGGCACCAGCCGCGTGAAAGTCGTCATCATCAGATAACGGGGCTGAGAGCTGCAATGCGACCTTTTTGCTGACTAGCCGCTCGGTCGCACTAGATAATGCACGTTTGCGGGCTGTTGAGCTGTTTGAGGATGATGGGTGAGAGCAAGCGTTGTCGGCATCGCGGAGGCGAGCAGAAGGCTTGAATGTCCGAATGGAGCGACGAGCACCTGCAGTAACCGGTGCTGGTTTGCGCCCAGCCTTCAGCAGCACTGAGAAGGCGTCTGAGCCTGTGGGAGTGGTAGATAGTGTTGGCTGGGCAGAGGACGGAGTGCCAAGTGGGATAATATCATCAGGGTCATTGTAAAATACAATATCTTTGGCGTCCTTGAGGGAGCCGTCAGCATTGAGAGCACATCCGTCAGATTCGGACATGTCGAGAGGAAATGATACGACTCACCTGGTGGGGCTTGCTCCCTTTATGTGTGAAACAAGCAAACAGTAAATCTATATCAATGATATATCAATCAGTATATTGAGCTTATTGACAGTTGACATACCTCGAGCGTCTCCTGGAAACTGGGGGCAAGCAAAAAGTAGATCTATACCAATGTGATATACCAATCAATATATTGAGATTATTGACTGGCAGTTCACATACCTTGAGCATCTTCTGACAACCGGGGGTGCGGGATGCGAGCGTCCGATTCAAAGACAATGCGAATCTTGAGGATCCCCGAAGTCGACATGACCATGGGGGGAGAAGTCGAAGTCGAAGTGAGCATGGGTGTGCCTCGCCGATATCGCGAGGACAATTCGGTTCGGGGTTCAGAACGGTTCGGGAACGTCCGAACCTATGTGAGAACCGTTCAGAAAATAGTGGACCACGAACCTCATTTCGGTTCGGTCCGTCCAAAATATGGAACCATGGACCGAACCATGGACGGACCTGACCATTGGTCAGGTTCGAACCAAGGTTCGGGACCGGACCACGGCAGCACTATATATAGGATATCTATGTAAATAGTAGTGAATGCAATGAGCTATAGAGACGAGTGGGCCGGCTGAATGGTGTGCAATGTAAATGAGTGGGCCAGGGAGATGGGTATGATGGGGACGAGTGGGCCGGGGGTATGAAGTGCAATGGAGACGGGTGGGCCGGTATGCAAAGTACAATAGAGACGGGTGGGCTGGGATGAGAAGTACAATTGAAGACGAGTGGGCTGGGGGTATGGGGTGCAATGGAGACGGGTGGGCCGGTATGCGAAGTACAATAGAGACGAGTGGGCCGGGGGTAAGGGTGTAATGGAGACGAGTGGGCCGGTATTTGAAGCACAATGGAAGACGAGTGGGCCGGGGGTACCGGGTGAAATGGAGACAGGTGGGCCTCATGATATTCCACCCGGTGGATAATGGAAATATTTGCCGGTATGGATGATACAGATGAGCCGGAAGAGTGTTGTGGGACAGAGGTGAAGGTGAGATGGATGATACAGATGAGCCGGAAGAGTGTTGTGGGACAGAGGTGAAGGTGAGATGGATGATACAGATGAGCCGGACTTCCGGTGTGCGAGAGGTGAAGGCGAGATGGATGATACAGATGAGCCGGACTTCCGGTGTGCAAGAGGTGAAGGCGAGATGGATGATACAGATGAGCCGGACTTCCGGTGTGCGAGAGGTGAAGGTGAGATGGATGATACAGATGAGCCGGACTTCCGGTGTGCGAGAGGTGAAGGTGAAATGTATGATACAGATGAGCCGGACGTCGGCTGTCCGATTGAGGTGAAGGTGAAATGGATGATACAGATGTGCCGGACCTCCGGTGTGCAAGAGGTGAAGGCGAGATGGATAATACAGATGAGCCGGATGTCCGCTGTGTGATTGAGTGAAATGGATGATACACATGAGCCGGAAGGGCATTGTGTGATATACAATGATGGAAATACCATCCAGTATAGCAACATTCTCACTACTAAAATGCAGGTTGTGCGATTATATGATGCATTGTCTTCAACATTGAAAGCACCAGAGCTTGACAACACAATGTAGACAACTAGTACATACGAAAACATGAATGATATAGACTAGTATTATGTCGGCCCGTCACCGGAAGGCTTGCTTGGATACCTAGCACTCACTGACCGACCTTGGTGCGATAGAGGTCCAAAGCGCGGGCGTGGCAAAGGAGCTGAGACGGACTGGGCATCAGCCGGCACATTTGATGGCCCGGCGACCGGGAGAATAGGAGATTGCACAGGTGGTGCACCAACCGGAGGAACAGATGGGCCGGATTCCCTCATGGTCAGTGAAGGGATGATGGTGGAATTGGATGGCACCCGGTTGTGCCTTGCGACCGGTGATCCATCTGCAGTATCACCCAACATATCACCACCGGTCTGGGCACCCATCCAAGAGACATCCGGAGTGAACACATTGTTGGTCACAGTGCGAGCAAATGCACTGATAGATGGGTCATGGGCTGTCATGGGGGGTGGATTAAATGCCAGTGGAGTTGATGCTGTGACCTGAGTAGATCTTTGCTCCCTCAGATACCTGACAATACCTCTTACTTCAGCCGTGCACTCAGCAAGGAGTCCCTTCTGCACACGCATATCCCGCCCTATGTCATCAATCTGCATGGACATGGCGCTATCAGATGCCTCAGCGATGTCCATGCGATTCTCCAAGTGATCATGCCGGACGTCAATTTCCATTCGATCGTGTGTGCGCAGTTCCTCCATCTCGATGCGAATTTGGGCCAACATGGCCTCCATCTCATCATGAGAGAGAGGGTATTGGGCGGAATGACCAGGTCTGGAAGGAGAGACAGGAGAGGAATGGTTGAAAACGACCGGTAACGGCGAGAACCGGATATTGTCCTCCGAGGCCATGGCTGGTGATGAAGGTGGCATCTCATCATTGCTGGGCTCCACCCAATGATCAGGAGGGAAATCGTGTGCGGATGCCAAAGGGGCCGGTTGTTGTGCAGAACCGCCGGCAGCAACCATCTGGACATCATCGACGTTGTCCTCCTCTTCGATAGGACTTGGGTGCCGGATATCCTTGCCTGCAAGAATACATCAGAATGGACAAGTAACCGGAAACAAAAGACTTGCCTTTCGCCTTGGATTTCCCACTCATCTTCTCTCCGGTGGCTTTGGACCGGATGGTCTTGGAGCGAGTGGCTACTGCGACTGCAGGTGGTGCAGTGACGGTGATGGGGGTAATGGTGTTGGCAGAGGTGGTGGGTGCGCTCTCTGTGTTAGTCCGGATGCATGCCATCTTCCACAGATAGCACAATGAGCAAGTCGAGGCGATCTCGCCTTTCTTCGTCAATCGGGGGAAACACTCGACATTCTTGGCCAGACATCTATCACAAGGCGGATGGGGTTCATCAACGCGGGGCTATGGAGAATTAGTATGGTGAAGCATGGCATTGACCGGAAGACACACTGGTTCTGGCACTTTGCCCTTGCTGGTGGCCTTGCCCTTGGGCTGCATGGACTATTCAATAATGTTAGCGTTGTATATCACCTGTGCTATGACAAGCAAATCCTACCAGTTTTTGCCGTTTCCCTGGTCTGACAGTGGCCTGCATCGTGATGAGTGATAGACCGGTAAATGTGAAGTAAAATAATGAACTTGCCTTTGGCCTGCCTTGTGTATCATCATCCTCATCCTCCAATTCATCCTCTTCATCGTCCTGAATCACAACCCGCTGACTTGCCTTCGACGCACTGCCCTTCTTTTTGACAACGATGACAGCCTGACGAGTTGATTTCCGGGGCTGCTTGTTGCATTAGTAACATTGAATATCTCAAGAAACAAACACACCTCAACGTCCAGAAGATCATCCACATCGATCCCCTCGCCATCCTCATCGCCATGATCTTCCGGTGCCTTTGCCTTCCCTTTCCCCTTCTCCTTCCCCTTCCCCTTCCCCTTTGCCTTTGCCTTGTCATTGTCGGTAGTGTCAGTGTCAGACAAAATTGCCTTCGACTTTGGTGCAGGCTTCCGGGCCCGGTTGACACGGGGCAAAGGGGGGCTGCTGAGCCGGCGTTTCCGGTTTGTTGATGTCCCGGCTGTTGCTGTCCCACCGGGTGGCACATCTTTAGGTATGCGAATGCTGATGCGTGGTGCCGGTGTCGGTGCAGAGGCCGGTGCCGGTACTGGAACAGGTACCGGTGGTGGGGCAGGTACCGGTGGTGGGGCAGGTACCGGTGGTGGGGCAGGTACCGGTGCAGGAGTAGGTACCGGTGCAGGTGCAGGTGCAGATGCAGGAGCTAGTGCAGTCACAGGTGTGAGTACAGGTTGCATGAGGAGGAATATCCTTACCAGTAGCTGCAGGTGAAGCAGGCGGTGCATGACCCAATGTCTTACTGTACAATGGATGCTTCATGCACATATCCTGATTGTTACCAAGATGGTTCCAATCCGGTACTACCACCAATTGTGAGGTGCGCCTCTGAGCGCGAAAGATCTCAGCTGCAAGTGACAGCAGGCCAGGGGGAACATATGAAGCGTCCCTCCCATATGAACGAATCGCGACATTCTGGGACCCTAGTATCAATACAGGCAACCGACAGGACGACAAACATACCACTTCACGAGCAATCTCGTGGCTCAACTCCATTTTCTCATCCTGAGACTGCGACCGGAGAACATCTTGAACCATGTCATAGAGCCGGGCGACAAGAGCGATGAGAGCCTGGTTGGCAGCCGCAGCAGAAGCAGATTGAGAAGACATGATAGTGAGACGATTACAATAGAGCTAGTGGACAAGTCACCCGGAAGAGACGTGTAAAACAACAACACTTATAAAATTTTCAATCACCGGCTAGCCGGGCCGACTCGGACATATCTGAGTCCATTGTTCGCCTCATTGTTGTCAGTCTATTTTTAGATATAAATGTCTCATTGTTGACACGTCATCAGTAATCAATTGTTGCCAACCAACCTGTGAGTACATCATCCGGTCGCAGCCTTCTGTAGAACATGATTCTTCCAGTGATATCATGAAGTCCGTGGATTTGTACGACCCATTCCAGAAGAAAAGAAGGATGCGATCATCGGCGATTGCTCAGCATAATCTACATGTATCTAGTGAGGATGTAGGTAAGAAACCATCACCTCCCACAACGTACCGGTTGATATTATCCAGCATCCCAGTTCATAGCATCTTGGAGCCAGGGAGAGAGGAGCGCACTTACTACAACCCTTTCATGGTTTGTTCAAGCATGGGTGAATGTGAGTTCATCTCATGCTAAGCGATGGTAAGGACAATTGATATGAATTTTAAAGATCTAGATGTCCTGTCAGCCCATGATGGGTTGCAAGACGGTAAAAGATTGAAGATGAACTCTGAACCGGCAGATGACGACCGGTCACTGGACCTGGGATTTCCTTTGTCAGATTATGACCAGATGACCGACAACCACGACCAACAACAATCAGACATGTTGGATATGCAATTTCCCACCTTGTCTGATGATGACCGGTCAAATGGTGAGATGTTGGATTTGGGATTTCCTCCACAGCCGGATGATGAAGATGTGCTTGATTTGGGCTTTGATATTGACCTCTGTGATCCGGCCGGCAACACAGGCATGTCGCTGGAATCTACATCTCATAAATTGACACTCATTTGAAACAATATTTGACTAGAAGACGGGGCTCTTGACATGGGCTTCGGCACATATCTGGCAGATGATTCGCTTGATAAAGGGACTAATATTTCACCGGAAGAACACCCTTTAGATATGGGTTTCGAGATGGATCCAGTACGTGTTGATCCGGATCAGTCTTGTAAGCCTTCTTGCTGTTCCTGAGATTGTTCTGATCATTTAAACTTAGTCGCTGTCAGTCGACAGGATCCAGTTGGATATGTAATTCAACGGGCTGTAGGTGATTTGCGCGAGGCAATGCACCGGTTGCAGATTGACCGGGCTGGTAATGCAATGTCGCCGGACGAAGCCTTTGCTAGAGAGCAAGTTCTTGACTGTACACAAGAGTTATTGTTGGCATGTCAACTGATGTCGATATCTCGACTTTCAACGTGAAGTATATATTTATAGTCAAATGCTATCTACACCTATCACTAGAATACTTGCTTACAACGATCCAAATTACTACGATTGCATATACTGAGCTTTATAAGAGGCCTTTGTACTTCTATGAGAGCGCTTTGGCTCTGGATTGGTTGTCTGTGCTTCAGATGCTTTGGCTTTCTTGCCGGAGTCCCTTCTTGGGGCAGGGGGTGTTGGTTTGTGCACCGGTGCTTTGTTAGTTTTATTCTTGGCATAGACACCTGATGTAGGGCCAAATGCACGACTTCTAGAAAGATGTTGCGAAGGCAGAGGATCATTGTCATCATTACCGGTTGATTGTGCAGAACCGGTGCTGGTGTTGTCTTCTGCCTGTCCCCTTCCACTTGCAGTCAGCTTTGATTTCTTGACTGGTGGCGGACCATCCGACTCCAAATCAGATTGAATGGGAGCAACCCTACCCCTCTTTTGGGATGATTTTAATTTAGGTGGTGGTAGGACCGGTATGGATCTCTTGACCGGTGGGCGAGTATCTTCCTCCTCTGAAGCCGGACGAGTGCTGCAGACGGTATTGGTCCGCTTGGCCTTTGAAGTTGGTTGTGGGACAGGTATGGATTTCTTGACCGGTGGGCGAGTATCTTCCTCTGAAGCTGTACTAGCCCTGCGAACGGTATTGGTCCGCTTGGCCTTTGAAGGTGGTGGTGGGACCGGTATGGATTTCTTGACCGGTTGGCGAGTATCTTCCTCCTCTGAAGCTGTACTAGCCCTGCGGACGGTATTGGTCCGTTTTGACTTTGAAGGTGGTGGTGGGACCAGTATGGATTTCTTGACCGGTGGGCGAGTATCTTCCTCCTCTGAAGCTGTACTAGCCCTGCGGACGGTATTGGTCCGTTTTGCCTTTGAAGGTGGTGGTTGGACCAGTATGGATTTCTTGACTGGTAGGCGAGTATCTTCCTCCTCTGACGCCGGACTAGTGCTGCGGACCGTATTGGCCCGTTTTGCCTTTGAAGGTGGTGGTGGGACAGGTATGGATTTCTTGACCGGTGGGCGATTGTTGATAGATTTTGACTTTGGTGGTGGTGATTGGAGGTTGTCATCGTGATAGTGATCGTCGTCCTTCTCCTCATCTTCATCATCCTTGTCCTTATCCTCACTACTAGACACCGGTTCCACCCCCCTGGTGCGCCTTCCGGTGGACTTTTTCACTGGAACCCTGGGTCTCGCATCAGAACCATTGCCAGAGATTATCTCTGCCGGTTCTCTCATTGTCTTATCATCGCCTTCCCAGCCTTTAAATTCAAAGGTTGGGCGAACCTGGTCCTTCTGTCTTTGACACCACAACTCTAACAGCCGGTCAGCATCAGCCAGCCGAATCTTTGATGGATCGTCGAGCCTCCAGCCGGTAGGTAAAAACTTGGCTGCAATAAAGTCACCCTGAGCCATCCTGACTGAGGCCCAAGAAACAGACGCCTTTGGTTGTTGGCTGCACAATCCTGAAAAATTGCTGGTCAGCAGATCAACTCTCCAGATGCATCATTTGTGAAACTGACTGTAGTGCTTTGTGAGGAAAGTCCTTATAAGACGCTTTTTGCTCTCTAGGTTAAGCTCTGTGACGTCCGGTATGACCGGCAGCCCATAGCTATCCACCTCCAAAGGATAATCGTCCTTCTTTCCACCTTTCTTCCTGCTCTTCTTCACCTCCTCTTTGTTATCATTGTCATCATTATTCAGGTCAACGTCTGGTATCACCCCAGGTCAGATAAGTACTTGACTGAATGGCGCAAGATTTTCAAACAGAAGCTCACCAAACTCTTCACCAGCATAGGCATTCCACTCCGATAACATGGACTTCCAGTCCTTCGTATCGGTATAACTATTCCCCTCCAACTTTTCATTGAAGTCAATTCTTTCAACCGGATCAGTATATCTTTACCGGTTGAGTGTGAAGCGGAACTCACCCATTGATCCGGACTTCGTCTTCCTCTGTTTTCCATGCTGACAATATGAAATTCTCATACCGGCCTGCTTCCACAACTTTGTTGCCAGATCCTTCATCATACCGGGTGCTTCTTCTTTGCAAAGTCCGCCTGAACAGCTGCAGGAGGAGCCTTGGCAGACCACTCAATCGCAGTGTTCTGAGCCTCCTCCAGCTCCTCTTTAGATAGACTGGCCACCACTGCAGTGAGTGTTGTCTGATATCTTTCAATAAATTTCTTCGATCCTGGCATTGCTCCGGTCTTTTCAATGATCTCCTCCTTGCGCAGTTGTTCTATGACCGACCGGGAAGTCCATTTCTGACCGAACTTGTTGGCTTTCTTTTCTCGAGTCTTTTCAGGTCTCCGGTTATATAACCAGTCCCGGTACGTCTTGATACATCATGATATAAGTCGGTCATCATGTATAAATTTAAAGTTCTACTGCTCACATATTTCCTGTTCTTCAATGACCGGTCATCCATAGCAGGGGCATGCACCTTGGCCTCTTTTATGACGGCCTTCAGAATCTTTTTTCTATCGTTGGCAGCTGCTTCCTTCCATTCTTCTAGGTGGGATTTCAAGACCAGCACCTCTTCATCGGTTAATTTCTTCTGCTTGGTCTTTTTTGGGCTATCGACTGATGAGTTGGACCGGGGCATGGCAAAGTAGTTGAGGAGCAGTGGACGTCTTGATAGAAGAAAGGATGCATGTGTATCTCACAGTAATAGGTTACATAACCGATGTACGTGACTGCAAACCGAACAAAGGATTGTCCAATACTCGTTCATTGGTATGAATCCCTCAACATCCTATGTGTTTCTGATTCATAGAATGTAGAACTGTAAAAGCATATGGACTTAGACCTGTATTATATAGTATATGGGCAG
The DNA here is from genome assembly GCF_016647745.1 of Suillus plorans. Classification (NCBI taxonomy): domain Eukaryota; kingdom Fungi; phylum Basidiomycota; class Agaricomycetes; order Boletales; family Suillaceae; genus Suillus; species Suillus plorans. Next base: position 312,670 of record NW_024537438.1, read on the forward strand.
CATACAGCCCTCAAATACTGGATACCGCCCTGTGCAATCATATTCCACAACTTGCTCAAGTAAGTATAATCACAAATGACTTTGAAGGCCAGCATGAATGTGGACATTAACAGCCGGTGTCCTGAAGATCAAACCAGAAGCCTGTTTGTCTCTAGAGTTGGTTATTTGGTTTGAACTGTTCTCTCAGAGCATGTTTTGCAATGCCAGTGCCCTCGACTAAAGTTTAATCAATGTATTGACTTTGCCAGACTCGTCAATAATCTAATCGAAAGAAGTATATATTGCTGCCGAACCCTCGTAATTACCTGAATGATTGTTCTACAGCCAACAATCCAGAATGCTGGCTAGAAAGAAGTATTTAAACATTGAAATGTAACCTCCGGTCGATGTACTTTATCCAGTCAATTGTCATGTAACTTGAACATGAAATCCATGCGACTCGGGTTAATGGGAGGATTACGGTGTTTGTGATGTCATGCAACTATGGCAACCTCAGTGACTCCAACCTTAATATATCCCATACAGGTGACATTGCAAGATCTTCGGTGAGATCACAGGAACAATGTGGTAATCCCGACCGGTCAAACCATTCGGAGTCTGAACAACACCGGATCAATTGGTCCCTTGATGACTGGGTAGTTCAATGACTAAGAAGGGAAAATGTGGTAATCTCGACGGTTCAAAATCCCCGGAAACTGGAATTGATGGAAGGCACCGCAGTGAAGTCATGTGCTAGGCTACCAGTCATCAAGTTTACAGCACACCGATCCTTTCCAGTCAATATGGCAAATACCAAACAAAAGGGAATCACATACACCCCTCCTACAAAGAAACGATTACCTCAGCTGTATAAGCTCAAGGAAAAAACTACAACCAGGGGATCGAGGTCATCTTGGGTGAAAGATTCATGGGCTAGGAAAACAAAGTCGGTAACATCATCACCAATAAAATCACCCTCAAAGCATAAATCTGGGTCGCCTCACTTGCTCTATGAAGGTGCTGACTTTGAGTTTGACCAAGGTAACATCCCCCAGCCTAAATTTCCAAAATCCCAGGCAAGCAACAGTTATCTTCATTTCCCCGGTCTGACCGGACCATACAGAGTCAGAATGCATATCTCCGGCAATGGAAATGCAAGTTCAAGGACTACATAAATTCACTCATGATCAGAGAAGCCCCACCAGCCAACCGACTTTGCTCAGTCTGCAAGAAGGATGGGGTGTATAGATGTCATGGCTGTTTCAATGAGCCACTCTTTTGCACAGACTGTTGCAGAATTCAACATCAAAGACATCCATTCCATCGCATCAGTCAATGGACCGGATCATTTTTTCAAGAAACTTCACTCATTAAAGTTGGCCTGCACATTCACCTTGCTCACGACGGCACTCCATGTCCCAGCAGCACCGATGACTCATCAGACTTCTTTCAGTGGTCAGATACCGATGACAATATAGATGACGATTATCCGGAAGGACCTTTCATTCAACCGGTCAGAGACTCAGATCGTCCGGCAATAACTGTAGTAGACAAGTCCGGCGTTCACTCCCTTTCCATATGTTATTGCCAATGCCCCAGTGCTCTCAGCCGAGACATACAGCTCTTTCAAGCAGGCTTGTTTCCGGCGTCTTTCACCAGACCAAAAACTGCATTCACATTCGCTGTCTTGGACGACTTTCTGTTAGACAATCTCGAGTGCGGTACATCGGCCATGAATTACTACAGCAAAATTCGCAGACTCACCTCTAGCATCTTTCCACTGATGGTTCCGGTGAGCTGGGTTTTATTCTGTACTTCACATTCTGGTCATTAAAGAACGATATCTGTAGGATCGCTATAGAGAGCTCATGAGAGCTGCCAGGCAGTGGCGACAATGCAAGCTCTACAAGTGGCATGGATTTGCCCACAAAGATGACCAGCCAAAGGATGGTGATCTTGCCCTATTTTGTCCGGCATGTCCGCAACCGGGTATAAACTTGGACCTGTCTACCAGTACAGTCGCCCAGCCTGACGATACACCTTCCTGGCTCATGACTAGGTATTTGGTCATGGATGGCAATTTCAAAGCCGAGCACATGCATCCGGTGAATCCATCCGATGAAGTATCATTAATGGATGGTCTGGGGTTCATGGTCTCCGATGAAAGATACAAGAGCCATTTGGCCATTGCTCAAGACAATGTCCAAAGGTCGGATTGCAATAATCACCGGGCAGTAAATCAAGCAAACGCCTCGCGGCAAAGGCTGGAAGCCACCGGTATAGGAGGATGTGCATGTGCACGGCATGGATGTTTTGTCCCACATTCCATGGTTGACTTTCAGAAAGGCGAAAGGTCAGTACATATTGCATCCGGTCACATCAATGGATGATCTTACAACTCTTACGTGGAATAATCAGGCAGATGAACATGGACTATGCATTAAGTCAAGCTCTCAACTATAAGACCGACGGAATCTCTCGAGCCATCACATTCTACGACATAAATTGTCAGTATAACAAGTATTTGAAGGACCGGATCGCTTCCAGCATGTATCTTTCCATCCCCATAGGTATGGATATCATTCCTGGAATCGGTTTGTGGCATGTACATGGACATCAAGACAACTGCTTTGTCCGGTATGCATCAAATTTTATCCATGGGACCGGCCGGATAGACGGAGAGATTATGGAAACCCTCTGGGCACCTTTGAATATAATATCTCCATCGGCCAGGGGCATGGGAACTCCCCATCGCAAGGAGGTATTGGATTATCAGATGAATGATTGTAATTTCATGAAAATGATTCGTATAAGTAAGTCACCCACCTCCAGATGTGCGTGTGTTGTCGGCGCTCATACAATTCATGTCCGGATGGCACGTCCGGTAGCTAAGTTTCTGTCCAGAAAATTCAAAGAGGCCATCAAGGGGGCTTCGGAAAGCAAACTTGCTTTTGATAATCTTAACGAGACCGCCAACCCCGACATGGTAGTTCTTTGGAAGGCAGAGGAGGCATTGGCTCATGCAAACAGAGCAGAGGATCCTACGGCTATGGACATCTATGAGGTCCGGTTGGAAAGAGGCAAGTGTCCACTTTTATTGGCTGTCCGGTAGGTCTGATCATGAGGTCGTGCAGCGCCAACAAAGAAACAGCAGGAATTGCGCCTGTTGCAGGCTCAAAATCGCCCTGAACATCCGGTCATCAACCCTCCGGTCGACGAGGAGCCGCCACTTGGCTTGCAACCGGTCTTACCATAGAGGAATCGCAAATATCTCTCTGCAAGGATGTGAGAAGTTTGCGAATGCACCCAACGGACATGCAACTGTTGAGAGTGGCTCGATGCCGGGATAAGCTTCACACTCAGATCACGAGCTTTCTTGAGATGTCACCTACTTATCTCGGAGTTGGAGTCAATGTCAATGATCCGGATTGTCTGGTTACTGTTTGTAACTCACTGGATGATTGTGAAGATTACTCCGATTTTGACGAAGATCAAAATCCTGATCTGGACGTACACAATGCTTCCATATTTCAACCGGAGCTCACTGTCATACCCCTACCATCCAACATTGGTGCAGTGAGGTGCAGGGAGTTAGGTCTCACCAATCTCATCAAAGAAGAAATTGCCCTCCGAGAAGGTCAGGCCAATGACGCACTGCATGCCATTAGAGTTCATTTAGGAGATAAAGCTGTTTTATTCCGCAATACTGTCCGGTCAGCCAAGTCACAGGCTTCATCTACTAGGGCATGGACTCGAGTTCGCTCAGTTGAAACAGCAGTCAATCTCCATGCTCGTATATATTCGAAATGCCGGTCGCAACTGGCCAAACTCCCTGACCACGACCTCTTGAAGAAATACCTTCCTTTGAAGAAAGAAGACCTGAAAGCCAGCTCTGCGGTGGCCGATCCAAATGCACGTGGTCAGAGAGATACCACTCTTTCATGGTTCTGGTCCTTGGATGTTCAGGGAGACACATCAGGAAATGACTGGATGACTGAATGTGTGTCTAGTGTTTCTGATTATGAGGTCGTCGGTCACATGTTCTAATTATAGTTTACCGGGTTAATTGGCTCCGGACAAAAGCACTGCGCGATCGCTGGAATGAGGAGGTTATTCTTGTCAAACACGAAATGCAGTGGTCAATTAATTTCTTCACCCACAGAGCCAAGCAATGGCTCTGTCACATGCACAATGCTACTTCTGCAGGGCTCACCGGACATACATGTTATGCTGCCAGACAATCTCACATATATGACCTGCTGGCAGCACATGCAGAGGATGCTTTTCGGAAAATGATCGTTGGGATAGAAGTCCCAGTTCCGGGTTAGTTGCATAATTGTGATTACCGGTTGATAATATATGAACAACTAGCGGCATATGCAGAGGATGCTCTGCGGGAAATGATCGTTCGGATAGAAGTACCGGTGCCGGGTTAGTTACATAATTGTGGTCACCGGTTGATAAGACCTGTGAGGTAATATACCCTTGTGTTTGGCATGTAAATATTCCCAGTGTGCCGGTCACACCATAGCCTCATATTCCTCTCCATGGACAATACTGTAACTCTCATCCCCTCCAACCAAGTCATCATTGCCGCCAAGGGCAATCACATCACAGCTGCAGATATCTCTCGTGCCCTATTCTATGCCAATTCCCGGATGCTGGCCATGCGCCTGTATGTCGACAAGAGTTTTGCCACTGCCATACCTGGTTATGCAGAGACGTTCTACACCCTGATGAAATGGGAGATGGAGGTAGGGAGCCAGCCATGCCGATACTCCCATGCCCTCATCCTTTTCTCTGACATAGACCTTTGCAACACCTTTCATCAATATATGTTTTATCACCCGGTTGTCAGCTACTATTCCTCAACTTCTCAAGGATGTGCTCTCAACCATGACTGCTCACACATTGGTTGATCGGCGACCGGATGTCAATGCCATTTTGCAGGATATCCGGGCATTGCGCCTTTCTGCAGATTCAAACAAATCCGATGACTATGACATTGCTCACATGCCGGACTACTTCAATGACTGGTGGAAGGAATCACTTGGTTGTTGCAGGGTTTCAGATATGTTGCCCAAGTCATCTGTCCAAGATGTTATGGATTTGGTTGAATGGCACTTTTCACACCTTGTCAGTCCATAAGATCTTGTTAACACCGGATGCACCAGATGCTCACACCATTTATTACAGCCGGATCATGTGAAAACTGGTCTTCTCCCATATATTGTGCGTGGTCCGGATAATGCGCCGGATATAATTGGTTCAAGATCTGGTGTGCCGTGCCACCAGACAACGATCGGGAGAGAGTTGCTGGATATGTTGCAGACAAGGATGATGAATCTTAGGCGATCAAGTGATAGGTTGACCGGATTGGTTGGGCCGATTGATGAAATCACACGGGCTGTGTCATCCTCACAGGCACTCATTGACCGGTTACATATAGATCACAGTGCATCCACTTCACAGTAAAGTAGAACCCAATGTCCGCCGGTATCCTGCCAATCTTTTATACCATCACGTCATATTTACCTGAATGGAAATGGAGTCTGTCTATGCAATCAGGTCGTGTGAATATGGGGCTATTTTTTCCAATGGATATAACAGTGGTGCTTTCCTGTCACTTAATTGTTTCGGCAAGCCATGGTTACAATTCCACTTGACTGGGCCTTGTACCAGACCTACCTTGCCGGTGAATTGGTGCATGAGATTTTCACATCTACAATTCTTCACCGACCGGTAAAGGATATGGACCTTGGACTCTTGGATATCGACACTTGTATTGCTTTGGAGCAGCTAGCCTATGTGATGGCCACTGCTTACTCTAACGCCGGTATGTATTCCGGCACACCTGTCTGTTCTGGTCAACTAACCTGCAGAAAGTTCATCTTAAAATAGACATGGTTAGATACAATGACGCCCTGGACAAAGATGAATCCGGTCGAAGTGAGACACGAGAAGAGGTTCTTTTGAACAAATTCCCCCCTGAAGAGGAGCACCTCTTGACAACACCATCTGTTGTCATTGATTCTGGCGGTAGAATCATTGTCTGGTATTTGCCTGGAGCACTCACCTCTATGATGATGGTTGGTCCTTTATCCTTTATCCATTTCCAGTTGTTCTTTTATCTTACCCGGATGCATTACTTAGAAAGATATTCACGGTGCCACACATTCCATGAGTGGTTTGTTGAAGCATAGCATCACATCAGGCAAGATTTCTCAATGGAGGACCCACCGGTCAAACTTCTATACAAGTCCAGATGGAATGATCACCCCCGGTTGCATCAATATATCTCCTGCATGGTTTCAGCAAGGAAGAGAGGTGCGTCAGGTCCACATGCATTGAAATCTCTGGTTGGAAGTATTGTAGAAACATGGCTTCCCGAATCTTGACCCGGAAGATGGCTTCTCGCCGGAGGTATCAGCGGCACTGAAAGGTGCTGCCGGTCACAATATTACAGCATCCCTTCAAAGGTCCGGTATCGTTGTCTCTGCTGCACTTCGAGTCATGCACCCTGATCTTTATTGGGCCGGAATGGAAACTCAAGTCAGGCTTGGTAAATGGGCTGCCAGATATGAGTTGAACGAGATGCACCATCATCTTCAACGCTGGACATCCGTTTTTAATGTGGTATCGATCATATGCAATCGCCGGACACCCCCTCATAGAGATCCTAAATGTCGACCGGCAGCATTTGATATCATGACTACTGCTGGTGTTTATCGCCCGGTTATCATGGATTTCATGAACCTTGGAATCAAGTTTCTCTACGACTCTGGCTCAATATTGGCTTCATCATGTCGACTGGTGAGACATTACATGAACGTGGAAGAGGGCAACAGGATTGTCACTGCATGGTACATGCGAGACAGCATCCACAATTTTGTTGGGACTCCGAGCACGGAGTATGCAAAATATGACCGTGTAGATATTTAGCAACTCCATGTATTGGGCCACATATATTGCTTGTCAATCTCGTTTGATATCATAGACGTACTGTATGGGTATAGACCCGGATGTATATATGAGACGGACCGGATGTTTATTCCCGGTTAATATACTTTGTATGCACCGGATGAGGCATCATGCCACCCACATCATATATTCACCCTATCCCCCGGCCCACTCGTCTCCGGTTAGTATACTCTGTATGCACCAGATACCCCCTCCATCCCACAACGCTCTTCCGGCTCATCTGTATCATCCATCTCACCTGCACCTCTATCACGCAGCGGACATCCGGCTCATCTGTATCATCCATCTCGCCTTCACCTCTCGCACACCGGACGCCCGGCTCATCTGTATCATCCATCTCACCTTCACCTCTGTCCCACAACGCTCTTCCGGCTCATCTGTATCATCCATACCGGCAAATATTTCCATTGTCCACCGGGTGGAATATCATGAGGCCCACCTGTCTCCATTTCACCCGGTACCCCCGGCCCACTCGTCTTCCATTATACCCCATACCCCCGGCTCACTGTCTTCCATTATACCCCATACCCCTGGCTCACTTGTCTTCCATTGTGCTTCACATACCGGCCCACTTGTCTCCATTGCTTCACATACCGGCCCACTGTCTCCATTGCACCCTTACCCCTGGCCCACTTGTCTTCCATTATACCCCATACCCCCGGCCCACTCGTCTTCCATTGTGCTTCACATACCGGCCCACTCGTCTCCATTGCACCCTTACCCCCGGCCCACTCGTCTTCAATTGTACTTCTCATCCCAGCCCACCCGTCTCTATTGTACTTCGCATACCGGCCCACCCGTCTCCATTGCACCCCATACCCCAGCCCACTCGTCTTCAATTGTACTTCTCATCCCAGCCCACCCGTCTCTATTGTACTTTGCATACCGGCCCACCCGTCTCCATTGCACTTCATACCCCCGGCCCACTCGTCCCCATCATACCCATCTCCCTGGCCCACTCATTTACATTGCACACCATTCAGCCGGCCCACTTCGTCTCTATAGCTCATTGCATTCACTACTATTTACATAGATATCCTATATAGTACATTCCTATACTACCATCTACACTATATACCACCGGCCCATCCGTTTGCAACAGGTACACACAACCCTGCAGCCCACTCGTCTACCATGGTACAATTGTTGCCATGGGCCCACATGGGCTGGCCCGCCTCTATTGCTACATTGTCACCCTCAGCTGTCCGTCTAATACGGGTGAATTCACTGAAGGGG